>NW_017306295.1:233722-251174 GCF_000935625.1 Nanorana parkeri | reverse complement strand
GGTTAAACCCGATCGGGACCTGGAGTGGGGACTAGCCTGCATGGACCATAGGCCAGACCACGTCTGGTCTGAACCAGGACTACCGCAGTGACTCCTGCTACTCATAATCAAACCAACTCCTGGTTTTCCCCAGTGTCAGCTCCAGTTTGCCACTCGGCTGTGCCTGTTCCCAAGGCCACCCAGCAAGAACCTTCACTTCTCCTGGCTACATATCAGACGGATGTGGAGGATCTTGAGGAATGGACTGATTGTTCAGAGGAGGAGCATTGCAGTGACTGCTCTGAGGATGAGGCTGTGGGTGATTGTCTCGGATACTCAGGGCTAATTCCAGCTCAGCCTGCTCTGGTTCCTGTTCCTGTTCGAGACGACCTTGCTCCTGTTCCAGTCGATGCCGATCCAGCTCCCGTTCTAGTGGATGCCGATCCAGCTCCCGTTCCAGTGGATGCCGATCCAGCTCCCGTTCCAGTCGATGCCGATCCAGCTCCTGTCCCAATCGATGCCGATCCAGCTCCCGTCCCAGTTGATGCCGATCCAGCTCCCGTCCCAGTCGATGCCGATCCAGCTCCCGTCCCAGTTGATGCCGATCCAGCTCCCGCCCCAGTTGATGCCGATCCAGCTCCCATCCCTGTCGATGCCGATCCAGCTCCCGTCTGTCAGGGATACCAGCACAGGTGACCCCCACACCTGCGCAGGTACCCACACAGGCAGACTAAACACTTATGACCACACCGGACAGGGCAGAATGTTTTATATACAGTCTAATCAACAGCAAACTAAACAACACCCAAAAGCAAACATAAATAAGTAACATCAACCAGACTACTAGCAGGTAATGGCAACAGTAGGACAAGCAGGTAATGGCAACAGGAGGAAAGGCAGGTAATGGCAACAAGAGGACAAGCAGGTAATGGCAACAAGAGGTATCTAGGCCTGCAAATGGGTAACCGGGCTCGGGACACAAACAGGGTACAGGTCTGGTAACAGGACTCTGGACGGAAGGCAGGGTTCACCAGAACTGGGGACTCAGGGTTCAAGTTTCAGGAAACAGGAAACGATACTGAGCCATCATCCTGACTGCAGGGAGGGTTTAAATATCCTCCCAGGAAGCACCAGGTGATGGCTAAGTACTGGCAGCTGGGAAACACCCGCAGGTGAGCACTGGAGCTGCAGGTCTCAGCTCCTGCGCCACCTAGAGGCGATCTGGATCCTAACACCATCCCAGTCGATGCCGATCCAGCTCCCGTCCCAGTCGATGCTGTTCCGGCCGATCCAGCTCCTGTTGCAGTCGGGCCGATGCCGGTTCCTGGCCATCCTCTACCTGCAGCTCCAGTACTCACCTGCGGGTGTGCCCAGGCTGTGACTGATCATCCCATCACCTGGAGCTTCCTGGGAGGGTATTTAGGCCCTCCCTGCAGTCAGGAAGCTGGCTCAGTATTGCGTCGCCTGCACCTGACTGACTCCCCTGGCTTGTGCCCTGCTACGTGTGCCCTACTACCTGAACCCTGCTACCTGAACCCCGCTTCCTATCTGCAACCCTGTCACCGACCCGGCTTGTTACCCGACCACTCTCCTTGAATCCTGTTCCTGTACCGCGCTGTCCTCCTGTCACCGACCCGGCTTGTTACCCGACCACTCTCCTTGAATCCTGTTCCTGTACCGCGCTGCCCTCCTGTTAACGACCCGGCTTGTACCTGACCACTCTTCTTGTATCCTGAGGCCTGCCATATATCTGCAGGCCTGTTACCCCTCCTTGTTGCTATTCCCCCTGGCTGTAGGTGTGTGTTTGTCCCAACAGTGGGTTTGTTACTTCACTGCTAAACCTGTGGGGGTTGAAGGGGTTTGTAGTTTTGTTGATGTGTAACAAATAAACTGTATATCATATATTCTGCGTTGTCCTGTGTGGTCACGTGTTTGGTCTGCCTGTGTGGGTACCTGCGCAGGTGTGGGGTCACCTGTGCCGGTATCCCTGACAGATGCTAAGATAAAAAGGTGGGATCTGATGGCATTGTCAGTCAAGTAAAGGTACATAGGCAACAGCAAAAGCAGATATAAGGAAGAGCCTTTGGAACAGCAATTGGTCCCTTTCTCTCAGAGGCCTTTTGGAAATCTGAACTACCAAAAATAATGCAGAAATTAAAGGTGGCCATAAATTGTAAAATTTTTCGTTCGGAAATCGTAGACAAACAGTCTTTCAAATGAAAATTGAACAGTTGATGATACATCACTAATTTTCTTTTTTGTTGTTGTAAACATTGTTGTTGTAACATCTGAAAATCGATGAACCAGTAAGGTTTTAGTTCGTCAAAAATCGTAGCAAGAACACAGCACATGCGCAAAAGGAGATTATTTTCGTCATTTGTCACAAATTGGTTGGTTCGTATGGCTAATGAAAGATTTCTGAAATCGACATTTGACTATGCTTGATGGGGTATTCGAGCTATAATCGAACAAGGTTTTATGGCAGAAATTAAAATTTTGGACTGAATCTACTAGTGTATGGCCACCTTAAGAGTGTGCTTGGGATGTGTAAATTCATGAAATTCCATCTGCATCTGATATCTGAATTTCAGAAACAACAATAGTGCCCATACATGTACAAACATACATTGCATTAAAAAAAATATATGGATTTATTTAATAAAGTTGTTCAAAATAGGATGTACAGAGAAAAGTTGATTTCTGACAGGTTACTTTGCATTTTGCATGTGTTAAACATTGCACTGCCTTACTTCATATCCCTGATACTGTGCTATGCAACACAGTAGGTTTCTTTTAATAATGCAAAAACATGCATATAAAATATAAACATATGTAAAAGACAACCCACTGGGCATATGAGTAGATAATCAGTTCTTGTGTATTTCTTCTGTAGAGCTTGTTGTCTGTTTGATTTTCTTTTCTACCTGCGGTATTAGGAAAATGTTCTGTTCTACAGTCCAATTCCTTCTTGTATTTCCATGCATCCTCTAGAACCTCTTAACACAATAAAATAACGATGTACATATGTGTTTCTTTTAAATTATTCAAATGCTTATTTTCACAGATGACCCACAACCATGAATATTCATAAAAATATGTCATCGCAAAGCTAACATGTGAGGCTTCTTATGCAAGAAAAATCAGTATGGGATTTTAACCCTTTTTGCATTACTGTCAAATGTGCTGTTTGTACATATCCATCAATATTCTGTTCGCTGCATTTCAATGGTTTCATTAACATCTTCTGCTCAGTTTTAGAGATTTTCAGGTCAGCTATGTATGCTGTCGCTAGCATTACTGTAATAACGTTCTAACAGTTGTGAGCTGTATTGCAAGTGATAATACTAAAATGATTTATGTAGCTCTGTGATAAAAAAATACCGGGGATGTGCACCATGGTCACACAAATATTAGAACGTCTGACTGTCACATTTCCTCTTCTTGCTTCCAATATCTTCCACAGTCCAGTTCATTAGCTTTGATAGACTTAAGTGTGTCCTTGTCAATGAAAAGCTAGATTGTATATTCAGCTTGAGCAAAGGGATGTGAATGTTTAAATGGCTGTATGTGTGAAAAGGAAGCACTGCATTCCTGTGTGCGATTATTTATATATTGCATAATTTGTATGGTTATTATAGTGCAGACACTGGACTGGCACTTTGTACCAAAAAAGTATGGATGTTCTATTTCATCTGAATTGTTTGTAGATGTTATAACTCTGGATTGAAAAATATTTTTTGTGTTCTTTGGTATTGGGTGGATTGGTACATTTTGTAAATTGAAAGTATTCAATTTGCTTTAAATTTATTTAGGAAAAAATGTATATCTCAATTCAGAACTTTTTTTACTTGAATAGAGTGGTGTGGGATTAGGTTTTGATTGTTGTCTTCCCTCTAGGGAGATTTACTCTCTGTTTATTCTTGTGATCATTGTCATTAGCATGGAAAGTGAGGGAAAATCCAAAATTTTACAGTTGTCTCCACAGCAGAAATCTCTTCCAATTAAGATATTTGTTCCATTAAAGAGGGACTATTTCTCGCTCTGAAGAGATTTTCTCTAATTTCATGTTGTGTCTATAGAAGAGAAAGTGAAGGGAAATCATTCAAATGGCAAACAGAACCATAACAGAGGTTTTAACCATCCCAACCCCATATCAAATGGAAAAAAAATGGTTTTAGATATAATTTAACCCCTTCATGTGTACGTCACTGGCATCGGAGCTGTTTAAACAGACTCCTGGCGGCTTTTGCCACCGAGACTCTGTTTAAAGTTGTAAAGCCAACTGTCAGCTTTACAGTAGAAGTGATTCTAGCAGCTCAGCTGCCACCAGATCGCTTGTACGGGCCAGTGAACGGGTCCCCTCGGCCCTACACCCCTGCCGTGATTTCCGGGCTCCATTGCCCCTCCTACGGGCCTGAGACCGGCTTCTTTGGTGTTGGGGGGAAGCTTGGGAGGAGATGGATGAACCTCCGCTCGCTGATCCCCCTCCCCATACTATGGGACCAGGAGTGACGCGTATTGCATCCCTTCAGGTCCCTTAGCTGTCAGTGCTGGGCTCCTGGAGCCCAGCAATAAGCTATTGAAGTGTGATCTTCACTTCAATAGCTTATTTAGAGTATCAAGGTGATGCTAGGGGTCCTTTGGACCCCCAGTATCACCTTAAAGAGGACCTGTCACCACCAATATGGTATCACATGGGGAGCTTGTCATCCCCCCTATGCGATAGCAATTAAAGTAAAGTAAAAAAATGACAGTTTTTAATATTAAATAAAATAAATGTAAAAATAATGTAAAAAAATTTAAGTCCACCACTCCCGCGAGCACGTGCGTCTTCACGTGAACATGCGCCGTGTGCATCTACGTATTGCGTTATGCATGTTGGGTATCGCTGCGCATGCCGGAGTGAGAGCAATAATTCTAGGGCCAGTATTTTGGGTATCTCTAAAGTGATGACCTGTGGGGGCTTTTAAAGTGCCGTCTATGAACTTTTTGGGGTACTGAATTTTGTCACCGTTTTGCAAATCCACACACTTTTTAAACTGGGCATGTTGGGTATCTATTTACTCATTGTAACCTCCCCTTTATATTTTGTTTTTTAAAAAGGGTATTTTCTTGTGTTTTGGGGCATTTAGGTGCATTTGTAACTACCTTTTGGGGTTTGATAAGGAGGTACGCTAATATTGTGCAGCATAAAAATTTGCAATATTCTTCACATCCAGGGGCATATTTATAAAACAATAACTGGGACATTTGCAAAACATTCACAGGTGGTTGATAGTTCCCTGTAATTTAAAACACATGCAATAGGAGTATTCACCTGCAGTACATACTGTATTTCATGAATGTCACATTCACTGCTATACAGTATATATGCACTGAGTGGCCAGATTATTATGACCACCCCATCAGTACTTCGTTTGGCCACGAGATAACTCCACGAGATGACTTTGTTGGGCTGCCTCGTGACTCCACAAGATGTTGAAAGGTGATGCAAGGAATATGACACTGCACTGTTGCCCTTCTGTTGTCTTGTACCAGTCTTGCCCCACTCTCCGTTCTGCCCTAACATTGACTAGTCGCTGATGGCCAGAATTCGCACGTTCAGAGTTCAGACCCAGATTTTTGGATGACAGTCCAGTCTTTAAACACTTTAACAATGAGCCCCTCTTGAACATTTAATTAATTCTGCTGTTTTGCTGATACTCGCTCCATGGCTCGCGTCAACAATCATCCCACGTTCAAAGGCTGTTAAATCGCGTTGTTCACCCATATCTTCAGAAAAAAAATCACTTCTACTGTCGTGGTAAACAACCTGTTTCCCTATTTATAATGGTCTGGCCCTCTAGCAACTTCAGTGCGAAATTATAGCTAATTAGCCTACAAATGTCAGGTGGTCATAATAAACTGGCCACTCAGTGTATATGCCTCATATTATGAAAAATATGGTCATCCAGAGCACTTATGGATGTATACAAATTCCAAAGTGTAATTATGTATATAGTATGTAATATATGTACACATAAATGTATCAAACAGTATCTTTAGTGTGCAGTATTTCCCATTACTATATTAAGTTATGTAATTATTACATTGTGTATATATAACCATAATGATGTATTGGTGATGTATTGAGGATTTTCTAGATTTTTTATGTTTCAAAATTGAATTTTGATAACTATAGTAAGCCAATATATACTGTAAATATGAGTTACCAAGTCATTATAATTACATGTTACCCAATTTATCACAATCATTTCATCTTTACAAAGTCATGGACGATACATTTAACAGTATCATGGAATAAATACAAAAATAAAGAAATGACAAACATTTCTGAAGTATTAATTTTAATACTTGAATTTTAAGTAGCAAACATTTTTTCAAATTATGCTGTAAGTCACTATCATGAATACCAAATGTCTTACCATATAGCATATTTTCTGTCTGTTTAGACCAATGCATTTTTAATGCTAGGGTAGGAACCCTGACCTGTGAGCAAAATGTAGTACAATTGTACTCTTGCAGCCTTTTTATACATATATTCTCATTATTGTCACCATTTGTCTTTTTTCTTTAAAATCTTCACACACAATTAAATTGAATGGAAACTCTTGGGAAATATTCAAGCAAAGCTTTCAGTGAATGGGTCCCATGTGTGCAATAGAGTTTAATATTCTGACATTTCTAGAATTTCATTCTGTGTCCAATTAATTTCCTACCCCTTTTCACTAACTCATGTTATCTGAAGGATTAAGCAGCCATCACAAGGTTTTAATAGGAAAAATGCAATGAATAAGGTTGGAGCTGGTTCTCTTGCCAGAATTTGATCAAACCTCTGTGAAATAATGCACAGCAATTAATTTAAAATGACAACATTATTATTTACCTAAATTCAAAAAGTTTTGAAAATAGATTTTACAGTGCAAACTAGATCCTACAAAAGTAATTCTATAAATGTTTACTCTTACACATGTAAACATTTTTTTAAGGGGGAGGGGCCCAGGGCCTCCGTAAGGTTAAAAAGGTGGAACAGTGCTGTATATGTCACCATCCCTTCAAAAACTGGTATTCTGTTTTAGTTGCAACTTTCTTGACTTTACTAATTTTATCCCCCTACCCCCAATATTTGATCACTTTTTGTTGTGGCAAATTGCAATATTTAAGACTAAAAACCGTATACACTGCTACCAGTGCTCCTTACAAAAGTACAGATTACAAAATAGAGAACTTTATCAATATTACCCACAGCTGATGCCAGTTCTATCTAGGCAAGACTCAGAGTTCCATTCTGTGGCTTCAGCTAGAATATCACGATGTCATCATCATTTGACTGTTGTTCCTCAATCAATAGCCCAATATTGACTAGTACAAAGCTTCTCCGCCAATTGGTTTCCCATCAGGTGGTGCAGGAGCTAGTGTGGTTGAGGGCACATACCTACTATCTACTCCCCAGTAAAGTGATAAAGGAGTTCTATGATCCTTTACCTATTCACTATGGTGCAGATGGAGTTGTGGGCAAAAAAGCCCACAGAATATTAGTTTTTAGGGATGAGTGAAACAGCCTTATTCAATTCACAAACCCTTCCTCAAACTCATTGTCAATTCTGGAAATTGTGAACTCAATTGAAGTCAATAGATGGAGAATCATGTAAATCAGTTCTGGCCATTTTCTTTTTTTTTTTAGTCACTAACTTTTAATTGAGCTTTACACAAAAAAAAGGCCCATGGTGCAGCAACTTGGCCCCCCTCCCGCTCTCCCTCTTCCCAGCCTTCTCCCCGGCCCTGCCTGCCACTTTTGCCATCCATGTAACAGTAGTGTGAATGTATCTATCGGTTTAAGAAATGTAAAGCACACTGGTAGTGGAGGGATGCCTGGTCAGGGCTGTGCACGTGCACGACTGCTGCAACCCTGGTAGTTCTGCCACTAACTCAGAAATACATTGTACAGCATTGCAGAATGGCATTGGCTGTAGAGAACTACAATTCCACGCAATACATTACACAACAATGCAGAATGCCATCAGCTATAGAGGACTATAAATCCCAGCAATAATGACTACCAACAGCTATGAAGAACTACAATTCCCAGCAATACCATTATACAGCAATGCAGAACAGCATCAGCTATAGAGGACTACAAATCCCAGCAATAGTACATTAAAGCTGGTGGTATTCTGCATTGTGCTGTATAATGTATTACTGGGTTTTGTAGTCCTCTATAGCTGGTGGAATTCTGCATTGCACTGTATAATGTATTATTGCTGGGATTTGTAGTCCTCTATACAGCGCAATGCAGAATACCACCAGCTATGTAGGGATACAACCAATCCCAGCAATGCATTATGCATACAGTGTATAATGTATTGCTGGGATTTGTAGTCCTCTGTAGCTGATGGAATATTGCTCTGTATAATATACAGTACAGCGCAATGTACCATCAGCTATAGAGGACTACAAATCCCACTATCCCAGCAATACATTATAGAGCACTATGTGTGGGAAAGTGCAGTCCCCCCTCTTGCTCCTCTTGAACTTCCTTATCCCAGCAAACACAACCTATGGCATTTCAACGATTACAGGAGCGACCACATCGAAAGCGGCTGGCCGGCCGGGTGCAGGTGGCAGCGGAGGTCGAGGGGCCGTTCGTGACGGCATCGCAGAGTCCCAGGGGCAATTGCCACCCTGCCCTCCGGCCCAGTCCGCCCCTGGGTGAGTTTATCAAATATGGATTTAAGCACAGAGAAAGGATTTGGAGTCACACTTGGAGCACAGTGGTTTTTTCTTGCACTACCAGCATTTTATGAATAAGTGATTGATGCACACAATCATTTATGTTGGAAATTGATTCATGATGGATGGACACAAGCCCTTTTTTGGTTAAAATAAGCACTCTATTTATATTTATGATTAATGAACACAAAAGCCTTTTTTTTTTATTTAATATTTATTGCTATCACAGATTTTTACAGATTTTCATTATTGCAATAGTTTGTGATGGAATGTGATTGATATGTGTGATTTACATTGCTAATTAGGACATATATGAATTATGCATTTTTTTTAGCAAACAAGCACTTTATGTTTAACAAGTTATTAGGCTTCTTTGTATTACCCACTATTAACCACAGTGTATAAGAGGTGACTTCGTATGCAAGAGTGGTGTAAACTATTTTAACACAGCAGCTGGGTACCTTAGGATTTAGATAGGGCCGCATACATTAAAACATGCAACATATTTCCCCTCCCACAATCCTATGCACCGATATCTAGCATAAAGCAGCAATCCATCTTAAAAAGGACAACAAAAGGTATTTACTAACAATTTTGTGGGGTATTACGACATTTACAAAGAAAACTTTCAACTTTGGCATCTACAAAAGTCTAGTTGAACCCCGCACCAAATGTGCAACCTAGCAGTAACACTAAAATCAATAAAATTGATAATAGAAAATTAGTGTAAAGGAGGGTCATGCTCTATAAACAAATAATAAATAACATGTATATATTAAGTGCTAACAAAATCTTACAAACAACCTAATGCATCATGTGATCCACTAACAGGTATATACTATAGTAATAATTACATCAAATACTGTGATGATGAATGATGAAATTGAATCAAAAGATAAGTAAATTCTTATGACTGGCAATCAATAATAGTAACTGAGTAATAACAATAGCTGACAGGTATACAAGTGATGATAACATCAAAAACTGTGATGCTGGATAATAGACTTTGATCAGAAAATGAGTTAATTCTTGTGAATGGCAATTAGTAACAAAAACAGAATATTTTAAATGAATGTACAACATAAACTGGATAATAAAGTCCAGAAAGTGAACACAAAATCTTTGATGTGAATGTCCAACACGTGGTGATCTAAACTTTCAAAACTTCTTATGGTGAATAAAATAACACTTGTGCCCCGCTTGTCTCCACTCGTGTCTGACACTTCATGCCTCTCACCTTTAAGTTAGACCTTCTAACAGGTCAGAAAGAGCTGCACCCCAGTTCACCCTGGCAAGGGTTAACCACACAAGCTCAAAGCAGGCAACATTACTTCAGCAAGACAAAAGGATGTCCCGCTTCTGGAGATACATTAGCTCTAATCAATTACCCTTGTGTTTCAGTACATCTACCTGGTAGATAAACATTACTTCAGCAGTTCTTAGTCCACCTTGGAGGTATATTAACTCAATTTTATAGATAAAAAGACAGACACATCATAGCACATACCATTTAAAACATTGTACACTTTTATTGAAGAATAGTACTCACAAAGATGCAAATCCAAAAAGACCCTTCTAATAGAATTAACAGATATGCAGAACTCTTTCCACACTCCCAAGCATGACAGCATATAATAACTCCACCTCACATAGAGTTGGCTCCTCCCTACGTACGTTTCGTCTATGGACAACTTTCTCAAGGGTATAGAGCTAGTCTGCGCAAGTACACACATATATATTACAGCGGGTTCCCATGGTGACAAAGACGCCCCAATCCAATTAAAGGTGAAAAAAGATTAACCGGCAAATACAAAAATAAGAATTCCAGTATAAAAAATTCATGTATAATACAATGCTAAAAACCAGGACTCCTTAAACTTAGGGGTCTATTCACGAAGCAGCCGAAGGATCTAGTCGTAGCTTTGGCCGATCCTTCAGCTAGCTTCGGCCCCAGGACCCCTTCAGTTCATTAGAACCGAAGGGCTGCTGTACGGGCTATTCACTATAGCCCTACAGCTCCCGAACTTGGCCGAGCGGCTCAGTCGAGCCGAGCGCATATGCCTTGGCTCGACTGAAAGCCGAAGCTGGCCGAGCGGCCGGACATTGGCCGGCCGACAGCCTGCTTCTGACAGGCCGGCCATTTGCAGAGAGATCAGCGTCCCTGGTTACCAGCTAACCAGGGACACTGATCTCAAGACAGCAAACTCTCCCGGGCTCTCCGGGAGTCTCCCGCTCCCGGCCGCCAAGGAGAGAAACTGCTTTTTCTTTTTTTTTCAGAATAGAATCAGAATGTCAGAATACAAAAAAAAAATGTTGGCCATAGGAATGCATTGCTAGATTCCTATTGGCTATTTCAATTTGCAATAGCCAATAGCAAACTAGAATTGCACCCGTCCTCTGCTGCAGTTCTCTAGCAGGTCCCTGCTACTGACTGACAGCAGCAGAGGGCGGGTACAATAGCTAGTTTGCTATTGGCTATTGCATCAGGTCCCCACTACTGATTGACAGGAGCAGAGGGCGGGTACAATAGCTAGTTTGCTATTGGCTATTGCAAATTGAAATAGCCAATAGGAATCTAGCAATGCATTCCTATGGCCAAAAATAAAATTTTTCTATTCTGACACGGGTGAAAAAGCAGTGTTTCTCTCCTTGGCGGCCGGGAGCGGGAGACTCCCGGAGTGCCCGTGAGAGTTTTTTTTTTCTTTTTTTTTTGACGGCAGCAGAACGATAGGTCAATAGAAAACTGTTGGGCGGAGCTAGCTGTCATTGCTAGCTCCGCACAATCGTTTTCTATTTATTTTGTTTCTACTTTTTAAACTATTTTTCTGTTCTGCTCGGTACCACAGAGGGACCAAGCAGAACAGCCGAGCCGAATGCCGTTAGCGGCATTCGGCTATTCACTCACTGCTGTTTGGCATCTATAAGAATAGACCAAACAGCAGCGAGTAGCCTGCCGGAGGTTCGGCTTAGCGACGCGTTTCGAGGAATGACACCTCTTTCTCAAGCTCAGAGGTATCATTCCTCAAAACGCGTCGCTCCTGATCTTCCCAACACCAAGCTGAACTATCATTGATTACCTTATGATGATGCCCAATTCTGACCACCTATAACTGGAAATAAACTAAAATAAGCTGCCATTTTGTACAATTAAGCTGTTTTACTTACCAAATGATTATTACAACAATGTATATTCACTTGTGATTCACTCTCCCTTGCTGTAGTATTTACATGCGAAACATAAGAAGGTAATAAAACGTTTCAGTGTTCAGTTTTTCCATTGGCCCATCTTATACCTGCTCTTTGGGCTACTAGTTAACATTAACACTGTGGAGATGCCCAGCTTACAAAGCAGGTAATGCAAACTTTGTTTAAACTTTCAGCTGGCATGTATCAACTCAGTATAAAGTTAAATATAATTTAATGACAGCAGCCTTATGTGAAAAAAATATTGCATGCCCCTTAAGTCATAAGTTAAGCCAAAGCCTTTTTTTGTTTTAATAGAGTAGGCAGGGGTTAAAACCCATGTTAGGTTTTTACTGCCATCTTTCACTTCTGGATAAATGCACAGTTTCTATTTGATTGAAAGAAATAGGAGATAAACAGTTGAAATGTCATACAAATAGGAATAAAGGGGAATGTTCTAGAGGGAACAGCTGTTCTGGAGACAACTAAGAGGAAATTTTCCTCACTTTTGAGACATTTTCTTCTCACTTACTGTTATGTGGACAGGACAGGACAGCTTTCTCCGCAGTGGCACACAGCTGGCAAAAAAACTGAGATTTTAGCCCTTCTTTGATGTATCCAAAACTAAAAACAGAAGGAAAAAATATTTGTAGCTTTATATATACTATAAGTGTGCTAAAGAGTGTTTTATATATTTATATTAAGTCGTTCTTTAGATCCCACAAGGAAAATTATTAAATGTGATTTGCATGTTTCTTGAATGACCTGATATTTGCTTTTTAGGCATTATTTTGTGTTGAATATTTGGTTTTCAGGTTACAACAAATAAATCAAGGGTAGCTATGAATTTACCACCTTGCTCACAGGATTAGTATGATTTATAAAAGTATAAGTCAACCTTTGCATTCTATCCAAAGCACTATTGACAGATTCAGCTTTGCTTTATCCTACAAATGCCTTAGTTTACCTACACTGCCATGCACAAATCCTCTCTGACAAATCCTAGATCAATTTCAAGATTGTCCTCATTTCTTCCATATCAACACTCTACTCTTGCCTTCAAAGTATTTCAATTCTAATCTAGAGTTTACAAACATAAACTCTAATCCATTAGCTTCACTTCCTCTTCACAGCCTAAAGTCCTTCACTGAGTTCCAGGAAAATATGTGTCAAGGGATTAAAAGGGGGTGCAAGAGCAGGAGCACATTTAATTATTTACAATTGCCAAATTTTAAATTACATTTGGTATACTTTTTATATGTGTTAAAAGTTAAATATTACATCTGACAAGATAACTTTTAGTACAGTTTAATATGTACATGGGTAATGTAATATGAAAAACAATTTATTAAAATACCTTTGCAATATAGTTTCTGTCAACTCTAATTTGTAAGTTTAATACATAGTCTGGCCAGACCTTTCAGGCAGCAAATTTTGGGTCTATATAACATTAGATATCAAGCAGGACAGATGCATTAATGTTTAAGGCTTAGAATTTTGTATTTACATTTAATACATTTGCACATTTTTTATAATAAGTATGTTTTTCTGATTGATTCCCTGGGAGTATATCCCTACTGGGGGTTAGTTCTTCCTTTTATCAACTCGCATTTGTTCAGTACAATAACAATCTGCTTAGCCTAATTATTGACCCAACTATGTCTGAAAAAAGCCCATTCAAACAACTGGTAAGTATAAGATGTTTAACTTAAGCTCTCACCTAATTAATATCCAGTCAACCCAAGGAAAAAAGATCTAGCCAAATGATTACTCAATTATCCCACATTGTGTAATACCGCATGATGTTTTCTCATAAACCATGTGACACCAACATACCACATATAATAATATCTAATGTGATGAATTCTCTAAAGTTTATGATAGCCACAATCCTTCACATTCCTCAGTTAAAGGCTGGTAAGTGAAGAGTGAAGTGTGTGGTCCTGTAAAGTAAATCCAGCAAAATGTTGTAATTGTGAACTTTGTGTGAATTATGTTAATATTTACATGGGTGAATCTTGATAGTCAATTCTTCCATTTTGTAGGGCTAATAGGCAAGACATTTATTTTAATGGCAAATTCCAAAGATGCTAAAATAAATGTGATCCTTTAAGGAGTCGAATAATTATTCTAAAGCCTATACAGCTGCCATCTGTCCGCCTTTAAGCTTAATAATTATATTTAATGAAACCACATCCTCTGTGGCAAAAATGAATCTTTCTTCATGTTGGATAATATTTAAACAATTGTTAATATGTTTGCTGTCTTTTAAATATGCTGGAGTCCAAGGTGTGTAGCGCTAGGTGTATGTGTATCAAAGACTAGTTTTCAAACACATCAACTTCCAAAACACCTACACCACTAAAATTAACCCCCAAAGCCCCTGGGCTATTCAGTAATCTAGGTTAGTGACCATAAACATATATATTCCCCTTTGGTAGGGAGTTGTGACCATTAATTGAACCGATGTGAAAAATCTTCTTGATTAGTAACACATGAATTCACGCTAAGGTGAAAATCATCTCCAAAGTGATTTACGGTGTAATATTAAACAATGCAGTGATAATAGTACTCTACCAAAACAAGGCAAATGGAAAAAAACACAAAAATGTGGACACTTCATATATTAAGTGTTTCATAGATCTGATATTTCTGTTCCAAAAACAGATCAAGTGAATATGAATTGTTAAGTCTTTAATGCAGTGATAATAGTACTCTACCAAAACAAGGCAAATGGAAAAAAACACAAAAATTTGGACACTTATTAAGTGTTTCATAGATCTGATATTTCGGTTCCAAAAACAGATTAAGTGAATATAAATTGTTAACTCTTAGGGGTCTATTCACAAAGCTGCCGAGGGCAGCCGAGTGAATGACCGATCTGAAGTGAAGTGAGCCGAACACTGTTCGGCTATTCACTTCAGGCTGGTACGGCTGATTTCAGCCGTACATCGGCTGAAATCAGCCGTACATCGGCTTGCTAGGCGTGACTTCGGGTTGGCCGAACATGCTCAGCATGTTCGGCTGACCCGAAGTGCAGAAGGAGTTCGACTCAGCCGATCCAACATCTGGATCAGCTGAGCTGAACCTCCGGCAGGCTACTCACTGCTGTTCGGGCTATTCTTAAAGATGCGGCATTCGGCTCGGCTGTTCTGCTCGGTCCCTCAGACGTACCGAGCAGAACAGAAAAAAGAGTTAAAAAAAGGTTAAAAAAAAGTAAATAGAAAACGATTGTGCTGAGCTAGCAGTGACAGCTAGCTCCGCCCAATAGTTTCCTATTGTCCGGCGGCTCTGCTGCTGCTGAAAAAAAACAAGTAGTAATGTCCCAATGCTTTTCAATGGGATTTTTTTTTTTTCCTATTCTGACATCGCTCGTGTCAGAATAAAGAAACAAAAGATACAGCAGTGTTTCTCTCCTTGGCGGTCGGGAACAGGAGACTCCCGGGGCGCCAGGGGGAGTTAGCTGTTTGGAGATCAGTGTCCCTGGTTAGCAGGTAACCAGGGACGCTGATCTCTCTACAAGTGGCCGGAGCCAGCCGTAAGATCATGGCTGGCTCCGCCCAGCTGTCAGAATGGCTGTCGGCCGGCCAGCTCCGGCTTTCAGCACGGCTCAGCCGAGCTGATGCATATGCGTTGGGCTCGACTGAGCCGCTTGGCCATGATCGGGAGCTGTACGGGCTATTGTGAGTAGAACCGAAGGGGTCCTGGGGCCAAAGCTAGCTGAAGGATCAGCCGAAGCTACGGCCAGATCCTTCAGCAGCTTCGTGAACAGACCCCTTAGTCTCACTTTTGAAGAAGTATTTTTCAACAAAGCGCGTCAAGGGAATCAACTGTGTTTGTCTCTCACCTCTGAGCGATCCTACAGATTTATGTTTTTTTATCCTGTTTGTTCCTGTAAGTGCAATTTAAACTTTTAAATAAATGTTTTTTAAGTTAATGCACTTAGAAGGCTCTTTTTTATCCCCTTTTTCTTGGGACACCTCTGAGTGTGCACTGCCAGAAATTGTGGTGGAGAGAAGGTTAAACAGAGGGAGCTGTGTGCGTCAGCCTATCCGCTGACAAACCAGGGAAATGGAGAGCAAAGGAGAATATTGGGTTACTGCTCGAGACACCTTGGGATAAGTTGGAGATAATATAACAGAGATCCTCTTTTTTTCCACGTCCCTGAGGAAAATGTCATCAGCAGGCAGATAAGGAAAATTAACTGCTTTCTCGATTTTTGGATGTATAATGACTATTTGCGTCTAAGATCCTTTCTAGATCCTACATCTATTGTTGCCATTTTTACACTTGGGGTGAGACTAAGGGGTTAATTTACTAAAGAAGTAAAGCATGTTCACTTTGCAAGGGAACTTTCACTTTAAAAGAGAATTTTCACTTAAGTAAATGGGGTGAAAATTAATTTTGCAAAGAACACCCAGTTATGTGCAAGAAAAAAATAAAAAAACAGGATTTGCTTGCACATGACTGGATGATTTAAGGAGTAAGACAAAAACACAGATACAAAAAAAGCAGCGGACCAAGTTCTCAATCTCAACAGGATGGCATACGGTCTCTCTGGCTGGATACTCTACCCACAAATGACATATGTAAGAACAGGCCACAAATCTTAATTTAGGACAATGAAAAATGCCTGATAGGAATAAAAAAGTAAGGAGGATATGTGCACTGGAAACTGCTGACTTGCAAAGTCTACAGGGAGCAATAAGTTTCTTCATGCATATTGCCTTACAAAAAATAACCCACAGGTTGTTGGGGGAGCAGAGAATCTGGAGACACTACGAAGGATAATCCAATTTTTACTGATGATGGAGAGAACAGAAAAATATATGTTTATTAAATTGTGTAATAAACAAAGTTGTTGTGCCAAACTGAAGGCCACACGAAGTTTGGAGGTCTGTAGCTGTTGACTCTGCAGACAGTTGGCGACTTCTGCACACTGTGCGCGTCAGCATGCACTAATCCCGCTCTGTCATTTTACATGGCCTACCACTTTGTGGCTGAGTTGCTGTCGTTCCCAGTTGCTTCCACTTTGTTATAATATCACTGACAGTGTCAGAGACCTGCTGCTTCTGCGCATGCGCGCACCAAGGACTGTCCAGGAAAGTGACACTCTCAAAAAGACTCACAGGACGTGATGCTATCCAAAAGGCTCACAGGAAGTGACACTCTCCAAAAGGCTCACAGGAAGTTATGCTATCCAAATCATTTCCTTCACTATTTAAACCCAGACTCCACACCTACTCATTGCTGGATTGTCTCTTCAACCACCCTGACGTCTCCTGATCCTTGTTTCCAGTACCATTGATTATCGACCCGGATTGACTTTGACCTTGTTTGCCTGCAGCCTGCCTTTGACCTCGGAACGTTTGACCATTCTTGTTTGCCTATACCCTTGACCTCGGATTGCTTCACTGGACTGCCTACGCCTCCTCCTTTTGTACTTGCTCTGCCTGCTCGGTGTGACCTCGGCCTGTTGACCTCGGATATCAAGATTTACAAGACCCTGCCGCAAAACCAAGGAGTGGCCTGCACGGTGGAACCGCCTCTGGCCCTCCTG
>NW_017306295.1:200404-233228 GCF_000935625.1 Nanorana parkeri | reverse complement strand
CAGGAGACTCCCGGGGCGCCAGGGGGAGTTAGCTGTTTGGAGATCAGTGTCCCTGGTTAGCAGGTAACCAGGGACGCTGATCTCTCTACAAGTGGCCGGAGCCAGCCGTAAGATCATGGCTGGCTCCGCCCAGCTGTCAGAAGCAGGCTGTCGGCCGGCCAGCTCCGGCTTTCAGCACGGCTCAGCCGAGCTGATGCATATGCGTTGGGCTCGACTGAGCCGCTTGGCCATGATCGGGAGCTGTACGGGCTATTGTGAGTAGAACCGAAGGGGTCCTGGGGCCAAAGCTAGCTGAAGGATCAGCCGAAGCTACGGCCAGATCCTTCAGCAGCTTCGTGAACAGACCCCTTAGTCTCACTTTTGAAGAAGTATTTTTCAACAAAGCGCGTCAAGGGAATCAACTGTGTTTGTCTCTCACCTCTGAGCGATCCTACAGATTTATGTTTTTTTATCCTGTTTGTTCCTGTAAGTGCAATTTAAACTTTTAAATAAATGTTTTTTAAGTTAATGCACTTAGAAGGCTCTTTTTTATCCCCTTTTTCTTGGGACACCTCTGAGTGTGCACTGCCAGAAATTGTGGTGGAGAGAAGGTTAAACAGAGGGAGCTGTGTGCGTCAGCCTATCCGCTGACAAACCAGGGAAATGGAGAGCAAAGGAGAATATTGGGTTACTGCTCGAGACACCTTGGGATAAGTTGGAGATAATATAACAGAGATCCTCTTTTTTTCCACGTCCCTGAGGAAAATGTCATCAGCAGGCAGATAAGGAAAATGAACTGCTTTCTCGATTTTTGGATGTATAATGACTATTTGCGTCTAAGATCCTTTCTAGATCCTACATCTATTGTTGCCATTTTTACACTTGGGGTGAGACTAAGGGGTTAATTTACTAAAGAAGTAAAGCATGTTCACTTTGCAAGGGAACTTTCACTTTAAAAGAGAATTTTCACTTAAGTAAATGGGGTGAAAATTAATTTTGCAAAGAACACCCAGTTATGTGCAAGAAAAAAATAAAAAAACAGGATTTGCTTGCACATGACTGGATGATTTAAGGAGTAAGACAAAAACACAGATACAAAAAAAGCAGCGGACCAAGTTCTCAATCTCAACAGGATGGCATACGGTCTCTCTGGCTGGATACTCTACCCACAAATGACATATGTAAGAACAGGCCACAAATCTTAATTTAGGACAATGAAAAATGCCTGATAGGAATAAAAAAGTAAGGAGGATATGTGCACTGGAAACTGCTGACTTGCAAAGTCTACAGGGAGCAATAAGTTTCTTCATGCATATTGCCTTACAAAAAATAACCCACAGGTTGTTGGGGGAGCAGAGAATCTGGAGACACTACGAAGGATAATCCAATTTTTACTGATGATGGAGAGAACAGAAAAATATATGTTTATTAAATTGTGTAATAAACAAAGTTGTTGTGCCAAACTGAAGGCCACACGAAGTTTGGAGGTCTGTAGCTGTTGACTCTGCAGACAGTTGGCGACTTCTGCACACTGTGCGCGTCAGCATGCACTAATCCCGCTCTGTCATTTTACATGGCCTACCACTTTGTGGCTGAGTTGCTGTCGTTCCCAGTTGCTTCCACTTTGTTATAATATCACTGACAGTGTCAGAGACCTGCTGCTTCTGCGCATGCGCGCACCAAGGACTGTCCAGGAAAGTGACACTCTCAAAAAGACTCACAGGACGTGATGCTATCCAAAAGGCTCACAGGAAGTGACACTCTCCAAAAGGCTCACAGGAAGTGATGCTATCCAAATCATTTCCTTCACTATTTAAACCCAGACTCCACACCTACTCATTGCTGGATTGTCTCTTCAACCGCCCTGACGTCTCCTGATCCTTGTTTCCAGTACCATTGATTATCGACCCGGATTGACTTTGACCTTGTTTGCCTGCAGCCTGCCTTTGACCTCGGAACGTTTGACCATTCTTGTTTGCCTATACCCTTGACCTCGGATTGCTTCACTGGACTGCCTACGCCTCCTCCTTTTGTACTTGCTCTGCCTGCTCGGTGTGACCTCGGCCTGTTGACCTCGGATATCAAGATTTACAAGACCCTGCCGCAAAACCAAGGAGTGGCCTGCACGGTGGAACCGCCTCTGGCCCTCCTGCCACTCACTGTCTATAAGGACTCTGTCCCCAATACCAGAGTCTCTAGGACACGAGCCTCCTCCTACATCCAGTCTCCGCACAGGTACGTGATAGTCAGTTGACCGTGGAATATTTAGTAGCAAGGAAAATTCACAGAACACCTGAATCCAATGATTTGGAGGGGTGTCCCGATACTTTTGGCAATATAGTGCATATATATTTATATATACAGTATCTCGCAGAAGTGAGTACACCCCTCACATTTTTGTAAATATTTCATGATATAATTTCATGTGACGAAACAGAAGAAATTAAACTTTGCTACAATGTAAAGTAGTGAGTGTACAGCTTGTATATCAGTGTATATTTGCTGCCCCCTCAAAATAACTCAACACACAGCCATTGTTGTCTAAACCGCTGGCAACAAAAATAAGTACACCCCTAAGTGAAAATGTCCAAATTGAGCCCAAAGTGTCAATATTTTGTGTGGCCACCATTATCTTCCAGCACTGCCTTAACCCTCTTGGGCATGGAGTTCACCAGAGCTTCACAGGTTGCCACTGGAGTCCTCTTCCACTCCTTCATGATGACATCACAGAGCTGGTGGACCTTGCGCTCCTCCACCTTTGGTTTGAGGATGCCCCACAGATGCTCAATGGGGTTTAGGTCTGGAGACATGCTTGGCCAGTCCATCACCTTTAGCAAGGCAGTGGTCGTCTTGGAGGTGTGTTTGGGGTCGTTATCATGTTGAAATACTGCCCTGTGGCCCAGTCTCTGAAGGGAGGGGATCATGCTCTGCTTCAGTATGTCACAGTACATGTTGGCATTCATGGTTCCCTCAATGAACTGTAGCTCCCCAGTGCCGGCAGCACTCATGCAGCCACAGACCATGACACTCCCACCACCATTCTTGACTGTGGGCAAGACACACTTGTCTTTGTACTCCTCACTTGGTTGCAGCCACACACACTTGACACCATCTGAACCAAATATTCAATGTCCTTAGTCTGCTTGTGACTGAGAGGTGCCGCTACAGCATCGGGCGCCGGAACCGGAACTCGCCATGGTATTATTTAACATAATTTAGTTCATTTATACATTTGTAGGACTACTATGTTCCAAAAATGACCACTCACATTTTTTTTATTGAATTTAAGCTCCTATTGAATCAACCATGAGTGATCTGGGTCAGACTGATTCACAGGCAATGAATTTATTAAATACCTGCTGGTTCACTGGACCAGATCTCATTATTTTCTTTATTTTCTTCCTTTCTTAATGTATTTTAATTAAAAACTAGACATACCCTTGTTGGAGTGGGAAAGGGTTACAATCTCTGCAATTTTGGTATGAGACTTAGAAAGAGGGGTTACTTACATTAATATGCTGTAAAAATATGTGAGCTTGTACAGTAGCACTTTACTCTTCTGCCACTTCTGCATGGCTGTAGGTGCTGAGGTGGGTGTCCAGGCTGTTAAATGAGTGCTAAGCCACCACTGTGGGGTTGATCAGAGCACATGGAGTATGAAGCTCCTTCACATCACCTCCATCCTGTTGAGCAGTCGGCCACGAACCCTTCTTCACTAAAATACAAGCAACATAAGATAGTGAGGCCAACTTTTAGTCCATTCTAAATATTAGATACTGTATGTGTGATTAGTGTCATTCTGAATTGAAATTTGGACGAATTTCAGCATACTCAGACTGTTGCAAATAACAGAAATAACAAATCCGAATATATGCAAATTTTTGATTATGAAAATTTAGATGAATCCGAATTTTTTTCAGAGTGTTATTAAACATGGATTTATGTTGTCAAACTTTTAAAAAAGTGCGGAGTCCCCTCTCCAATTCAACTGGGGGGCTGCTGTTTTTGTAACTGTTTCTGTGGACTGTTAAAAGTTAAAAAGATAAAAGTAAAAGTAAACATTGAATGTCACTTTTCTGCAACATATTTTCGTTTGTAAATATCGTTTAACTCATCCATCCGAATCCAAATACCGAAACAAATTGACTTTCTGGCCCGAATCCTGAAAAACAAAATAACAAAAAAATCAAAAACGGACCAAAACCAATTTTTCTACATTTCTGCTAAATATTATCTAAAAAATATCCAAATATGAATAGCCTTGCTTGCTTTAGGTGTTATGTTTAATCCTATGTAATCAACATTGCTTATACATTAACTCTAATTCTAATAATAATAGGTAACTTGCAAATATTCAAAATAAACTCAAACCAAATTACTGTTGAGAGAATACTAAGAGAATACTAAGCATAAAAATACACCTACAAAATTATGATAGCATATACTTATGAGTTAGTATAATTTTTTCTCCATGCAGTGTTAGCAATAATACAAGCGAACATTTGCATTCATTCTCTCCATTTTGTAACAATAGCTGCAACTCTCCAAATAGATTGTACCTGTCTTCTCATGTTGATTACATGTCAACCATGCAATTAATAAACATTATAAATGGGTCCGTTGTGATTATTGATTCATATATTGAATTTGTTATCTGATTTAGACTGTAACAGACTAGATGAATTTAAAACCAATGACTAAGGTTTTTCTTATTTGTAATTCAGTAATGAAGTGAACTAAAAAAACAGACAAATCCTATATAGTTACTGTTGAAGATAATTACATTCATTAAAGTGGTCACTACATTTTGTAGTGAACTAAATTTGTCAATTAAGCAGAACCTTATTAACAGTTGTATTCTATAAGGCAGTGCCAAGAGTAAAGCTAAAGGGCAAAGTGCAGAAACCCATATCAACCATATTTTACTTTACTGAAGTCAGATTGGTAAAATAATAATGCTGACTTATTTCTTAGATGTACAACTTTTTTAGATATGTTAAACAGTGTTATTAGCAATAGTCAGAATGCATCTGCAGCATATGCTTTTTATAAGACTTTTTATTTTTATGAAACAAAAAATATTTTTGCACTTACTAAATATACCATATAATAAGAAGTAAGCCATATAGTGCCTAGGACATTCTGAACCATGTCAGTATCACTGATAATCATTTGGTAATGTGGAGGATAAAACAATTAATGATGAGTTTAAAGAACCAGTTGTTAAGACTTTTCGAAAGTAATACCCTTTACCAATATGTGAATGTTGGTCAAAATGTACTAGAGACAAAGTGCACAGGCAGTTGTTTTACTACAAGCATTAAGATACTGCAGAGGATACAGCAGGGTAAAATTACCCAGAAGCTGGGCAGTTTTAATTAGGGGTAATAGGGCTAACTGGTGCATGCCTAACTTTGATTTTATGCATGGAAATACGGAGGTGCAGTGAATGTGATTGATATATTATGAGATTGTTTAGTTTTTGTTTCTTTCTTTTCTGCTGCGAACAAAAGATAGCGTTAAGAACAGATGGTCAGTAGCAAGCCATTGCTCCATTTTGAGCACCCCAAGATATAAAAAGACTGTATCAGCATAAAAAAATACAAAGGAGTCAGAAACCCAAAATACCACCCCTGAAACAAAAGCCCACTTTTTTAAGGGAAGCCATGCAGCAAAAAAAAAAACACAAACATTTTAAACTAAAATAAATCTTATCAACATAAAATAAAGACTAATGATGAGTGAACTGAGCAAAGATGGGTTCACTGAAGATTCGCCTAAGAATTAAAACAAACTTGCATACTAGGTGGCACATGTGTAAAATGTACTCCAGCAAACTTTACATTTAAGAAGAAAAAAAATATTGTCACTAAATGACATATTCTGACCACTTATTTGCACAAAAACAGCATGGGGTTTCCACTCAAAATCCATACCAGACCCTTTCATGAGGACTATTGAGGTGATAGTTCAAGGGCCATGCAGTTCATAATGGTTATAAAAATTTCCCCTGGACACAACTACACATACATTTGCTGGGATCGTGAATCTTGAACTTGTATGAGTTGCTACTGGTGGTAGCGGTGAAATCAAACTTCATCCCTACTTATTAACATTTGACATTCCTTGTCACTCAGCTTTGCTTTTGGATACTATCCTTTTTTACCGATAAAGTTTTACTATGCTTTGTGTATGCAGTTATATCAATGGAGACTGTTGCTCTTGAAACACCAAGCAATTTGCCTGAGTATAGGCTCTCAAACTGAATGAGCTACACTTATTTGACCTCTTTGAAAGTTTGACAATGTTACCATACAGAGTTTATGTCACAAAGTATAGGTAATATGTATATAGTTTTAGTTTTCGTTTTAACTATTTCACCTGAGGTGGGGCTAGCTAGTTGGGAAATACAGTCTTTGTTGTGCTTATCACGGTGGAGGGGGGTGGCAGGCCCAATGAATTGCAAATAGGGTTATTGTCCAGCCCAGGCTGGTCCGGATAATTGCATAGAGTTTGAATGATCATCAGGTTTTTCCTGAGCCAAGACCCTTTGATCTAATAATATGTAGACTGGCCAATCGTAGAGAGGGGTGGGGAGTTGTAAAGAGGGTCTTGGAAACCCTCCAATCTCCATTAGGCCTTGGGAGGCAACCAATGGGAGACTTGCCATGCATCCCTATGGACACCAGGGGTATATTAGGAATCGAAGGAAAGAGCTCTTTCTCTTTCCTGTTGGTGATGACCAGAGGGCCCTACCTGAACATCTCCTGGTAATTATCCGGATAAGCCTGCGCACATATGTTTGTATTGTATGTTTGTACCATGGTTTGTGCTTTTAGTGATAGTGTGATGTATGCTTAGATCTCTTCTTTAGGTTTGTAGTTAAATAGATTGTTGGTTCATTGTATTCAAGTCTGTATACTATATACCAATAAATTCTGTTATTGTGTTGAGCTTGAAAATCTCAGGAGTGAATCCTTAGAATCTAATACCTGTAAGTGTGAATGCTTATATAGCAGATCATAACTTGAAAGAGTCATTCAGGTAACAACAATCACCCATTGTACTGGCCATTCCTACTGACCACTGCTAAACATCATGTAATACACTGGCACACAACCTAGGAATCATAGAAAAAGGAAGGATAAACAAAAGATAACCACAAAATATTTTTTTTTCCAGTGTAGCCTTCTCAAATAAAATGAAGCCCAATAATACTTCACATGATTGTTTCTACATCTCTTGCAGGTGCCACTGATCCTCTGCTCCACAATGTAAGCGGATTATTTCAGAAATATAGACTAACATGATAACAGAAGGAGGATGTTCATTCAATAATTTTTTTTGCTGCTTCCCAGGAACCAGTCTGAGATTTGAATGCAAATACTACAAGTTTCGAATATCAGCTGAAGTTTTACCTAATAAAGACTCTAATATAAGTATATTTATCTAATGTATTCCTTGCAATGCAATTAAGTATAGTTCAAGGACTTGTTTTGGTCATAGAGGCCCCCGAAAAGTTGACTTTTAACCACAATATGTTTGAAGATGACTGCGAACAGCAAAAGATACAACAGTTCCACAACATCATTAACAACACTGCTCAAGACTTGCTGAAATAAACAGGGTTACCAAGAAAGATTTAAAATATTGTTTCACAGGTGGAGACCCAAAGTCTGCACATAGACAAAAGGACGATGGTGCAATGACTGCAGTGGGTCAAATATGACAGATTTTTTTATTGTACATCAATTATCATTCTTAAAAGGAAAAAAAGGATGTTGCCAGTCTAATTTTAACACTTTTTTCGAAAACCGCAAGTGTGTTACAAGTGTTGAAATCAACTGGAAACATTTTCCTCATTTTACTTATGACAAACACTTCTTTCTTTGTATTCAAAAAGCCATAGAAAAATGTTCTTAAGCTAATATTACAAGAGTATCTGTATTAAATAGCAATATTAGTAATGTGACAGGTCAAATTAATTTACTAATCTGATTAAAATTTAATCTGCAGCTTTTGTATTTGCAGTAAACATTTGATTTAAAACATAAGCATGCCCAAGAGTTTATGAAAATATTGTCATTACTGCTGATCAGAAACAGCATGAGACTACCGCATTTTAATATTTTTTATGGTGATATATTGCAGCGTTCTCTGCTGTACTTTTAAGTAGTTTTATTGGAAACTGTCAAACCTAGTGCTTATATTTCACTAGTTGTCTTCATTTCAGCAGCAGAGAATTCAATTTAATAGCAATGTGATAGCCCTCCTGAAATTTTGAATCCACAATAGATAGATAATTAGATTATGTTCTGAAGATTAAAAATAATACTGAAATAATTTCTTATATCTTATATTTTTTTAGCTACGTCTAGCTATCTAGTTGTACTTTCTTATATATTCTACCGGTAATCACATTTAGACAATACTGTGCATAGTCCTATTCAGTGTTTTATATAATGTTTCAATATTTTATCGTAGAAGTGGAGGAAAGTAGCAAGTCCTTAATTTACTGAAAACGGCATGTGATTGTTATCTCTTTATCATGCAATAAATATTTATTGGATAGTTGGAAGTGGCAGTTCTGTTCCTTGTTCTTGAAAGAGTGGACAATAAACCTCTAAATAGGAAAACATGCTTGTGGACAGATTGCACTCTCACTGGGGTGTGGATATTTACAAGACCTAAACATGTCAAATGGTTTAGGTCTTAAGGTCTTTTGGGATTAACAATTCTAGAGTTTCAATCTACCCTTCAATATGACGATCTACATATAAAGGGAACATGTGCTGAGGGACTGACCTTAACTGAAATTGATAGTTGTCTGGCTGTCATGCTGGCCTAATGTATTTAATACTCTGGCCTAATGGATTTTGTCACTCTCAGTAACACTCTCATCCAGACCACATCAATTCTTTTCTACTTTTAATTCTCTACTATGTCCCCCACCGCCACCACCCACTAACTCACTCACTGCCCAGGATGTTGCCACTCATTTAAAAAACACAATAGATACAATTCGGGATCAGATTGCCACTGTCCACTCATCTTCCCCTAATTATCTACCAGACCCACCACCACACTTGTTACTTTCCTCTTTTGACCCTGTCACCACAGAGGAGGTTACAAAGCTTTTCTCTGACAGTCACTTCACCACCTGCCCCCTGGATCCTGTTCCCTCACAGCTACTTTGGTCATCCGCTTACTCTATCCTACACTCTCTTACACTCTCTTATATTTTCTTTTTTCTTTTACTCTCTACTGGCATCTTTCTCTCCCCTCTAAAGCATGCACCGGTCACCCCAATACCCAAAAAACCCTCATTGGACCCTACCAACCTCAACAATCTCAGACCAATCTCCTTACTCCCATTCACCTCCAAGCTACTAGAATGCCTTATCTACAGCTGCCTGAGCCACCACCTCGCTGATAACAACCTTCTCGATCCCTTACAGTCTAGCTTTCACCTCCCTACACTCCACTGAAACTGCCCTCCTAAAACTCACCAATAACTTACTAACTGCTAAAAAGAATCGCCACTACTCCTTACTTTTGCTATTAGAACTTTCTGCTGTTTTCGACACTGTTGACCACCTGCTCCTACTCAAAAAACTCAATTTACTTGGCCAGCCTGTCAGTCCGTCAGAGTCCTGATTGCCATTAGCACTAGCCTGTTAGTCCGTCAAAGCACTGATTGGCATCAGTGCCAGTCTGTCAGTCTGTCAGAGCCCTGATTGCCATCAGCGCCAGTCTGTCAGAACCCTGATTGCCATCAGCGCCAGCCTGTCAGTCCGCCATAGCTTAACATAGTGAAAACAGGTTATTTTTTAGAAATGTTCTGTAATTTTTCCTTAATGTAGTAAAAAATAAAAACCCCAGTGGTGATTAATTACCACCAAAAGAAAGCACTATGTCTCCCAATTTTTTTAATCAAATTCATTTTGGTATGGCTGAATAATTGTTAGTCAAAGTACAACAGCGGTGGATACTGAAAAATGGCTTGGACAGGAAGGGGATTTAAAGGGGTTAAAGGAAGAGTCAATTAAGAACTACAATAACACTGCCCCTCTGCTTAAAGCTAAACCCACGGTACAAAAACACTTTCATTTTAATAAATTACTCAATAGCCACAAAGGATATATTCAGATGTAATTTATACTTGAATTATTATGAACTAAAAAGTTATGCTTCTGAAGATTTATGCAAAATGTGGTATGCAAAATGGGTTTAGAACAGTGCAATACAGAGCCTATGATCATCTATGAAGTAAACAACAATAACTCTGTAATCTGTTGTAAACTACAGACTACAGGTACTTTTTCATTATACACAGAATATTACAGAGCTCATTATCTGATATATTAACAGTGCGATGCAGCATAAAGCCCAATCAATGACAGACATATGTGGTGCAGAACAGAGCTCATAAAGTGTTTACAGACTGTAGAACTGAAATTATAATCGGATATACACAGTCCTGTTGAGATACTAATCATTAGCCATAGTGCAATACAGAACTCCAAATCTGATTCACACAGTGAACTCATAATCGGGAAATGAAAAGTAATGTACATTGGATTATTCTATAAAAAAGCAGCAGAGACCAGAGCCAGATAGAGTAGCAGATTTGGTCAACCTGTCTAAATTTCCTTTGCAGCCTGTTGATAATTTTGATAATGTAGTATAATGCTGCATACCAAAAGAGTTGCCCATGTTATAACCCCAAGAATTCCCAAAAAAACAAACAAAAAAAAGACTAGCCTTGATGTAGAAAATGAAATCTTGGAGGGGGAGACTTTTTTTTTCAAAGTTATGCATGATAAAAATCATAAAGAAATGATCGATGTAGGTACTTATCCCAAGCATTGACAAAACTACACCATGGCTGATTTCAGAGTACTGTGTGACTTATTGGGGTTGATTTACTAACCTTATAAACACACCACGAATGTGTATACACCTCTGCAGTGTGTTCCCTCCCAGCATGATCTATGGGTGGAATCTAAACACCTTTGTAATGTGTACACACCCAGCAGGTGTGTTGTGCAAAGCCATGAATGAATTCCAAGGTGATGTTGGGTAAATTAGCTCTATGTTGTGTTGCTTGCGTTGATGAATGCAAGGAATGTAAATGCATGAGCTAACCATTTTTGTCTAAACTGTGAAGCAGCATTATATATGCATCATGTGCATGATTTTTCCATATATGGCATTAGTGGAAATATACTTTTAGAGACTTTTTGGTTGATAAATACATTTTGCTGTGTGAAAATCACACACACCTGGTGTGTGTGTGTGTTTAGGTTAGTAAATCACCCCCATTGACTTTATTAGATGAAAGCGATCAGCTTTTCACTGAACAAGTGAACCTTGAATTAACACTAGTCAACCAGAATCTGATAACCTATATCAGCAAAAGTGTACAGCTACTCATTCTACTTATAGACCCAAATCACGAAAAAGTTAACGTTAGTGTTTGGATATATACACAACAAGTAATGTTAGATATTCAAAAACTAACTAAAAATCTAAGTGAGCAAGAAATGGACAAAATATTCTATCAATAAGTGTCAGAGGCAGGCTCTACAGAATTTACAGCAAAACCCAGACATCACTATCAAACCACTAGGATAACCATGGAAATGTAGTACTTATGAATACTCAAGACTATAAAAAAATGCATTTAAAAATTCTAGAAAATTACCATTGATATAAAGTCATAATGAATTCCTTATGATAATTTATCAAGCCTTTTCCTTAGGTTTAATTACCAAAAGTACCTTGGAGTACCTTGATGTCAAACACTCTCATACTCCAATGATGTATGTCCTTCCAAAAATGCATAAAAATGTAGTGAACCCACCAGGCAGGCCAATAATATCTGGGGTAGGCTGCCAAACAGAAAAAGCGAGCCATTTGGTTGATGACTAATTACAAGTGCGTGTTGCTGCTCTACTGTCCTACATAAAAGACACCATGGCTTTGTTAAAATTCATTGAAGGACTCACTATCCCTGATCAAGCATGGTTAGTTGCAATAGACATCAAGGATCTATGTAACTGCATACCTCATGAAAAAAGGCCTATCAATAATTAAATCATTTTTGAATGAACGCCCCTGTTCTACCTGGCCATATAATAAATTTGTTTTTGAAGTGCTTCAGCATATGCTAACCCAAAACGTTTTTGTTTTTGATCAAACCCACTACCTCCAGGTGCAGGGTGTGACAATGGTAATGTGCTGCGCTCCTTCCTACGCCAACATATACCTGGGGAGGTGGGAAAGAAATTAAGTTATATTTAAAATGTGCCTATGTGATGTGCTTGTGATAAGTCGAGGGAGTCACTGGGAGTCACTGGGAGTCACTGCTGTATGCTACTTCCAATCAGAAAAGATCTTCCCAAACAGTTAAATTCCTTACCAAATATATTACTCATCACTCACAAATTAGATGTATCCTAAATAAACATTGGCATCTTTACAAGAAAGATGCCACCATGAGGAAATATGTGATAGAGACAGCAGAATTAATTTCATTGTTCAAAATCTTTTCTAGATCCTATTGTTCATAGTTTCTATCATGAGGACTCTCCTGATTTCGGCAGCAATCAGAGAGGTCCCTTTAAGTGCAATAGCTGTAATCAGTGTCCCTGGGTACTCCAGTCCAGTGAGATTATGCTCCCGAATGGCAAAAAATGGATCGCTAATTATTATACGGATAGTGGCACAATGGGAGTGATATACCAGGATCATGTGTATCTTCCATCTAATGGTAAGATGACAACCCCATTAGCCGTCACATGGGGTTTTACCATATGTTCAATACCTCGTTAATTGAATTTTTCGTTTTCCAACATGTTAGACCCAATACAAGGGGTGGCAATTTTGAAAATAAGATACTTCAATGTGAGACACGATGGATATATAATCTTGGGCCACTGTTAGCCCTGGTCTCAATGAGATTATTAGACAAAAAAATGTTAAGCATTATGACGTTTTAAAAAAAATCTACTTTGGACTGATATTACTAAATCTCAAATGTCATTGGAATAATAACCTTTTTTATAATATGCTTGTATATAATCATATTAAAGGATTTAATACTGCTGTATAGTCATACATGGACAATTATGATGACCTGCTTTGTCGTGTGGCCTTCTTAAAGGAATGATGGCCTTTATTGATGAAAAATAATTGGCATTTGGCTATTTGCATTGTTTTCTTATGGAACATAAATATTTTTTTTTGTTTTCTTTTTTTCCTCTTCCTTGAATGTCTAGGAGCCCTAGAGCAGGGGGGACTGCAAGCATCTGTGTTCCTCAGATGGGTCCTGGGAGATTGTTATGCTCCCTGGATCCACTGAGTGGCACTGTGCTCATCATTGTCAGACCAGGGGGATGTGCTTTCCCTTAGGATCTCATTGGCGATGGTGTGCAGAGAGCCAGAGGCACTCGTAACTGCTTGGATCCCCAGCTCTAGGCATCCATTTGAATGCACATGCGTGGGCGGAACCCCTTTGGTGCATGTGCATTGGTTTATGTTACAGCTGATGACATTGTCTGCCATATTTAAGGAGGAAAACATGCACACCAGGATGCTATGCTACCAGCTAGGTCCTGTGGCGACTGGATCAATGTACAATGAGGTAAGAGCCATTGTTTGATGGATCCTGGTGGTCTACATACTATCATGCCACTCTTGGGGATGGGAGTCCTGACTTAATGTAGCGAAGGTGTTTAAAATAAGAGTAGTTAAAGGCAATGCATTTTTAATATTATAGGATCTTCTTGTGCACTGGCTCTCCCTTCCAAGTGGTTGCCTAGCTATTGGCAATTGTGAATACTTTGAAAGTATTCTGTTGGCTTTCATTGATGCTTCTCCTTCCTTTAACTGGGCACACAAACAAAGCAGGTTATTAAATGTTTATTTATCATTACTTTTGTACACAACACTGTGATTTAGTATACGACATTGCTTGGTAACTGCATTCCTATGATGGTTATATTGCATGTTATAGTTCTGTACTCATTTTTACATGTATCTATTTATGTAGAGCATCCTAACCTCCTGAGGAAGCCCCTATACACGGCACAAAACGTGTCAAGGAATAATGGCACTCTGTGGTACCATGACATCATGTTATTTTCGTACCACATGGATTTTTTAAAATCTTTTGGGATAAACATTTTATATTGCTGGTATCTGCTTAGAGGTGACTATAAATGGATGCATACCTTAGTAGGAAGGGTCAATTTTATATTATTTTAACATGTGATTTTATCTATTTAATAATAAAGATGAAATTGAATACATAGCTTTGTACTGACTATGAGTGATGTTTTTGATATCTAAAAACCCCTTTGTATATGTTAATTAACTCTCTGAGTGTGTCTTCCATTTTCAGTCCACACCTCTGCTTGGTACCTGGGGCTGGCCTGTGGCATCATTAGGTTAGAGCATATAGTGTAAGTCCTTGGGGGATCCAAGTACTGCTAAGCGCAATTGCCTTATGGTGAAACAACTCATCACTGTTTGCACTGACTGTGTGTGTCCACAGCTGGCCCTGACACCTAATAGGGGTTATATGGGCAGAATGCTCTTTGGGAGGGAATTCTTGTATAATTAATCAGTGAATGTAGGTGGAAAAGTAGCATTTTTAACAATTCTGACATTTAAACTCACTGACATTTATATAACATTCAAGATGAATCATCTTTATTCCAGATAATATATGTAATACACAATGCACCACATACTGGCCATTGTAGTTATGTAGCTAATAAGATGTCACAGTTCTTATTCTATTAGGAGCAGAATTATTATTCAAAGTCTCATCGCTCATCTAAAATATCAAATTCATATGATATTAGCTTCAAAGGAAACTGAAGTGGATGAAAAGTTTTTGCTAATTTCAGTACAGATTTATTGGGGTAAAAAGGTTAATGACAGAATACTCATAATGCATATACTGCTGATTATAAATGACAGTCTGGCAGCTGAAATGCAAACTACTCAGAGGGAATAAAATGTAAGCCCAAGTAATTATTTAGAATATTGTATAGATCTGTAATTATATTTTTCACCTTTAAAACATTTTATTACAAATGTACTTTAAGAGAACAAGTAGAGAAATAAAAGCTATAATTGTTCTTAATTATAGCTAAGTGTAATTGCACTTAGCTGCATAATGTAGCATATCAGAGATAGTAGTTTGCAGAATACTGGCATTCATATATATGTTCATCTGTATATGTAAAATTTGGGATCTATAAATATTTTATTAACTATAATTTAAATGTTTTGCATAAATTTCTCTACTATGAATAAGATTTGTGTCTACGGTTACCAAGGAGATATATTTATCTTCACATCATTACTTAACATAATTGACATCATACTAGTGCTATACAAAATGTCCCATCAGGACATTAAAAATATACAACATTAATTCCAAAAAAGTTGGGACGCTGTATAAAATTAACAATAAAACAGAATGCAATGATTTCCAAATCTCATGAACCCATATTTTATTGACAATAGAAAACATAAAATGTTTAAAGTGAGAAATATTACCATTTCAAGAAAATAAAAAGGTAATTTTGAAATTGATGGCAGCAACACATCTCAAAAAAGTTGGGACAGGGCAATGTTTACCATTGTGCAGAATCCCCTCTTCTTTTAACAACACTGTAAACATCTGGGAACAGAGGATACCATTTGCTGGAGTTTTGGGAGCAGAAGGTTGTCTCATTTTTGCCTGGTATAGAATTCTAAATGCTCAACAGTCTTGTCTTCCTTGTTGTATTTTTCATTTCAAGAAACCCCAAATATTTTCACTTGGTGAAAGGTCTGGAGTTTTTTAAAACACATCATCCCAACTTTTTTGGAATTGGCATTGCACTTTATGTTAAAATAAAATATGATTTCAGTACAGTAATTATTTTTCACCGCTCAAAAAACTTAGTTTATCTTCATATCATAATAAAAAATAGTACATATCTGTAGTGTCTGAACTATTCAGCGGTCAAGGAATTAAATTGTAAGGCCTGAACTTATTATCTCTACATAATGTGCCACTTGCTGACCGTGGTGTTAAACCCCCTTCCTGTCCATGCCATTTTTCAGTATTGAGTGCTGCAGTACTTTCACTGACATTTATTCCGTCATGCAACACTGTACTGAAATGAAATTTATACAGTTTTTTTGGGACTCGTAAAGCTTTCTTTCTACACCACTGGGATTTGTATTTTTTTACTATATAAAGAAAATACTGTATGTTATTAAACATTTACCATTACCCAATTTTTTGATAAAATATAAAAGATGGGGTCACGTCGGGTAAATAGACACCAAACATGTCACACCTTAAAATTGTGTGCGCCTGCAAAATCGCAAAAAACTACCGTGCTTAAAATTGGCCATAGACGAAGCTTTGAAAGCTTTTACCGCTCATCCATTTAGGGGTCTATTCAGGAAGCTGCCGAGGGCAGCCGAGTGTGCCAGCCGTAAGATCATGGCTGGCTCCGCCCAGCTGTCAGAAGCAGGCTGTCGGCCGGCCAATGGCCGGCCGCTCGGCCAGCTTCGGCTTTCAGCACGGCTCGGCTGAGCCACTCGGCCATGATCGGGAGCTGTACGGGCTATTGTGGATAGCCCGTACAGCACCCCTTCGGTTCTACTGAACCGAAGGGGTCCCGGGGCCGAAGCTAGCCGAAGTATCAGCCGAAGCTACGGCCAGATCCTTCGGCAGCTTCGTGAATAGACCCCTTAGTGTTATCAGTGATTAATGCCCTAGAATTATTGCTCACACTCCGACGTTCGTGGTGATATATAACATGTGTGGCGTAAATCGTTGTTTTCCTGCGGGGGCATTTTTTTAAATATGAGACTTTAATTTTTTTAAAACTTTTTTTACACTTAACTTTATTGCTATCACATAGGGGACTAACAAGCCCACTATGTGATAGAAAATATACAATGATAGGTCCTTTTTATAGAGACATCAGGGGTCTCTAAGACCCCTAATGTCACCTTGGGACCCACAAAAAAGCTGATGAAGCACAGAAGAGGAGAGATCTGCGGTGGGGGTATTAAAATTCCTCTCAGACCTAAAGGGCTTGATATGACATCTGGGGGGAACCTCATGCACTTTTTACATTTTAACTTGGGGTCCCTCGTAACATTCCTCCCAGACCTAAATGATCTGGTATGAATAGGAAGGGGGGCCCCACAATGTTTTTTTAAATTATTCTTTTGTTTACATTTTTTTTATTCTACTCGCTACCTCAGAGGTAACAAGCAGAATAATTGAGCCAAATGCTGCTCGGCCCTATGAGAATAAGGGTGAACGGCAGCGAGTGAACTGCTGGAGTGTTCTTCGGCAGCTTAGTGAATAACCCCTATAGACATAATACTCAGGTATTTCCAATTGTATACCCAATAATTAAAGTAAATCATTGGCTGCAAAATACAGGTCCACTTAAAATGTCTGTGGAAGACCAAGTCGGCCTTCAGGCTGCAAATGTTCCTAGGACCCAGAGAGATAGTGAAAGATAATCAAAAACCAAAGAAATTGTAAACACATGAAGGAGAAGGTGGGGGTTCTTGTAATGTTCCTGAGGGGTACAATGCCAAAGACACACAATAGTGTAATTCTTCTCCTAAATGTATGAGGACACAGGAGTTGGAAAGTTACATTTCCTCCAATTGTCCTCAGAACATGGACCCCTCTGGAAATCCTCCTATTTTGTCTTACAAGGGGGTTGTCCTCTGAAAATCCTGCCCCCCTCCCACAACAGCGCATATATAGTAGAAACCATGTAAAAAGGATGGTCAGACAGTGACAAAAACATCTCTAGAAGTGTGAGTGTCAAAGGGATAGGCAAGAGAGGCCTCAAGCCCAGAAGTAAACACCATAGTGGTCTGGAGGAAAGTCAGTCAACTGCTTGAGTAGACATGTCAGGGGGTCCCCACCAAGTCTGGGTGATGGGCATAAAAGTAATGGACATGATGAAGTTGAAGCCAGGATTCCCTGAAGAATGGGGCAATTGAAGAAGCATGTACCCCAGGTCTGAAACTCAGTCAAACAGCAGGGTAAGTTTTTTGCTTGTGTCCCATGCAGATAACAGGGGTAAAGACAAGAAAGGTCTGAAAGGGAAGGACTTTGTACAGGAAGAAGCAATGGAATCGGCCGGAATTATGTCGTATTCTAGCTGCCTTGTTAGTTTATCAGGGCGCCAATAGAACCAGTCCAACAACGGATTGATAATGGAGACATACATTTGTGATGCACTACAAAGTCTATGAGACCCACCCATCTCTCTGACTTGGCCTTAGAGAAAATAAAAAATGAACTCTGGGTTTTCTACTACCCCAGATTCTAGTCAGGCCATAGAGGGAATTGGAGTGCAGGGCCACTGCTAGATGTTACATGACTGGGACATAGGGTACAGGTGACAGATGGTGGATCTAGTGCATGCCATTCCATATTGAAAAGAGGTCTGAGAGTAGTCTGTTGACGTGAAGCCTGGCTGTGGGACTATTGTAGAGAAATAATAACATTGTGGAGGAAATAATTCCCAAAACCCACTTATTTCAGGGTAGCAATAAGGAATGACCACCTGACCCTGTTAAGGCCTTCTCAGCATCCATGGACAGCTTGTATAGGAGAATAGCACTTCTGCCGGAATGAGCTATGAGATTAATGACCCTAGTGGTATTATTTCTAGCCTTTCAATGAGGAATACAACCTACCTAGTCACTATGAATCAGTTGGGAGAGATAAGGTTGAAGATGAACAGCTAGCATTTTAGCAAATAGTTTGTCATCAAGGTTAATGATAGAGATTGGTCTGTTACTACTGCAGTTGGGGTCCTTTCCAGGTTTAAAAAAAAAGGAATAAATAAATGCCTTATAAAATGTTGCCGTCAAGCTGTCAGGTCCAACACACCTTGTGTCACAATCCAGCAGGGCAGTACTCTCTTGGATCTCAACTGCGGAACTAACACTCTAGGTCTAAGGGTTCGGTCAGTCTTGCAGAACCCCAATACACTCAGTGTGATGGGGGGCCGTTCCACATCATGTACCCATCCTAGAATGTTATAGGGATATGACCAATGAGGGTCAAAGGTATACAGTTTAGGTCTTTTGGTTATAACTATCAACCTCAAGTGGAGGCGTGTGGTGAATTGTAGTTTTGTCACTGCAGGAATAAATAGGGAATCGTTTCCTATCACCCCTCTCCAATCCACAGTGATCACGGTGTGGCAGATTTACTGAATGGCATTCACTAATACACTTGGGGAGATGTGTAGTGCGGTGGTTATGCAAGGTTATCTTCAGCAGAGCAGGTTATGCAATCCGTAATAATCAACAATATGATATGTTCAGTTGGTATTAATGCACACAGATCCTTGCTAGTATATACATCTCAATATCGCTTTGAAGTGGCTACAAATAGGTGGGAGAAAACCAGCAATATGGTATGTTCAGTTGGTATCAATGCATACAGTTCGTTGCTAGCATATACGTCTAATATGGGTTGAAGTGGCTACCAATAGGTGGGAGGTAACCAGCAATATGGTATTCCAGTTGGTATCAATGCACACAGTTCATTGCTATCATACACATCTAATATGGCTTTAAGTGGCTACCAACAGGTAGGGGAAGATCCCCTTGTACTTGCGGTTCAAGAGTGGAGGGAGTTCAGGAGGAGTAGGAGGTAATCCTGTGTAGCAATGTGAGCCGTAGCAGCCAGCAGTAGCTGAGTCCCAACAGGGAGGCTGAACTCTTCACTTAAGGCTGTGGATGGTCTGTGGCTCTGTTCCCCACAGAGTCAGTTGCTCGACGTTCCACAACGATGGAACGCCGAGTGACTGACTCAGCTGTGTTTAAGAGGAGGAGGTGCCGCGCCCAGGGGGAGGAGCCGGCCGTGATTTCACGGCACACCTGTCCGAGTCAATCTATGACACCTTGCCACAGGAAGGCCCTTAATAATAGATTGGAGCACCCCCTGGGTAAAGGGGGGGTCCAAGCAAGGCAAAGCAGTCCGCTGTTTTACATATAAGAGTCCTGGGCTGATTTGAGGACAGAAATAGTGTAAAAAAAGAGGGGGGGAATTTTTTTTAGGATTCCTTTGTGTGAACCATGAGAGATAAACACCCCCCGCAACACCAATTCAAAACCTCCGAATTAGGATGCACATATTCAAAGTACCATACTAGAAACTGTATGAAATTAGTACGAGGACAAGTACAGATACTTCTCCAGCTACTAGACAAAAGAAAAGTTAGGAGGCAGCTGTCATTTTTAAGGAGCATTGGCTGCGGGGCTCCTGGGATTTGTGCATCCCTGTTTTAATGTATGATTTATTATACAGGTGAAACTCGAATAATTAGAATATCGTGCAAAAGTAATTGCAGTAAGTGCTGCAAAAGGGGCCCAAACCAAGTACTGAGTTATATATAAATATACTGTATAAATATATTAGGAATGCACCAATGCCATTTTTTCCAGACCAAGTACAAGTACTAATACTTGTTCCCACAGATACCAATGACTGATACCTTTTTGATTATTGTCATGTGACAGTTTGTCTAAAACAATATAGACTAATGAACTCAGGACAGTGGTGGAGCGCCAGGGCCCAGACACAGCTGCAACTTCTGCAACCCTGGTAGTTCTCGTGAAAATGCCAAGTATTGGCACTGGCATCTGAACTTGTATCTGTGCATCACTACTCCCTATATACATAGTTACATAGTATTTGAGGTTGAATAAAGACACAGGTCCATCAAGTTCAACCCATTGCGTGTATGCATGTGATTCTGCATGTGTATGCGTGTATATAAGTCCCTATGTGATATTGTTCTTAAGAGTACCTGTACCCCTGAATGTTACGGTCTCTGAGGAAATTGTCCAAATGCTTTTTGAAAGATTTAATACTCTCAGCTGAAATCACTGCTTGTGGCAGCGAGTTCCAAAGCCTAACCGCTCTAACTAAGAAGAAGCTGAAATATTTTCTCCACCAATTTTAGGTGGTGGCCTCTAGTCAACTTTGTTATAGAGTTTACCGTAAAAGTTTATTGCTGATGTTGCTATTCCCATTGAACATCTTGTACATCAAAATCATATCCCCCGTAATCTCCTCACTTCCAGCGTGAACATGTTTAAATTTAGTAACCTTGTCTCATAGCTTTGGTCCTCTATCCCCTTAATTAGTTTGGTTGCCCTTCTCTGGACTCTTTCCAGCTCAAGGACATCCTTTCTGTGTATTGGTGACCAGATGTTGTGGAAGTGATCTCATCTATGCACCAACAGTCATCAAGTAGGACTTCATTAACTTGCCAAGAGTATTGTCTAGATGGATGGACAGCTCTGGAGATGTCTAGAGAAACATAAACTGGGGAGTGGTCTCACTACAAAATAGGCCTGATGCCTGCAGATGGAAAACAGTAAAGCAAAGCATAGGATATCAGGATATAGTCAATTCTACTGTACATGTTATGAGGAAATAAAAAAAGATATAGTCTCTGTCAAACAGATGAAGCAGTCTCCAGATCTCACAAAGTCCAAGAGTAGAAAAGGATTGTTTGAATTTATGTAGGGCTGCATGGGGGAGGGAAAAGTTAACGGAGGAAGATCTGGGTCTAAAGATAAATTCAGGTCTCCATTCAGTGGTCGTCATTTTCTGCTTCCTGTGACCTGAACTGTGCGCTTCTACTGTGATTTGGCCTGGCTTGTTGTGACTCAATCTCCTAGCTTCTGACTATGGCTTTCTATCCTACTTTTCCTGGTTGCTGTTTTGTACCTTCTCTGCCCGGCTGTGCTTGACCTTGACTTGCTTCATGACTTAGTTCCTGGCTTACTCCCTGTGTACCTGCATTGCACGGCTGTGATTGACCCTTTGGCTTGTCTTTGACCCTGCTGCATCTGAGTCACCTACAGGCACTCATGCTTCTCCAAGCTTCTGCTTACCCAGGGATTGCTGGACAGGAGATGCAATGGACACGTCTACATTGCTTAGCCTCCATCAGGTACATAAAAGTGGCGCAAGAAATCACAAAGAAGCTGCACAGGAGTCCCATTAAAGAGAATCTCATCTTAGTTCCTTGCCACTGCCCTAAAGTCTTTCTTAGCTTGGAAGTAATGTACCCAGCAGAGCACATTCCTTAGCTTTGAGGTATCCTTTGGACAATTAAGCAAACTGTTGAATATAGATTACAAGGCAGATGAGATGTCGGAGGGAACAACAGACTTAGGCAAACCCTAGATATGTATGTTGTTGCATCTGCTTTGATTTTTGAGATCATTAATCTGAGCCATAAGGTCATGCAGATGGTTAGTATGCTCGTTCAACACGTGCTCATGCATTTCCAAGTGAACCTGCACAGTTTGCACCTAATTGTAAAGATGATTCAGTCATTAAGATTATTGAGATCCCAATCACCCTCCAAATTAGGAAAAGGCATTTTTAGGTCTGGTAAAGAGAGTCACGAGATGTCACCAAAGCTGGGGAGTTAAGAAACTCAGGGCTGTATTCTTATTTCAAAATGTACATGCAGGCACAGGAAAAGGTCACATAACTCCCTTTAGAATTCCTTTTATTGCTCCTGTACCACTCTGTTCAGCTGATAGGAACAAAGTAAATTGCCCCCCACTGCAGTGACAGCACTGACTGACACATGGTTGGCCAGCACTGTAACCTGAAGCTGGGGAAGGATTGCATTGCTTTGTGTCAGTCTGAGGCATACTTTGGGCTTTCTTTCCCCTTTCTCAGCAGCCCAACAGAGCAATGTGAAAATGAGGAAAGTAGAGGATTTGCTGCTGCAGACTGGGTGAGTTAAATACTCCTTTAAGCCAGCATGGATAAAAGAAATGGTCAATTTAAGTAGCATTCCAGCTACTGGCAATAGGACCCATGTTTAATTAGTAAGTGGTTCATAGAACTCTTACCAGTTCAATTTAGGGGAGAACCTCAAATTGTTATTTAAAAAGCATTAAACTGAATGAAAAGATATTCAATTTACTTGTAAAAAAATACAGTTATATTTTAAAATAGATAGTACAGTTCACATATGGAATATAATGTTCGAACAATAATCATTATCAATAGTAAAACTGCTGTTTCATACATTTGATAATTTGCGGATTTAAATTGAGTGATCTAAAAGAAATGTTGGTGCAAATTGGTGAAAAATTACACGTTTCCCTGTTGATGAATATACTGCATTGTATAGGTATTATCAGACTTAAAAATTACCTTATTTCTTTTAGAACTCATAGCATGAGTACAATATACCCACAATGTAAAAACCTGAACTAAGACAATTGTGTGTAGCAATATTATATGTATTTTAGCATCACATAAATCTCTATAAATGTTTCAGACTGTCTGCTCTTTACTGTAAGTATTTTAATGTCATATTTTTGCTGCTTTCCAATAAAACATTTTTAGGCACTATAGTAATTACAATTAATAATTGGCTAAGGCAAGATTGTAGAGTTGTCCAAGCCGCTGCAACAGAGGATGATAAATTGTCCAAAGCAGAACTGTTACATTTGAGGATGCTTTACAGTCCTCTCTCTAGAATGTCATTTTTCTAATGCAACTTCAAATATTCTTCCATGCTCTAGTGCATAACATTAAACATTTTGTCTGGTGCTGTATGAAGCTGGATAAATTAGGTTTAATGTTCCATTTCCTAAAGCTCTGACTCTCCTCCCGGGCTAGTAACCATTACCATTGCAGAAGTATCAATAAGTGTCTTTTAATGAGGGGAATCTTACTAAAGGCTTATTCAGGATCATAAAGCCCAAGTCGTTTTGCTATAGTCAAATCATTGGTGCCAAGCATAGACATTTTAAGATCCTTCTAGTATGCAATATAGTCTCTAACACCATGCATTTTTTGTTAAGTGTCACACATTGTTACACAGTGTTGAGGAAATGTTAGTAAGATTAATTGCACAGATATGTCATGACCTTTAAAAAAACACATTTAGGCAGGTAATGGTTAGTACAATACCACCACATTGTAGGATGTCTCTATGCTGTAGAAATGGCTTAGACTGTAGACTTTTAATGTGGCTTCTTTATAGTGCATTTCCACTTTTGCAGCCAAATTGGGATAACACCTACTTTAAATTTGTTGCAAATTCCCATTCACATAACATAACTTTAAATAAAGTAAAAATTGCAGCATACCTTTTTTTTTAGATGTTTATAATGCTAACTCCAGGAGTAAAAAATCCTGCTTAATTCTCACTGTCTTGGTGTTTGGGGGATTTTTGTTTCAAATAATTAGCCCTGTCTGTACTGTTTTGGCAGATTTCATTACCTCTAGACGAGCAGGACTGTCTGTCCTAACAAAGGGTTTAAGCCCTGGGGACCTTGTATATTAATGAGGAGATGTTCAATCTGTCCTGAGTCCTTCTATTAGGACAGTCAGAGTTTGCTGTTACTGAACCTGAGAGAGGAGCTTGAAAACATCTGTTTTTTGAGATAGCTAAAAGGTAAGAAATTATATTTGAGCTGCTGGACATTTGAGAGAAGCTGAGGCTCATTTTTGGAATCCAACAGCATCTGCAATCAGACCGCATTATCCTGGTGCAAGTTTCACTATTACCAAAAGGGGACCCTCATTTCACTCTTGGCACTGGTTTGTGAATATCCATGCAGGACCCCTTACTATGGCAGATAAAAAGCACAATGAGACAGGGGCAGCTAGCTCTTTAGCTGCTAAGAGGCAAAGGTTTTTTTTTCTAAAAATCCCCTTTCCCAGGGCACTACATTTCTTTGTGGATGGATTGGCTGATACTCTTCATCAGCTTTTGAGGCTTTTGAGGCTCTTACTTTTTTGGTTCGGATGTGCAATCCTTTGGCTTAGGTACTGGTCAGAGGAACCAGCCTGCAAGAAGTGCCTGGAGAGAATTCCCTTCATGGGAGAGTGTCTGTTTGGTGATGGGCTGGATGCCTTCATCAAGAATGCTATGGGTGGTAAGTACCCTCTTGCCCAGCAAGCATAAGTCAATGTTACCTCCTGCAAAATCTGCTTCCGGTGCAGCTAGGAAGAGCTCATTTCACCAATCACAGGACACTAGCTATAGATCCAAACAGGACCCACAATATATATATTCTCTAGTCTAGTCTTGGAGCTCAGAAGTATCGGTACATGTACTCGTACTTGTACCGAGTACTGTACTTGGTATCTGTGCAACCCTAATATATATATATATATATATATGTGAGCCCTTGCCTCCAAAGCCCTAGGCCCTCTTTGAGGAGAAGGGGTGCCCCCACTTTCATAAGTGGGGAGATGTCAATTGGCCTTTTGTGCTTGGTTGGGAGAGAGACGTCCAGGAATTGTGGGTCTGCTCAATAATTTGCCATGGTTACAAACTGGAGTTTTTGACCTGTCCCCCATTCCATTTCATGCCTTTCAACACGCCCTCTTTCATGCAGTGGAAAGAGGATCTGAATCATGCCTTGCAGAAGTTGCTGGTTTTGGGGGTCTTCATGGGTGAGGTTTTAGGGTCTCTACTCCAATTAGTTAATTTGCTCATGGTTCCCAAACCGAATGGGATGGGGGTGGGGGTTGCCCCTTCCTAGACATTAAGTCTCTAAATCAGTTCTTGAGGGTGTGCAACTTCCATATGGAATTGGCTCATTCGATGATTGCCTCCCTCCGGCAGGGAGATTTTCTGGTGTCTGTAAACATCAAGTATGTATACCTGCATGTGCCTATCCTATGGTCTCATCAACATCTTCTAGCTTTTTTTCTGCTGAACAATCACTTTCAGTTGGTGGACCTTCTTTTTAGCTTTTCCATGGCTCCATGGGTCTTCACCAAGATGTTGGCTCAGATCCTTACCCTCTTATGATCTCAGATTTTTCGCATTACGGGTTACCTGAGAGATCTTCTTTTGAAGGCTCAGTCAACCCATAGGACAATTCTGGCACTGCAACTTTTTTGTTCGGTTCTGAATCTTGAAAAGTCTTTGTTGAATCTGATCCACTGATTAGAATACCTGGGATACTCCTGGATACAATCTATGTCAAGGTCCTCCTTCCTCAGGGGAAGCTGCAGAACCGGCAACCGCAGGTGCAGAAACTACGGTCCAAAGAATGACTCTCAGTGAGATTCGCCATGAGTGTCCTGGGTCTGATGGTAGCCTCCTTCAAGGCAGTTTTATCACTCAGTTTTATTCAAGACTGCTACAACTGAGGATCCTGTCAGTGCGGGACTGGTAGACTCTGTCGCTAGACTGCCCCATGCGTCTGTCATCTGAGGTGAGGATATCACTGTCTAGGTCCTCCTGCTTTGGTGGATGATACTGACAATGGATGTTATGCTGGGGAGGGGTTCTCGGGACCTTGATGGTGCAAGGGACCTGGTCCACAAAGGATCCAGACAGCCCATCAATGTTCTGGAGCTGAGAGTGAGTTGCTTGTCCCTTCTGCATTGGATAGGATTGCTGATCAGGGTTCAGTCACATCAGATGTGGACCTTCTGGCATCCAGACTAAACAACAAAGTGGACAAGTTTGTATCCCGCTCCAGGAATCCAAAAGCGTTCTCAGTGCTGGTGTGGGTTACGTTTTCTCTGACCTATGCTTTTCCTTATGCCTTATGTTTACATGTTCAGGGTTCAGTCAAACAATGTTAAGGTGGTGAAATACAGCAACCATTGAGGAGGAAGTGGTGCAACACAAAGAGAGGCAGAGCTAATCTTGTCTTGTGCAGACTGTCACTTTCCGGTCTTGTCTGAAGTAAACATCAAAGAAGTGGACAGTCAGGCTGCATGCTGATGCATACAGGAAATCTGCTGCAATTGAGGGATGCCAGATGTGGACCTTCTGGCATCCAGACTAAACAACAAAGTGGACAAGTTTGTATCCCAGTCCAGGAAACCAGAAGCCTCTGATGATGCAAGTTTTGGCCATAATGTGGTAAAGGCTGTAGTCTTGGTGTGGTTTGGGGCTTGTTAGCAGCTTTTGCAGTTGCCCTACCATCAGTGTATTGCTTTGGGATGTCCCAGTCGTCTCTGAATTGCCTGTGTCCTGTACAGTACAATTAAGGGACCCTCCCCTTTATGTCTTCAATTACTTGCTTAAATACTGAGGATTTCTAGGCTGAGAGGGGTTATATGAGGGTCCTCACAGCTCTGACCAGTGTCCAATCATCTAATGCATATTACCTAGTTATCTCTGAATTGCGTGTGTCCTGGACTGTATTTCAAGGAACCGATTTAACTGATAAGCCCCAAATCCTGTTATTTTTACTGAAAGAAGGAATATGGTACAGACTCCATCAACAGTTTTTAAACACTTTGTTGCAGGCTGAAAAATGTCACACTGCATGTAGCTCTTCATCCCAAACATCCTCCAAAAATGTATATTTTTTACAGAGATAAGAAAATATTGCATTGACCTCTTAAACAGGATTTAAGTACTTTTGGTAGCCACACTTCGACCAGGAGAGACAGCAGTCAGCTTTAACTCCCAAAATCAATATTAGAGTATATCTATTTAGCATCAAAAAAGCCACATATATATTGTACAGACTCCATACACAGTTTTTAATCACCCTCAGTAGGCCGCATTATTAACCAGAGAGACAACTACCAGCTTTCCATAAAAATGCCAGTCATGATTGGGTGAATGTTTTCTTTCGCTCCAGCAACTGGGGAAAAGACACAAATTTGATTAAGAATGTTGCTGGATGGGTGGGGTTAGGAGATTTACAGCGAGTAATCGCTTTACTGAGCGATTTATCAAGCGATTTTTGCAGTGATATCGCTCATATTTCCACGCGATATCGCTCTATGTAGCTTCTCCAATCCATTTCAATGGAGCTGTTCACATCTCGTTGCTCAATATCGCTTGTAGCTCCTACATGACCCTTTTTTCGAGCGATTTTGCTCCTGATTGCATACAGCACAATAGGAAAAAGTCGCGTGACAAGTCGCTCAATATCGCTCATATAAAATCGTGCGGAAATTGTGCGATTTTCATGTCGCTCAGTGTGAATGCGGCCTAAAGCTTACTCTTTGTTATACTAAGCATGACCTTATGCTGACCCTCTTTCCTACTTGATGTGAAGTAGGGTAACCCTCTCAAACCCCTTGTCAGACTTTCATTGCCATTGCTTGAGGCTGCAGATGTTGTAGTGGATGCAGATGGAGAGTCTTGTGGAGTGGGGGAGAGGTGGAAAGCTAGGTGCAAGAAGGAGTGCAGGCCTTTTGCTAATTAAAGGTATCATTTGGGTATCATTTATGTGCTGTTCCCACCGAGTTTACCTATCATGTGTCTTCTCATGCATGTGATTGGTACATTTACAACACTTGATACGCTGCAGACAGAGGCTGCAAACCACTATAGTGCTGTTGACAGCAGATGTGTTAAAAAAGAAAGGTCCAGACTTCTGAACTCTGTGGCCCTGGGGATAGAACTGACCTGCATCCATGCATCAAATAAAATTATGTCCTACACATTTTTCAACAGCAGGTTGTGATACTATAATTCAGCCAACTCCTCCATGGTTATCTACTTCACAACCTCCTCCACCTGTTCTGGCTGTATAGCATGCCCACCGCATTTCAAAAGTGAGTTTAACTACCACTTTGTCCTGTGGTTATAGAATATGCTTGCCCCCTACTAGCCGAGTGTGAAGAACCACTGCATTTTCCCTTAGACCTGTCAGACATTATAAATACAAGGGATTAAGGTGATATAATTAAATTTGTTAAAACTTGTCCACTTGTTTTTTATAAATTAGTGGAGAGAAAATAAAATGTTATTTTTTTAATGGTAACTTACAATAATGAGACATGCATAATCAGTTTTTTCACAATTTTTTTTAGTTTGATTTAGTTTGTGCTATTGGTAGGTAAGCACTGTATAAAAAGCAAGACAATACAATATATTATCCAGATTACTAATTATAAAACAAAGCTCCTATCAAATGTCACACAGCAAATGATAGGGAGCACAATTATTAACTTTTATCTTTCCTGAACTTGCTTAACATTATTAGCAGCTATGCCAATAGGGGGTTGAAAATGTGGTGCTTTGGTGCACTTAACTATGTGGTAATTTGTTGCAATACATGATACCCCAGCAGTATACAGTGTGGCAATACTGAGGTCTGATGAACCCCAAACTAATCAAGGAAAAGGGGGATTCTTTTTTCCAGAATGTAAAAGGCAGTGAGAGATGATTGGACTTGTGTGAGACACATCACAGATCACCCAAAGACTTTTAATTATGTCCTGCCATAACATTTCCATGCCACTGCCATAAAATTACCAATACCTCAGGTAGAGCTTTTAACCTTAATTGGTTGTCTCAAATATTTTAGCAAGAGCAATTACAAGAATACACACTTTGAGTCTGGCTTTCTTTTTTGTAAGAAACAAAATCTATTCATAATTTATAACTGATAGCCATCACCATCATGGCTGTCGTAAAGCTCCATTAATTAAAACACCCATCTATTATGAGGTGGAGAAAAATCAAAGGACACATTACGCCTCCTGAGAAGGTACTGCATATCACATTTGGTCACAATCGCAATTTTGTTTTGTGCAGTGATATATAATTTGAAAGACTCTCAAACGTGTTAATCCAGAAATATAAATATATTTTAAAAAGTGAAATTAAAGGAGGGTCTGCTGAAGTATAAGCAAATATTTTAGCCCTCCTGCATTTTAGACATTATAATTGGTGATGTGATGTCTGTAAAACTCTTGCCCCTGGTCCTGAAGAGATGGTTGCATATGCAGCGTGTGAGCTCTCCATCTTCCATTTAAACTACATACGAATGCTAAGAGTCATCTCTGAGTGCAAGTGACTCTGTCGGGTTGGACTTACACTGAGCAAAGTAAACTCTGCAAAGGAACAGACAAGTTGAACTTTGTGAACTTTGTTAATTACTTTTATTTGTAATCCCATGTATTTTGCTGTTGCTCTTTGTCTTTTTTTGTTATTTTTATAAATATTTTCTTTTTCCCTTTCTTTCTTTCCCTTTTCTTTCATTAACCCCTTCATGACTGAGCTTGTTTTTGGTTTCTGTTCGTAAATGACTGACACACTTTTGACATTTTTGCTGTGTGATTCTTCCACGTCAGTAATATACTTTCTTACAAAGTGCACCCACACATATTATATATTGTTTTTTAGAGGACAGATAGGGCTATATATTTATATCACATATGTGTGTCTAACGGCTCACTTAGGACAAATACAAATTAAAAAAAGAGGAAAAAACGTAAAAAAAAACTTTTTTTCCCAGTTTTGATTTGTAGTATTTTTTTTTAACAAAACCAGCACAGCTAAAAAAAAATGCAATACATACATTCATTTATTTGTCCCTTATTTTTAATTTTTTTACACTTTTACACTTTTCACTATTTTTTTTAATTTATTTACACTTTTCACTTTTTTTATACTGACAAATTTTATTTATTTAATTATATCAGGCAGTCATTGTGAATTAATCTCACTATTACTGCTTGATAAATTAATACATTTTTTTTATTATCAGGCTGCTTCAAACTTCAGAACAGCCGATAATAAGTTAGTGACACTGATCCTGCAGCAGTTCAGGATTCAGCTGTCAGTGAATGTTTCAGAAAACTTAAACATTCTACTTTCAAGAATAGATACATTATGTGTCTAATACATAACATTTTGTATCTATTCTTGAAAGTCAAAAGATAAAAAAAAAAGAGCCAGTATAGCTTGAGAGAGATATCTCTCGATCTATACGAGCTGTCAGAATGCCGGCAAAAGCCGACATGTGTCTCTGCTTTGCTGTGACTCTCAGACACCCGATATTAAGGTATCGGGTGTCTGAAAAAGGTTAACCCTTTCAGTAATGGATCTCTAGATAGTTAGACATCTATTACTGAAAGGTAACCGCTGATTCTCAGCAGTTAGCAGCCTTCTAGTGCAGCAAATAACTCGTCACGTACAGTGTACGTGACGAGTCATTTGGTCCCTTTGTGGCTGGACGTACAGTGTACGTCTCCCGTCACGAAGGGGTTAAAGAGATATTTAAAAATCATGAAGATGATTCTCTAAATGCTGTAAATACGAAGTTGAAAAAACCTCTCCTCTTTGAAGATTGCTACCATATTTTAAACAGTGAAATTCCCTCTGGAGTGACAGTAAGTTTTAAAGATGTTTTAGAATTGCTCTAACAGATACTATAAATGGCACATGTTTCCATTAAAAAATAAGGTCACAGTTATTGCTTGTGTGCGAAATGGGTTAACTTCAGAGTTTACCAACCCTATTTTCGATCGCCTTCAGTCTAGCGGCACTTAGTGCAGAGTGAGACTGAGGGGTCTATTCACGAAGCAGCCGAAGGATCTAGCCGTAGCTTCGGCTGATCCTTCGGCTAGCTTCAGCCCCAGGACCCCTTTGGTTCAGTAGAACCGAAGGGCTGCTGTACGGGCTATTCACTATAGCCCGTACAGCTCCCGAACTTGGCCGAGCGGCTCAGTCGAGCCCAACACTTATGCCTCGACTCGGCTGACCTGCGCTGAAAGCCTGCTTCTGACAGCTGGGTTGAGCCAGCCATAATCTTACAGCTGGCTCCGCCCACTTGCAGAGAGATCAGCGTCCCTGGTTACCAGCTAACCAGGGACACTGATCTCCAGACAGCAAAGTCTCCCTGGCGCTCCGGGAGTCTCCCGCTCCAGGCCGCTAAGGAGAGAAATACTGCTTTTTCTTTTATTTTCTTATTCTGACACGCAGCCGTGTCAGAATAGAAAAAAAAAACATTTTAGCCATAGAAATGCATTGCTAGATTCCTATTGGCTATTGCAATTTGCAATAGCCAATAGAAAACAAGCATTGCACCCGCCCTCTGCTGCAGTTCTCCATCAGGTCCACTCCTGATTGACAGCAGCAGAGGGCGGGTACAATGCCAGTTTGCTATTGGCTATTGCAAATTGAAATAGCCAATAGGAATGTAGCAATGCATTCCTATGGCCAGAAACAAAATGTTCTATTCTGACATGGCTCCGTGTCAGAGTAAGAAAAAAAAAAGAAAAAGCAGTGGTTTTTCTCCTTTGCAGCCGGGAGCGCCCGGGATAGTTAGGCTTATTTATTTTTTTTACGGCAGCAGAGCCGCCGGACAATAGGAAACTGTTGGGCGGAGCTAGCTGTCATTGCTAGCTCCTCACAATCGTTTTCTATTTTTATTTTTCTACTTTTTTAACAGTTTTTCTGTTCTGCTCGGTCCCACAGAGAGACCGAGCAAAACAGCCGAATGCCGCTCGGCGGCATTCTGTTATTCACTCACTGCTGTTCGGCATCTATGAGAATAGACCGAACAGCAGTGAGTAGCCTGCCGGAGGGTCTGCTTAGCCGATCCAGATGTTGGATCGGCTGAGTCGAACTCCTTCTGCACTTCCGGTCGGCCGAACCCGATGCCACGCAAAGCCACCCGATGTACGGCTGATTGCAGCCAATATACGGCTGAAATCAGCCGTACCAGCCTGAAGTGAATAGCCGAACAGTGTTCGGCTTACTGCACTTCAGGTCGGTCTTTCATTTGGCTGCCTACGGCAGCTTAGTGAATAGACCCCTGAGAGTGCAGTGGTCACAAGTAGTAATGCACTGCACACAAAGGACAGCTTTACCTGTGTCAGCAACAAGTTCACGCTGCTGACCCCTCATAACGATTGAAATGCTCTAGCAAAATAGTTTTAAAATAAATATCCAACAATCAAGAAAAAAACAACAACAACAACTAGAACACCATCTCTAAAATTCTAAACCCCAAACCTATTATTTTTAATTAATCAGAAACTTAAGGAGAAAAAAATATATAGTGT
>NW_017306295.1:162895-200382 GCF_000935625.1 Nanorana parkeri | reverse complement strand
CCTCATTGTTTAGCATGGTAAAAAATTCTGTGTTTTAAGTGAGGTTAGCCAAGAACGACATCAATATCATATCAAAATACATCTTTATTTATCATGATTAAAAGTGGTTAAAAACATATAAAAACATATAAAAGCCATTATTGTAACAGATGTAAGCATTCTGAATACTTTCCTTCTAATATACAAGAGTTTTTCTGCTTCAAATACCACTCCAAAACATTACTCCAAAATACAGAGCTAAGAAGGAAAACCACACAATGTGTTTTTTCAGTCACTTAGTTTAAGGTTGCTTCTTCTTTTTGATGGTTGGAGTGTGTAATACAGTTACCTGTTCCATGGTCGAGAATAGAGTGAATGGCACCTCCAGCCACACCTATGAATGTAGAGTTGCGTACTTTGACACTGTCCGGCCCCTCCCACAGCTCACAGCCCAGAAGCATGGACAGCCAGCAGCGGTCTACAGTGGGCGAGAGTGCCTAAGTAGTGGACATGGAGCAGAGTCAAGGCCAGCACCATGTAGGGAGCCCAGTGGGAGTAGAGCACTATCCCCCAGCCAGTCACCCCTTTCATGGACTTACTAGGAGTCCTCACATCTCCCGACCATTCACACTACTGTTACATGGATGGCAAAAGTGGCAGACAGGGGCGGGGGAAGAGGCAGAGCGGGAGGGGGGCCAAGTTGCTGCACCATGGGCCTCTGGGTTGTACTTGCCCCCCGGGCTAAAAGTTGCCAGTCAGCCCCTGTGGTATAGTCAATATGGCATCTGGGATACCATAGCTTTCCATTTAGTAATCTAATCCTTCCATTATGCAAATGAAATAATTACAATTTAATTTTTTTCCAGATTTCTTGGTGTATACATTATGTTAATGTATCCCTGGTTTGTAGTTTAGTCCTCCTATGGGCTTTTTTCAAAGTTTGTTTGCTGTACCCCTGAACAGAGAGTATTTTCCATAATTTTACTGCTTCCTCCTCAAAGGACCCCTCTTCAGAGCATATGCGTCAAAGGCACGGATACTGCCTGTAAGGGATACTTCTCTTAAGAGGAATAGGATGAGCACTTAACACATGAAGTATAGTATTCCCTGCTGTCTCTTTTCTGTAAAGGGTGGTAAAGATCGAGCCATCCTCCTTGACTCCTACCGTAACATCCAAGAAGGTGACATATTCCTGGTGGCAGGTCATGGTAAACTTTAAATAAGGTGTGTTGTTTTGTAAACAATATATAAAAGAGTCCAACTCTTTTCGAGAGCTTGTCCACACCATGAATATGTCATCTATATATATCTTAGCCATGTCAGGATATAGCCCTGGATGTCTTCATTGGAAAACAGTTTCCATTCCCACCCCCTCAGGTACAGATTTGCGAGGATGGGGCACAACATGTGTCCATAGATATGCCCTGCACATGGAGGTAGTGGGACCCGTTGAATGTGTTAGGATAAATTGGAGTAATTCCAACACATATACACTGAGTGGCCAGATGTTGCTGATCAAGTTCATCCTATCATGTTGATGGCGTATCCCAATGGAGATGGCTTCTTCCAACAAGACAATGCGCCATGCCACGGTGCTCGTATTGTGCAGGAGTGGTTTCAAGAACATGAGGGAGAATTTACTTTGCTTAGGTGGCCCCCACAATCACCAGATCTCAATCCAATTGAGCATTTGTGGGACGAAGTTGAAAGAGCCATCAGGCAGCTGGTTCCATAACCATCAAATCTCACAGAACTGGACAGTGCTATTCATCAGGCATGGTGTCAGATTCCTCGCATCACCTTTCAACATCTCGTGGAGTCAATGCCAAGAAGAATCGCCGCAGTATTGAAGGCAAAAGGTGGCCCAACAACGTACTGATGGGGTGGTCATAATAATCTGGCCACTCAGTGTAATTTGTATGGTATTGAGGAGTTTCTACGTTCAACAGGAAAGTGTTTGATTACTTTCAAGCCCTTCTCATGAGGGATACTACTATAAAGGATTCCTTCGTCTACAGTCACTAACCAAGAATCTGGAGGAATCATCACTCCATCAATAGTTTTTAACAGATCTGAGGTGTGTTATACATAAGATGGCAGAGATGTTACATGGGGACGTAAATACACCTCCATCAACCGACTAGCAAGTTCTGTGAGGCTACCCATGCCTGATACTATTGGTCTTCCTGCGTGGTTAACTAAACTCTTGTGTGTCTTAGGGAGACAGTAGAATGTTTGCATTCAGGAAAACCTACCATCTAGAAACTCAAGTGTCTCCTTGTCAAAAAGATCCCAAGAATAAGCTTGATAAATAATAGCCAAATATTCAACTTGGAATCCCTTTAACGTATCGATCCCAATTTCCCAATACCACTCCTCATTCTGAAGAATTTTATTACACATTTGTTTATAATCTGGCCTATTTACCATTACCACATTACCTCCCCTATCGGCTGGTTTTATAATAATCTCCGAATTTTCACGTAGTCTGCATAAAGCTTCCCTCAATGGTTTTGAGAGGTTGTTACTTATTTTTGAGGGGCTGTAGTATGTGATCTGCTAACTTTCTTTTTGTGATGGGATTATTGATTTGAGGCAATAGTTTTCAGCAGTTTTCATGTTTTGTAGTGGGTATACTTGTGAAGCTTTGGCTATTTCGCTACATCCAGGACAAGCATTGGTTGTGGTGAAAACACAGTGATCGCATGGGGTCCTTTTTTGAGACATTTGATACATGGGAGATTACTTTTCTTAGTTATAGGAAAGGACCTCTGGAGGGATTTTTTCATTACCAATCCTTTAAGTTCATCTTGCTTGTGGCTGTTTGCCCTGGTTTGGGCTCACCCTCTCCCTGCGTGCGGTTCTTGGGTCCAGCTTCCCGCCTGTGTGTGTGATTGCTTCCAGAATTGGTAGGTGATCTGCAAAATATCAAAAAAGTTTTTGTATTTGAGTATCCGTTTTGGATGTTTACTTATTTTTCTTTATGGCTACTTCAGATTTCTTTCAAAAGTAGAATTCCTGAAGAAGCTCATGAAGCATGACATGGCTTGAATTATAACCACTCCAACCATCAAAAAGAAGAAGCAACCTTATACTAAGTGACTGAAAAAACACATTGGGGTCTATTCACAAAGCTGCTGAGGGCAGCCGAGTGAATGACCGATCAGAAGTGAAGTGAGCCGAACACTGTTCGGCTATTCACTTCAGGCTGGTACGGCTGATTTCAGCCGTACATCGGCTGAAATCAGCCGTACATCGGCTTGCTTCGTGTGGCTTCGGATCAGCCGAACATGCTCAGCATGTTCGGCTGACCCGAAGTGCAGAAGGAGTTCGACTCAGCCGATCCAACATCTGGATTGGCTGAGCCGAACCTCCGCCAGGCTTCACACTGCTGTTCGGGCTATTCTGAAAGATCCCGAACAGCAGTGAGAGAATAGCCGAATGCCGCTGAGCGGCATTTGGCTCGGCTGTTCTGCTCGGTCCCTCAGAGGCACCGAGCAGAACAGAAAAAGAGTGAAAAAAGTAGAAAAAAGTTAATAGAAAACGATTGTGCAGAGCTAGCAGTGACAGCTAGCTCCGCCCAATAGTTTCCTATTGTCCGGCGGCTCTGCTGCTGTAAAAAAAAAAAAATAAAAAAAATCTAAAAATCTCCCGGGTGCTCTGGGAGCCCCCCGCTCCCGGCCGCCAAGAAGAGAAACCCCGCTGTGTCTTTTTTTTTTTTATTCTGACACGAGCGATGTCAGAAAACAGAGAAAAAAAAGACGAATTCCCATTCAAAAGCATTGGGAGTTTACTATTGGCTATTTCAATTTGCAATAGCCAATAGTAAACTAGCATTGTACCCGCCCTCTGCTGATGGACCTGATGGGGAACTGCAAAAGAGGGCGGGTACAATGCTAGTTTACTATTGGCTATTGAAATTGAAATAGCCAATAGTAATGTCCCAATGCTTTTGAATGGGAATTTTTTTTTTTCTCTATTCTGACATGCTCGTGTCAGGAAAGTATGCAGGATGTTTACATCTATTACAATAAAGACTTTTATATGCTTTTAACCACTTTTAATCAAGATATAAATAAAGATTATATGATTTTGATATAACTCTTGGCTTTGTCATTAAGCACTTAAAAAACCCCTCTTAAAACACAGATTTTTTTTACAATTGCCTTACTAGGGGTGTGGTGCTATTCACTCATGGTTCTATACAAATCTTTTTCTAGATGCTGTTTAGCATGGGTGGAGGACTCTGTTACAATTTTTCTGCTCAGCCAGCACAAAAAAGTATTTAGGTAAATGACAGGCCTTAGTATAGTGAATTATGCTAAATTATAACTAAAATGTTTTTCCTTGGAGATCGATGTTAGAAGATTTTGTAAAAAATATTCCTTTGCTTCACCTGCAATATGGTTTATGGTTACACATATTGTAGGTTTAAACTCAAAAAGAACCATAACTGTTATAATAATTATATATCAGTTTTACCTGCTATATCGTTTTAAATTTTATAGTCTACACTAAAAAAATTACACATCTTTTCTTTTGGAACAGATATGGCTTTAACTTGGTAGCTGGTCGAAGTTTCAATAAGGCACTGCTTGTCTTTTTCAAGTCTTGAGAAAGACAAGCAGTGTCTTGTCAAAACGTTAACCAGCTCAATAAATGTATCCATGTTGCCTCATCACAAGACCCGTGAGTGCCTCTTCCCCTTCACTGTATGTGTGTGTGTGTATATATATATATAAATAATATACACATTTATATAACTATTGGATACTTTAATAAAGAAACACATTTTGGGGGTTTAATGTTTTCCTATCATTTGATCAATGACCAATGTAACCAGATGCAACTCTATTTTTAGCAGCAGATGATACTAATAATACATTTAAACATATCTGTAGATGCACAGCCTTTTTAGTGTAATCTTGTATTTTAAAAGTATATTGGTAAAAACAATAAAGATTAGTTAAAACATTTGGTTATATGTTAAACAATCATAGCATATGTTTTCTCGGTTTTTCTCTCACTTTGCATTCAGGTTTGCAGTGTTCTTGGCAAAGTACATAGAAAATATAACATCAATAACATTCTTGAACAGTACATTCATTAAAATATGGTTAAGTAAACAAATTAGTTTTATGCTGTTCCTAAATTGAAACACAGATGTTCTATTGCACAAAATGACAGGGAAGTGATCCTACCTCCTGTAAACTCACATTGAACAGCATTGTTTTTGAATGTCTGTGCTTAGCCAGTATATAATCCACATTAAATTTGGAAATATAGAGATGTTTATGCTCACAGTTTGCATTATTATACAATAAATTAGCTTTAAAAAAGCATTCTTGCATAATTTTATGTAAAATATACTTTTTCTGAATATGACAATGGTTATACATTTAAAAAGCAATATACTAATGCTTAGACTATTATTTAAACTTCTCTAATTATCATACTCTTAAACATCTGTATTCTAGTAAATGACCAAGAGTGGAATATGATTTTGAAGTACTACCAAATACTAATGCAAAATAAATCTATTTAGAGAGGCTATCCAGTTAATCCAAATGTTATCTAGTATTAGTGTTGCTTGTGGATAATGTAAAATAATGAAGAGGTTTCCTATCTGCAAGTACTACAGTAGTGGTGATAGTACACAACTTAAGGGAAACGTGTAATAGCTTTTAGTGGAATTTATTGTAAATTTTGCTAAATTATAAACAGATGTAGTTTATCTTTTTTAAATATTGTTATAAAATCTTAATTGTACAAAAAATCAATAGGAATATTAACAATACAGGTGCATTCATGATACTACTTTTTTAAAGCATGCTTGGTTCTTTTTTGGAAAAAAAAAATCAAGCACTGTCTTCATGCTTGTTGATAGTTGGTGGAAACTAAGACTGCAAGTAGACCTGCATTTGTCTGCATCTAAGCTGATTTTCTCATCCATAAAAATGTAAAGAAAGCACAAGTAAATAGAAGCAGCACAGAGCAACTCCATACGTAGCATGCAATGCAAATCAAAAGCAATTCAGAACACATTAAAGTATACTGAATCTGACATACTGATATTCATGTACATGAGCCCTAAGCCAGATGGTCCTAACTTTACTAGGAGAGAGAAAGGGGGGATCCCAACTCCTTTCCGTAATCTTTTAATTTTAGTCTCTCTTGCTATACAGGTATCTGGGGCTACAGAAGGCTTTTTAAAACTATAAAATATAATTATTTTTAACACCATTCAAAATACAGTTAAATTAGCAACTGTGGAACCCATCCATCGTCTCTCACCCCCACACAAATGCTTAGATAATATAAATTGGTATCAGGGAAGGGCTGTACTGTTATACATAAAAATGCAAAGTAAAATCTTAGAGACCTACTGAGGCCACCTACTACAATAACAGATACTTAACACCGCCAGCAGTGCTCCCCTTCTTTCTCTCCTCCCATTTTGTATTTGCATCTCATTTTCAATTTGATTCACATATTCTAACTGTGGGTTCTGAGTGAAGAAACAACTAGTAACAATAAAGTAAGATTTTCAAACAGCCTTGTTATGTATTAACTGAGATTAATTAAATGAATCTTTTTCACAAATATGATAAATGTAACCCACTCTGTTTATACTCTGTATATGATACTGACAACTTGCTAACAATTTCAACTAACGATATGACCGTATAATTTTAACTTCATGCTACTTTTGTAATTGTGTACCTTACTTGCAAATTAATTTAAAAAAATGAGTGTAAGAAAAATATGATTTTTATTTTTTTTATTACTGAACATAATTTATAATTGAAGAACATATATTATATATATTGCATTTTCAAGGTAACATTTAATACAATTATATCATCAAACACTAAAAACAAAAGCCAAAAGGGAAAGGCCAGAGTATATCTAGTGTGCACATATTTTATTATTACAAGTTATTATTGCAGTGCTTGCATTAAAGGTGTTGAATTTTCTCTAATATTTTATTAAGCCAAGGAATAAGGTAACATTTTTAAACTCTTATTTATTTATAGTCAGGCAAAATCATACCTGACTGAATGGGATTAGTTCACTAAAGGGATTGTTTAAAATGAAAGTTCACTTTGTAAAGTGATTTTTAATTTTGCTCAGTGGTGAATACATGTTCACTTGGAATTCCCAGTAATGGGCAGGGGAAAACAAAGAAAACAACAAAAAAAAAACAGGTTTTTGCTTGTACAGCACTATACATTCCCTTTAAGATACATATGTACACACTGGTTTAAAATAAATGCATTAGGAATAATAATGCAGTGCGTAGAGTTTTCTCTCAGGTCTGCTCCTCTGCTGATTGACATCAGGCAGTGGGCAAAGCATTAACCAGCCTGCTATTGGGTATTTCAATTTTAAATAGCTAATAGCAGGCTTTGTTGATTTCTGCCCACTACCAGATGTAAACATTGCAATCAGCAGAGGAGTGGAAGCTCATCCCCCCTTTTCTGCCCTGCCAGGCCCATGCTCGGATCAAGGGTCTGATATGGAATTTTAGGGTGCACCCCACTCCCCCCCTCCATTTTCGGGGTTTTCTCCCTAAAATTCCTACCAGACCATAAGGGCCTGGTATGACTTTGAGGGGGAAAACCACACACTTTGTTTTTTTTTTTACGTGGGGTCCCTCCTAAAATTCCTACCAAACCTTAAGGGTCTAGTATGACTTTTGGGGGAACCCCACGCTTTTTTTTCTTTTTGTTTAAATGGGGTCCCTCCTAACATTCCTACCAGACGTAAAGGGTCTGGTATTGTTTGGGAGGAACCTTGCGCTTTTTTTTTTCTTTTTAAATGTCATTTTTTTTTAAATAAATGTCATTTTTGCTGCAGCAGGTTCTATACATTGTACAGATGTGCCACTTTACACCCACGAAGATGCAAAAAACTACCATACCTAAAAATGGCCATGGGTGACACTTTAAAAGCTTTTACCGCTCATCAATTTAGTGTTATCATTGGCTGATGGCCCTAGGATTATTGCTCACACTCCGACATTCATGGCGATATGTAACAAGCGTGGCGTAATCCTTGTTTTCACACATAGGCACACCCGCTGAGTATTTACGTTTGCGTGGGACTTACATACTCTTTGGGTGTTTAAAAAAAAATTAATATGTGAGTAATTTTTTTTACACTTAACTTTGTTGCTATCACACAGTGGACTAACAAGCCACAGGGCAGCAGAGGGGTGAGGGGTGCGACAGCTAAGGGGGTTGACGCACGTTGTTTGTTGCCATACAAGGGATCGATCGGCTGTGGAGCCCTATGAGCGCTTGTATTTAACAGCCGGGACCGGTTGTTTACATGTACCACAGGATTCTGCTCGCTCGCAGAAAAAAATTACGTACAGGCGCGTCCACCCACTGAGAAGAGGTTGCCGCCCACCCGTGCATTTACAATGGGTGGATGGCAAGTGGTTAAGTACATTTCAACACAATACATCTCTTTTATCTTTGAGAGCAACTCCATGTTGCTGCTTTTAGTATGTATATTTTCCAGATGAAGCAGCTGAAATTGAAAGTGTAGATATTATAATTGAAGGACAACAATTGTGCTTGATACTATTTTTGCTATCCATCACATTTTTTTGCTAGTTCCAGGCAGGATAGCTTTTTCATTTCTTTTTAACGTCTAAGATAAAATGTACACCTTTCACACTGTGTGCCATTAAATACTTCTGTCATTCACACAATTAGAGATAAGTGGCTTCTTGGGTTATCAGTGACAATCCATGATATCACCCAATTCCGCATTTGCTTATGAAGCTTATACTGGGGCATGACTGTTCAGTCAGCGCTTGTTCAAAGGTTTCTGAATGTTGACCTGTCTGATTGCATTTGTGAACTTCAGATGTATTTTCTTGTTTATGACAGCTCATATTTGGTATATGCTACTTCTGTGTACCTCTGGTTGAAGTTATCACCTGGACTGTTTTTGTCCTAACCATCTGCTTGTTCTTCAGATATGCTCATCTGGGCTTTCTAATTTGTTACTTTCTTCTGGTTCTACCTTAACTGTACGCTGTCATTCTAGGCAATCCCAAGGCTTGCCATCTACTAGCTTTCTTTGTAGCTGGAGAGATGATCACATCTATGTATATTGTCCACAATGTATTTTCATGTTTTGTCACCTTCAATATCCTCATGCCTTCCACTTCTTGAGTTAAAAAGGCTTGTAATGGTTTAAGTGCACATTTAGAGTTGAAGTGCATATTCAACTCTAAAATGACTTAAGTCTCAACTCCAATATAAGCAAATAGTGTCTAAATACAAGAGGTATGCATATTCTCTTGGTGTGCTTAGTTTATTTTTCCCAGATCTATGCAGTAATCCAGTGTGAAACTTTGTGCAGGAGTTTCCTGTAAAAAAATCCCCTCCTGTAGTTTTTCTGCAGGTAACCTGTAGTTGGTGGGACTTCTGGGTTCTTCCCACAACTCTACTCTCTGTAGTGTTGACAATACTACGTTTACAAGGTGATATCTTGATTTTCAAAGATATTTGATAGACTCAGAGTGGATTTATATACTTTGTGGATAATGATAAATATAGATTTAAATTAACGTTTTTGTGCCCAAAGATCAGTTTCAATCTGACGAAATTTAAAGAACATGTGCTATATATTTTCCTAAGGTTTATTACATTTGGGGAATCCATGTTCAACAGTGATTTCATAATATGTGCACAGTGTAGGCATATAATGTTTAAGCCATGCATCAAATTCTTACAGCATAACTTAGGTAGGTTTGCAGGTAGTATTTTAATGATAATCATTATTTTTTTTAATCTTTGTTCACAGGTAATATGGAAATAATAAAGTTGTTAACATATCAAATTATCAGGGTATAAGCAAACAGATTATGTTTCGCTTTTACAATGGATAGACATTAGAATGTACTAAATGTAAGCATCCTAGAGAGGGGGTGCTGCCCACTGCATAACTTGGATAACATGAACAGCTTTTTTGGGGGTTCAGGGAAGTATCCAGTGGTCATGATATATATATTGGTGGCAAAAATAAAGTTAGGTAAAGATGGAAGATTGTCTCAAATTATTTAAGGTTATTAGGGAATAACTTAGGAATTGGGATATGTTTTTGAATTACAGAGAAATAAGCAGGTTTCAATTGTTGTCCTTTTCTCTAAAAGATGTTAGTTGCCTAGCTGTCATCCTGATCCTTTAATGTCGATAGTATTTAAGTCAATGACCTGGAAAAATAATAATGATATAGTAAATGAACTTTTATTTGCAGCATGCTTATTATGGGGCTGCCGCGTGCTTCTCTTGTAATGGGTCTACTATAAAATTCTAAAGTCATGTAGATAAAATATAATTGTTTAATACATTCCTTGCCTCTCAAGACACTTGAAATTGTCTATGAGTATTGTAAATTAAACTTAATCTCAGTAAGCTTTAAGAAAAAAAAATTTTTTTTGATCTTTTTATAATGTAGTTGTATAATTGGTATAATCATGCATAGAGTTCCATATTAATATTGAATCTATGGTCACTGCCAGAATTTATCACATTTTAAAACTGCTCTTCAAGAAAAACAATTGTGTGCAGACATGTGAAAAACAATATTGTGCCGAGCTAATAATCATACATATCTAATAAATAGAAACATATATCAATGAGTCACATATATGAGCCTTCAAACAAATGAGGCATAAGAAATATCTACAAAAATACAAAAAAGCAATATAGGCAAAAAAAGTCCCAAGGAAAAAACAAACGCAAACGATGGTGATTGTGCACAAAATTTCTCAGATGATTCGCAGCCAATGTGCATATAACTCTCAGGTAAGGATAATCACACAATGCAGGCACACCTTCACCTCCACCCAGTGAGTGATGATAACAAGTGAATGCTCACCTGGGGAGGTAGACCCACAGAGCTAGGTCAAATGCACTTTTTCCCTTCTTAATGGGGGAGGGAAGCCCATGCACAGAAAAAGGCGATAAGGTCTCCTCAGATCACAGGTACCAGTATAAATCCAGGTGGAAAGAGAAAAAGGACAAGGACATAGTGCGTAACGTCCAATAAAATGCAATTTATTATATTAAAAATGCGTACTCACAATGGTGTAAACAGTACAGGCATTGGGTATTGCTGGATCATACCAGCAGGACAAATGGCAGCAAAGTGATAAGAAAACTGTTCGTCCGGCTCAGCGTGGTGACATCAGGAGCTCTGCCCTACGTACGTTACGTCAAAACACGTGACTTCGTCAGGGGTGTGCAGACATGCAATGAATGAAGGGTTCAGTGTGTGAGAAGAACCACAATATACCTTAAGGATAGATTAAAAACATTTACATATAATATAAAAGCAACACCAAAACACCAATGTGGCAAAACATTTTGTGGAGGTACATTAATACATACAAGGGTCAACGCTGTTAAGGTGCAGGTAGTAGAGTAAATTGACAGATCAGTAAAGAGTGGTTATAGATATTTAAAACTAAATAAATGTGAACTTTTTCGATATTCACATAAGCCTTGTGATATCCACCAGGATTACAATTCAAATTGCATATTTACAATTTTTCTGGGATATATTATGGGTATAGATGTATTTATGTAGCTTTTTTTCCACTGTCTGTTGATTATGTGCTGTCTGCACATGGGCTTAATGTAGCAATTATTGATGCAGTTGAATTTATCCACATCTATATAGTTACTGCAAGACCATTGTTGTTCAGAAATTAAATTTGTTTGATGCTGCAGTTGGTAACAGATTTGGTGGTCTGTTCCCTTATGGCTGTTTTGAAATAAAGTGCATACAAGGTATTTGGAGGAAATATAACCAAGCATACCTTGATATTCTGTCAGAAAAGCATTTGAAAAATCACTGAGACCAAGCAAAGTAGCCATACCCATTCCTACCTACGGTACCTTTTATAACAAATATCACTTTCAAACTCCATGGTGTATCAATCAAAAATGTTGTATGTATATTTGAAAAACATTTCCAGTATTATATTTTGTTATATTACTGTTGGCCTTTTGGGCTGACCTCTGTGTGTTGAAATCTGTAATGGTTAGCAAATGTCAGTGTCTAAAACAAATCTGCCTATTTTTTACTCAGCTATTGTCAGGTCCCCTATGTAGTGTTAACATAAACAGATAATATTATCCATCAAGTGTGAAGAGATGGACATTCCTCATAAGCAATCAGACCTGTCCATTTTAATACTAGAGGAATAAAGCCACTGCCATAACTGTCATAACCACTGTCTGTTTTGACATGGTACAATTTGACAAAGAAAATCTTTATTATTATATATATAGAAATTAAAAATGATTTAAAACATTTTACAAAAGGAATGATTGTGAATCAGGATGCATGCTCATGTAGGTGTATATATTAACTCTATTATTTTTATTACATTTATTTTATATGTTGTGACTTACAGCCAGAGAAAGTACAAAGAGGTATACTTCATGCTGCAACTACTCCAAAAAATGACATTGTGCATTTATAAAACAGCAATGCCAATTCTTAAATATGACAAAGGTAAACAATAGGAACGCACAAAATTTACATATATACATATCATGGAGTGTTGGCATGGAGACATATGCCAACCAGGTAGTGGTGTGTGAAATTTAAAATGTAGGGATGCCCAATAGCGATACTAGTATCGGTATTGGGGATGATACAGGGCGTTTTCACGACTACTTGTACTCCTGAAAATGCCCGGATACTAAAGGCCCATACTGGCCCTTTAAATTTGTAAGCAGGAGAGGCTGTCTGAGGTCCTGCACTTGTGGGGACCTCAGGCACTCTGCTGGGGACATTAGGCAGCTGTCTTTGTCAGTGCCTGTCCAGCCCCAATCTCTTCCTCCTTCCCGGCGCTAGCATAGCTCAGGACATCCCCGAACCAAACTTACAGCATTGGAGCTGACACAAGCCCGGCACCCATGTTTTCAGCCCAGCACCCACCCGTTTAGGCCAGCACCCACCCGTTCAGGCCGGCACCCACCTGTGCAGGCAGGCACCCACCCATTCAGCCAGTTCAGCCTGGCACCTACACGCAGAGCCCTGGAAAGAACCACATGCAGCCCTGGTGAGATCCGTATGCAGCTCTGGTGAGACCCAAATGCAATTTGGTAAAATCTGTACACAACCCTGGTGAGACCTTTATGCAGCCCTGATAAGACCCAAATGCAGCCTGGTAAAATCTGTATGTAGCCCTGGTGAGACCTGTTCGCTGCCCTGGTGAGACCCAAACGCAGCCCTGGTGAAACCCAAACAAAGCCTGGTAAAATCTGTATGCAGCCCTGGGAGACTTGTATGCCGCCCTGGTGAGACCCAAACGCAGCCCTCATGAGACCCAAATGCAGACCTGGTGAGACCCAAATGCAGCCCTGGAGAGATCTGTACGCAGCCCTGGTGAGATATGTATGCAACCCTGGTGAGACCTGCATGCAGCCCTAGTAACACCTGTATGCAGCCCTGGTAAGAATTGGAGGCAACCCTGGTGAGATCTGCATGCAGCCCTGGGAAGACCGCACACATCCCTGTATAATTGCTGTATAATTATGGATCGATGAGATCTGCTGGTTGCCATTCTCCATTGCTGAATAATCATGGATTGAGTTACAGTTCTTAATAATTATAAATAAGAAACTTCCCTAAAATTATTAGTTTGTATTGTTTTAGAAAAATGTCACATGTCCCTTTAAGAAAAAGTATTGGTAATTGGTACCAGCAAGTACCTGATGGAAAGTACTTGTATTTAGTCTTGAAAAAATGGTATTGGGACATGCCTAGTAAAAAGATTGTTTAGCGCAACAAATCCTATGGAAAAATGATACACATGCTATCAATACATAGCCAACATAACTAAGCATCAGCAAACTTCACAAAAAAAGCCAGTCATATAGCAAAAGTACAAATATAAGACCTATACCTTGTAGAGCGCTGGATGGATGGCAGTCTGGAGGAATCATGTGCACATGCATGCATGCCGTATGGCACAATTCCAAACCTTGAAAAACATGACAACAGCCCATTACATGATTTTAATGGTAAATGTTCTTATCTATGGCAAATAAACTGCATAAGCCACTGGCGTGTGAGATTGCAAACAGTGCACGCTGCCCTCAAAACCATGACAATATATGATTTGCTAATTTCTTTTGAAAATTTGCATATTTTCGATAATACTCACACAGTAATTACTGCATTTGGCAATTTTTTAAAGATCCTGAATCAGCTTACAGAGATTAGCATTATTAACAGATTTAATTATCTCATGTATAATTTTGCTATGTTACAACTGAATGTAAATACAAAATGTAAAAAATGTAATCTTACGTTTTTTAGTTTTCCCTCAAAAGATTTGTACACATATTAAACCTCACACATATATGATACTGGATTCTAACCGGAGCACATACAATATGTCAACTTATGTATTTACATGTTTGGATTTGTTTATGTAAGTACTTGGTTTTTTTGGAGGTGGCCCATTGTAATAGTGTTTCAAGATAGCATATGGATGTGTACACCCTGTCTGCCTTGCAGTATTAAACTTACTGCATTGTGAATGGTCTCCAATATTAAGAAAAAAGGGAAAAAATAAATACATTTTTATTGAACTTGTGCATGCATGATTTGGCACACAATGGGTTATGATTTTGGCACACAATGGGTTACAGAAATTTGGACATCTGAATGTCCGAATTTCAGAAAATTCTTGCGAATTTCAATTCGGAATGAAACAAATCGCACAAATCGCACTGCTCATATGACCCCCTAGAAGAAGTTATCAAATCCTCCATCCATTCAATTTCAATAATCTTGTTGATCCACATCGGAACGGAGGGAGGTTGAGACTGCCTTCACAACGTAGGTATACAACTTCTAGCTGCATTAATGAGATGTGGTAGAATCGATTTTTTTATAAGTACGTTTCGGGATGGAATTATGATGCAATAAATAGAAGGTGAGGCCATAAGGAACTTGGATGTCCACAAATTTCTCGGAAAACAAGTCTCACTTAAAAATAAAAGTCTTGGATAGTTGGGAATGGCCAGAAAATATGTAGGAAATCCCCCTTATCCCTGACACAATTCCAACACATGTCTGGGAGACTCAGGAGCAGTGAATGCAACACTTGAGGCATTCTGTCCCAACAAGTCAACAGACTCCTAATATTATGTACTCAAAGAAGTCTTATGAGTGAAAAAGAGTATCTGGTCTATATCCGATTGTGAGAAATTAATATTGAGATATTGTTCCCAGTGAGCCATAAAGTAGAGAGGAGAATCTGCAGGTGGCAAGCTCAGCAGAGTGCAGAACAAGAAGAGGGCTTACTATTTTAACAGTTCACACTTGTGCCTTAGTTTCCTTTTAGGAATTTTGGACATTGCTTTAAGTTTTTAGATACACAATGGTGGAGTTCTTCCAAGAGTAGATTGTGTTCGTTTTGTCAAAGTAGTTAGCACCTTTAACTTCTTGTTTGTGTCTAAGTTGTTTGCTTATTTTCCTGTAACAATTACATGAGTAGAGCATGGTCAATATGGCAGGACAAGGTTTATATAACTTACAGAAGGCAGTAAAGTTGTGCTGACTCCAAAACCTGCTATCATGTGCAAGTTCTAACAATGTGTTAACATTTGCAATGTGCATATTGTGGAGGTTTGGAAAATAGTCAGTTGCCCTTCATTCAGTAAGCGCAAAGACCTACATTTGGCAAGTCACCATGTCCTGTTACAGTAGTCTCTACACAGACAAGCCTCTACTCTTGAAATAATTTGTTTTCGAATTAACCATTTCTTGCTGAGCAACATGTTGGTCTCCTTACACTAGCATCATATGGTAGGCCATTGTTATTTCCAGGGTATTATATTCTATGAGAATGTGCTTTTAGAACAGGATTTGTGACATCTCTTGAATGGACACCCAGAGAGCAGCTGCAAAAAAACATTTTTGGATTGGGGTTCAAATACATCATTAAGAGGGTTATTCACAAAGCTGCTGAAGGCAGCCGTGTGAATAAGCGACCCGAAGTGAAGTGAGCCGAATGCTGTTCGGCTATTCACTTCAGGCTTGTAAGGTTGATTTCAGCAATACACCGACTGAAATCAGCCATACGTCGGTACCTCTGTAGTACCAAGCAGAATAGAAAACCAGTTAAAAAAGTAGAAAAAATACAACACAATTGGGTGGAGCTAGCAGTGACAGCTAGCTCAGCCTAACTGTTTTCTATTGGCCGGGACCAGCTGCCATTACAATGAGAGCTTAGCAGAGCCGGCCGTGATATCAAAGCCGGCTCCGCTAAGCTCTAATTCTAACCAGTGACGTGCAGTTCCCTTTTGCTCGGGGTGAGTGCCGCCCCCCCCCAAGCTTCCGTCAACTGCTGGCCGAAGTTCCACCCCCGCCTGGCGAAGCCCCACCCCAACCCATCCTCAAGCTAGTGTAAAGGATGGGTTGCCTCCCCTGACCGCACGTCCCCAGTAATGACAGTTCAGCATCCCCTGGTTACCCGGTAACCAGGGGACGCTGAACTGTCATTACACACTGCTGAGCCACTGTGATATCAGATAACAGGGGAAGCATTAGCTCCCTATTATCTGCTGATTCCCCTCCCTCAATCTTATGCACTGATATCTAGCATTAACCAGCAATCCATTTTCAATTAAAAAAAAAAGTATTTATTAACATTTGTGTAAGGTACTATGACATTTTCATGGTAAATCAACATTTACAAACAAAACTTTCAAATGTGACATTTATCACTGCTTTTTTGATTGACACACCAGTTTGCATCGGTAATACCCATGCTTTTTTCTGTCATAGTCATAGATGTATGAACATGATTTTCTTAAATCAGCCCCAAAGAATTCAGAGGGAGATATGTAGGTTAGCGGAACTAGACTTTTGCTAGTTTTGAGCTATGAATTCTAGCCCAATTACATTTTAACTGACAGAACCGAAAAAAGCTATGCGACTCCTTTTGGCTTCCCCTGCAACTCCTTTCCCATATAGCTCTCTTGATGTATTCAGCCACATATGTCTAGAAGTGAGCAGAATATAAACCAGAAACAAAACAATAAAAACGTTATCACAATTTGTACATTTTGGTGCTGGCAAATACAGCTCTGACAACAAGTACAAGTACATCCAAAATGTTATAACAGTTTAAGGAGATGTGATATTCATGACTCTGGGGTATAGAGATTACCTTTATAGTCAATGCCACACACTTTCAGGGTCTTAGGTGAGTACTCTCTGTTTGCCTCATAGTGTTTAACTAGAGGAATGTAAGTGTGTTACTTTTGAATATTTGTTCAGGGTGTAAATGGTCACACAGTGTGTTTTTTTGTAAATGCCTGCTCAATGTTAAAACTTAAAATAAGTGAAACAGGCATCTGCTAGTTACCTCATCATTGGTGACATCTCAAAATTAAGATATGGAAAACATTTTATACACCTCTGTCACAAGCTACTAGAATTTACTTCCAAAATAGTGTGGCCCGTTTCAACTACAGCACTTGAGTGTTGATTTACTAAAAGCAAATCGTCTGTTCACTTTGCAAGGGAATTTGCACTTTTGAAGGCAAGTTTTCCTTAGCTTGGTGAATGTGGTGAAACTTCACTTTGCAAAGAATACACAAGCATTAGCAAGGAAAAAAAGCAAAATAATTTGTGCTCGCACATGATTGGGTGATGGATATTAGCAGAGATATTATTCATTAAACTAAAGGGAACCTTTCTTTGCAAAGTGAAGATTCCCCTGTAAAATGAACAGCCTATTTGTTTTTAGTAAATCAACCTCTTAGTGTCAATTACACAAGTGATGATGGAATCTAAAACCCAGTGTAATATACAGATTGGGTTGTACAGTATATCCTTGGAGGTCTAAAAATCTCTTGGTGTATATCTTCATTCCATAGGATTATGGTAATATTAGGGGAGATATTAAATATCTGTGGTATAAAGTTAAAGGTTACACTCAGGAGCTTTTGTGGGTTCCTCACACAACTCTATTGAGACAAACATACCTATAATTTTAATGCAACCTGTATATATTGTTTATTGTCTATATTTTAATAGTATTATTTATATTATTTCTAATTATATTTTGTCTGTTTTGTTGACATGGGTGCTTATTAGCATTGGTGCCTATTCTTTAAAAATGTCATTATTGTATTATATCAGATCCTGTCTGATGTTCCTAATGTACTTCTTTTTTTGACAGAGCTATTTTTGTTATACCTGAACCCTCATTTCCAAGTCATATACTGTATGTGTAAATGTGAATGTTTGCTAAGCAATCATATGAGCATAAAGTATACTACACATATGAAATATAGGATAAAACATAAGTCAATAGCAATCAATGTAAAAACACATTTAAAGGTAATTCCAGTCAAAATCATTTGACTCTCAGTACCAAGCAACCTGAAAACAACAATGAACTTCCATAAACAGACAGATGATTAACACTCCCAATATTGGCACTTAAAAGAAATGAAGGCATTTATATCATGTGTATGTATAATGACAACCACACATAAATTTGAAGCAACTGCCAAACAGATGACTGTCTTATCTTTTCAGAAAAGAAAGGTTATAATACTGCTAGTGTATTCATCGCCTGACCTATTTAGTACACTGAAATTCTTCCTTGTTGTAGACTACATAATTAAATTTTAAATGGGACATGATAAAGAAATTATACTTGAGATCTCCAGAGATTCAAATACCCAATTTGGCTCTTTACAAGAGTGTAGTGAAGGCATACTTTAAAATTTAATAAAGTCGTGGCCTAAATTTTTTTCTCTCTGTTCAGAATTTCTGCAGCTGCAGTGCAATCATGTTCAACAGAAGGCTTTAGCATGATACATTACTACAGGCATTACATCTAATGAATGGGCAAAATTATTTTTTTAAAGTACATTTAGCTTGGCTTGAGAAATCCATTAATCAACTGAATATCACTGTCTAGCAAATCTGTAGAAATGCTGTTAGTGAAATTGCCATTGGTGATTTGTGGGGAAAAAGATGGTTTTACACACCATACTGAGCTCATTTACTATTGCTTTTAGGTTTGATCGGCTCTATCAAAACAGTGGCAAGAAAACATGTGAGTACAATGGTACTGGAAGATTGCTTGTTTTGTAATTCAATGCCTAAATGGTCATCCTAAATTCTGAAACACTGTGATTGCTTTTGATTCATAGTCCTATAAATTGCCCTCTCCGGCATACTTTCACACTTGCCCAGCTGTAGCCTTGCGTGTAATAACCTTTGGACCTCAAACAAAATGGGCTTAGAAAACAGTGTGGTTTGACAATGGTAAAAATTTGTGTGGAACATCAGTAATGCCTCAACAGTGTAAAACAACATAATCTTTGGGCATATTGCATGGATCCTTGTTCAAAATATACTAAGTAAAATGCCTTAACAGTAAACACCCTTTTTAACCAAATAATGTAGAAAAAATATATAAAAAACATAATTTATGTATTTAAAAAATTATAAATACTTTATTGGTTGAGTAAAAAGTTTTTACTAAGTGGAAATGAAGTTGACAACACTTGATCAGAAGCCAGTGATCATTGAACAGTGACAGCATATACAAGAGAAAATTCCATTGGCACCACAGTTTCTCCAGCATTTTAAGGGGTGAGTTGAGAGCACTGGAATGGGTACCATATATCGGAATTCGAAAGAGAATCATGTGTAGCTCAATGTGAAGGAGGTAGTGAGAAGTAGTATTTTTGTTTTCTGTACCTCTAATAGGTTAAGAACAAACTCAAATTCCCATTAAGAATTGAGAAAGCTTTTTGGATGACCAGCTACACGTCTTCAAGAAAAAAAATACAGCAAGTCCAGTTACCTTGTTTTATTTTTTACATATATACCGTGACCCGGATGAATTAGAACCTTCCTAGACTTAGGGGTCTATTCACAAAGCTGCCGAGGGCAACCGAGTGAATGACCGATCAGAAGTGAAGTGAGCCGAACACCGTTCGGCTATTCACTTCAGGCTGGTACGGCTGATTTCAGCCGATATACAGCTGAAATCAGCCGTACATCGGCTTTCTTCGTGTGGCTTTGGATCAGCCGAACATGCTGAGCATGTTCGGCTGATCCAAAGCCACACGAAGAAAGCCGATGTACGGCTGATTTCAGCCGATATACAGCTGAAATCAGCCGTACATCGGCTTTCTTCGTGTGGCTTTGGATCAGCCGAACATGCTGAGCATGTTCGGCTGATCCAAAGCCACACGAAGAAAGCCGATGTACGGCTGATTTCAGCCGATATACAGCTGAAATCAGCCGTACATCGGCTTTCTTCGTGTGGCTTTGGATCAGCCGAACATGCTGAGCATGTTCGGCTGATCCAAAGCCACACGAAGAAAGCCGATGTACGGCTGATTTCAGCCGATATACAGCTGAAATCAGCCGTACATCGGCTTTCTTCGTGTGGCTTTGGATCAGCCGAACATGCTGAGCATGTTCGGCTGATCCAAAGCCACACGAAGAAAGCCGATGTACGGCTGATTTCAGCCGATATACAGCTGAAATCAGCCGTACATCGGCTTTCTTCGTGTGGCTTTGGATCAGCCGAACATGCTGAGCATGTTCGGCTGATCCAAAGCCACACGAAGAAAGCCGATGTACGGCTGATTTCAGCCGATATACAGCTGAAATCAGCCGTACATCGGCTTTCTTCGTGTGGCTTTGGATCAGCCGAACATGCTGAGCATGTTCGGCTGATCCAAAGCCACACGAAGAAAGCCGATGTACGGCTGATTTCAGCCGATATACAGCTGAAATCAGCCGTACATCGGCTTTCTTCGTGTGGCTTTGGATCAGCCGAACATGCTGAGCATGTTCGGCTGATCCAAAGCCACACGAAGAAAGCCGATGTACGGCTGATTTCAGCCGATATACAGCTGAAATCAGCCGTACCAGCCTGAAGTGAATAGCCGAACGGTGTTCGGCTCACTTCACTTCTGATCGGTCATTCACTCGGTTGCCCTCGGCAGCTTTGTGAATAGACCCCTAAGCCTCTTTGACATTTTTCTCTGATAAGTGCATGACTGGAGATCCTTAAACTATCGCAGTTCCATATAAACTTGCAAATGATTTACTGTAGAGTTTTGCTATAAAAGGTGGGCGATTTCATAGGGAGCATTTGGAACAGGAATAAGGCTTGGGTACGATGTTTATTTTAATTATGTTTATTTTCCCTGTCCAAGAGATATGGGAGTTAGAATTTTTTCCCTTTCAACATATCTTGTTTGATGTTGTTGAGTAGTGGCATATATTTAGTTTTAAATAAGTCTGAGTAGTGAGCCTTAGATGGTTAATTTTAACATGTTGCCACAAAAACAGGAGTGAGCCAACATTTTACCTGACTTATTGCATAGTTCATAATACTTCTGGGAGAGAAGATTAATAAGCTATTTAATTTGCATTTCTAAAATGTTTTTCAATTTCTCCATGGTCTTAGTAAGATCATTATTATGATAAAGCCTTGTGAGCCTCCCATAATATTCCCAGATAAACCTCCCCCTGACTCTTGCCAGTGAAGAAATTCTGGTTGTCATTCTCTTTGGGTTTAAAAATTGTAGGGTCTAACAGTAAAGACTTATTCAATTTCCAGAGAAAGTCAATGCAGGAGCTATCAGAGAGGCTCAAAGTGGCCACTCATGGACCATTATTAGGTAGAGAGGATTGCAATATATCACTTTTAACAAGGAATTCCTAATGATAGTAGTCTAAGAAAATATAGTCAATCCACGAGTAACATTTATGGCAGTAAGGGAAAACTGCAAAATCTCATGTATAGAGAATTCTCGATGTATCTGTCAGATGAAGTTCATGCAAGAGTTTCTTTACAGAGCTCAGATGTCTGTGTGCTATGTGCGAGTGTCCTCATGAGGGGTCTAGAATCGGTTCCAGCTGGAGGTTTAGGTCTCCCAACAGAAAACTGTTGTACAAAAATGTTCCTTTCAATTATATAATCTCTATTTTTTAATTGGTGTGTTTAGTCCCCTCATCATGTAGGTCCCAGCATTAAGTTCTGCCAAAAAGTTTTAACTCACAGAGCAGTTCCCAGGTGCTGTGGGGGAGGATTAGGGAGAGGAGGTATTCGGAGGAGAGAAAATTGAATGTGATTGCAGAAAAAAGAAGCACAGATAATTTAACATAAACCAAGAATAATTCTATTGGACCCTAATAGTAAAATGGCTGGTGTACATGTGTAGTGTCAGATGTTGCCATTGAGTCAGGTATTGCTGGTTTTGGGAGACATAGCATGTCATGACAACAGAGTGGGAGTGGTCTGTCAGACCGTTGTATTCAGTGTTCAGTATTACAGTCAAATGGGTTACTCTTAGCTCCTAATAGTACTGTGCCTCCTGCATTTAGCGTTATTAACTGTGTACCTCGCATTTTTGCTCTAAACTCCGCTGTAGTAGCCATCCCAGAACATTATGCATTTAAAATTCACACATTAATAGAGCATCAATAAGATTATATATATATTAAACTGCAACATTTGAGGCTTATCAAGTGCATGAGTACAGTTGGCAGACAAAAAGGGGAATCCCAATCTGCCTCATATCAAGGGCACTGTTATGATTATCTCACCCCCTGTAAACCTGTTGGTGCTTATGTTGGCAAAAAGATTGTGTTATGCATACAAGAGGTGGATCATGTAAACATTATGAACACATATTCAGATGGGATGCCTGAAAAAGATCTTATCGTATGAGGGTAAATTACATGTTAGATGCAGATGAGATTTCACCATCCATTGTGTGCTAGCTAGGGGCCAGTCAGTTAGCTGTGGCATTTTGTGAAGGATAAGGAAGGAGCTTTTTTAGGCCTAGCTTTTGCTATGCAGATCCACAAGTGGTTCGAAGGAAGGGAAGCCCAAAACATCACAGAAATGCAGGAGCTCTTCTGGATAGTGTGGGGTTGATAATGTTCTATTTCTCCATACAATGAAGCAAGACAAGAAGCCCCATCTGTATTGCATTTCTGGTGAATGTAGCACAGCGAGAAGAGGGTGGAGGGCTCTGTGGCATGCCAGTGCCTCCTAAGACAAGTCTGGAAAGATTGAATTTTGGCACCATTCAAATTCATGAGAGAGTTTTCTCGGAGCTTCCTGTATATGGCTTCTATGTCTGCAAAGCAGTGTAGTTGGCATATGACACCTCAAGGGTTTAAACACAGAAGTGCCCTGTTGAAAAGTATAGGGGATGTTACTGGTTTGCCAAAAATGGTATTCAATATTCCCCTTAGCGTATTTGGGAGGTCAGAGTCTATGTGGCTTCTAAAAAGCTGTACATATGTAAATTATTTCTGAATCCTCTGTTCTCCTGAAATTCTGCGTTATAGTACAAGGCATGTTGCGTCTGTAGGCTGGTTTGTAACTGTTTCTGTACAGCTGTTATTGCAGAGACATAAAAGTCAAGATGGCTTTCCTTGCCCTCCACTTTGTTTAGCAGGTGTGCTACGTCACCCCGAAGAGAGACTATATGACCGATCAACTCGGGTAAACATGTCAGTCAGTTCATCTTTCATGGGAAGAGGTCTTACCAGGTCATCCACTGGGGTTGTAGGGGAGGAAGGCAGAAACTCAGCAGCTCGGAAAGCTGCCAAGGCCAAACCTTGTCACTTGGCCTGCTTATCCACGCCTGAGGCCAATTACCGTTTTATACACCCGAGGAGGGCATCTTGGGAAGGTCCAGCCTTCTTCCCCATTATAAGAGGTTTGGAGATGGTGGCTATTGTAGCAGGGATTATGTTTTTGAGGGTTAGCAATACCACACTCCAACTAGATATTTCTTGTTGTCACCATGGCTAGGCCAGACTCCCAATTTTCTTGATTTATTCTGTTTGATTTTGTAATTTGTTTATACTTTTAGTTCAGTATTACAATGTAAGGTATTGTAAGAAAGCATAGTAGTTAGGAGTTTTGTATTTAAAGTGTTTTGAAAGTAGAGTATGCACTTAGATTTAAATGTAATATATCAGCTTAGGGGTTATAGAAAAGTTTAGATGTGTATTTAGTGTAAGGTTACCATGACTTCCATAGTCTGAAAAGCAACACACAACTCTGAAATATAAATTGCAGACTGTTAGCTAAATATATAATACCAATAACATGGGAAACTGAGTTTGATCATATAAAACTTTGTGTGCTTCCTATGGCATGGCTCTTCCCTTAGGTCCTCCTTTATGTGGAGCTCCAGTTAAAAAAAATCCAGAGAACTGTATTATAAAAAAAGCTTTTGCTACATTATTCACCTTCAATCCAGAGCTGTCCATCATAGTAATTCCTTTACACCACTAAACATTGGTCAGTCTTCCAGGATAAATTATGGCCTGCATTATTCTATTAACTTCACCTGTGTCCATGCTGTCATGGATCTGTCCTCTGCAAGGGCATCATTCTACTCTAAAATATTGCACTAAAAGCACACTCATATGATTATGCAGTTCAGTGCAGAGTTAAGCAGCCCCCACCACTACTGGAGGAGAAGAGTGTGAATACCACTGAAATTGTATACATATATATCCAGTATGTGTCAATACTTTTTTTTGTAGGGGTTCATCAGGGAGTGGATTGAAAAAATTTAGATTTCCATTTTATTATATTAATTATTGGTAGGCTCACTAGCTATATTTTGTTATTTTGTAAGTGTAAATTCTTGAGGGGGACCCAAAAATTTTAAGGACATTGACCACAAAGAACATCAATTAAAATGTAAATTTCTTCAATGGGGAAATACTGCTAAACGTTTTTAGGTTTAGTTTTCATAGTTCAAAACACATTTTCTCCACATTTCTCAGTTTACTTATGTGAAATGTTGTGGTAAATAAACTACAAGAGTGCACAGGAATACAGCAGTCCACAAGAAAACTGTGTATCAGAGTCACTTTGACAGCCATACACAACATAGACTTGTGCGCCGTCAAAAAATTTGTTCCGTTTCGGAATATCCGTTATTTCGTATTTCGTAATTCGTATCCGAAACGCAATTCGGATTCGTACGAAATACGAATTTTCGTTAGTTTCGGCACATTTTCGTAACTTTACGAACATTCGTTATGATGAAGCTAAAAAGCAAAAATACCTTTGTTATTATTGGAGTCGATGTGGTAGTTGTTTTTTTATCCAAAATACGAATTCCGTTAACGGATTCCGTATCCGAATTTCGTATTTCGGATAAAAAAAACTACCATCAACTCCAATATAAATGTACTTTGCTTTTTAACTTCAATATAACGAATGTTCGTAACGGAGCGAAAATACGTCAACAGAATTTCGTATTTCCTGCCTGTATTGTAATGCAACTCTCAGCAGCAGAAGAGAAAACCTCTGATTGGTCAACCAAAATGAAATACGAATTCCGTTAACGGATTCCGTATCCGAATTTCGGATTTTAAAAAAAACTACCATCAACTCCAATATAAATGTACTTTGCTTTTTAACTTCAATATAACGAATGTTCGTAACGGAACGAAATTCCGTCAACGGAATTTCATATTTCCTGTCTGTGTATTGTAATGCAACCCTCAGCAGCAACGGATCCGTATTTCGGATTTTAAAAAAAATCTTGTCATGTTGTTCAACCTCATTTACAGGGGTAATATTAGTTCCTGTTTCAAAGAAATTCGGATCCGAAATTCGTTAACGGAATTTCGTATTTCGGATATAATTCGGAAACTGCAATTCAGATTTCGGATGCTTCCAAATTTAGGAATTTAAGGAAAATTCGTACGAATTTCGATTCGGAACGAAACGAATCGCACATGTCTAACACAACACAAGTGCATAAAATGTCCATATGAAGCTTTATAAAAGTCTAGTTTAATACAAAATGCGCCTTCTTGATCAGGAACGACCAAACAACTAAATGTATTGGAAACATGACAGTGGGCTTTAATCTTAAAGGACCATAACAAAAATGTCTTACTAACCAAATAAATATATGAATTATGCAAGCTGATAAGCTTAATCAGACAGGCAGATCCATAGCAAACATCTCTATTGCATACAGAGAATGAACATTACTTTGTTTACAAGTATAGTATCATGTATCAGTGACTGATATTTTACATCATTATTTAATGCAATATAATTTAAGACATTTTATAATGTTCAGAAATGACTGAGAGGAGCAATTACTGACCAAGTCAAATTCAACAAAGAATGGCCATTCATCATCTCTGAAGTGCTTCATTGTGTTGTCCTCAAGGTTTTAGGCAGAGGATGAAGTTAATGTAGTCCAATGACATTTTCACAATGTTGATTTGCAAGGGAGAATTTGAATTTACATTATCACCATATTGTTACTATTGTAAGACATAATTTGCATATCAAAATTGGTTGCCATTGCTAAACAGCTGATAACATGGGAATATATACCATAGAGAATTTTATTAAAATATGGTGCATCATGAAAAATAATTAAAAAAAATCATGATTTATTAAAACAAAATGTAAGAACTGTTCGTTGACACTATGGTTTTATGTAAGTGCAAAAATTGAAAAGTTGTATAAAAAAAACAAAAACATGAATTACCTCAACCCACTAATGCAGATATATTAGTAGTTTGTGTTGGAAACAAAATTGGATTTCTTCAAATAATATTTAATTAGTTGACTTTCGCTTACAATCAAGCAACATGAGAGTTATATTATCAAAAATTTAGGAAGGTTCTAATTAATACTGGTTGTTGAATGTGCTTTATTTTGGGGTGCCTTGATTTAATGAACAATTGCATTTTAAATAAGTTGGGTTTATTTACAAATAGGAATATACATAAATTCTAATATAATAACAATAGGGACATGGAATTTGGATGGGAAGAGATATGAACTGGGGTCTCGATCATTTGGTAAGCACCATCATTCTCTCTCATTCACACATGGCAGTGCCTTTTTCGCTCTCCTTAAAACACTCCCATCAGCGGGGCTGAGGTAAATCGCATCCTTGCTTGTAGAGTCCAGAATTACTTGTCCAAGAGGTCATAAAAGGTTACTATTGCTCCTCCTTTTAAGCTAGGTTTGCACAAATGATTACATACGAAGCTCCCAGCGCCCATGCTGCCATACAAAATAGGTGTGGGCAGTAAATACCAGTAGGGGGTCTGACTGTCCCAGGGAATAACGACCCTCAGGCATATCCTCATGCATCAGTGTCACTACCCCCCAGATTGCTTGTGATGATCCTCATTTGCTTACCATAAACCCACATGTTGATTGCTCTTTCAGGAGGCAGGGAATACCTTCATATCAAAGTTGTATCAATTGTATCAGCTCCAACACTGATATAATGCTTATAGTATATATATTTTTTTTTACACCCGCAACAGTGGATTTTTGATCTTTGCAGAGAAATTGAACACAGTCTTGGCTGCCATAAAAAAAAAACAGATTAGCCAAGATAACTTATTGTATTAATAATTTGAGTAGAATTTAAAAGAATATTATTATGCAAAATAAACCAGGACCAGAGACTTTTACTTCAGAAGCGTATAGCCCACTCACAGTCATTGCTTTCATAAATGATCAGTGTAAAGATCCTCCAAGTAAAAGCTGATGCCTGGCATGAAGCTCTGTCAATATTTGCAACTGCCTAAGTAAGGATTTATAAAATACTAAACTTCAAACCTTTTCTCCATTTTTTTACTTACAGCTTTCAGAATGTGAATTCTGAAAGCACAGGACTGATAAAATAAAAAGACTGTGCTACTGTCTTTGTAGGTCCCATGATATGTGTGCAAATATTTGTGCAACTTTGTAAATCTTCTAACCGATAGGCAGAAATAGAAATCCTTTAGTGTTGCAGGTAAAACAGATCTTTGAAATTCAATTCTGGCCATTTTCAAGGCTATTAGGCAAAGAATTCTCAAACAAAGGACATTGGTAAGTGGGAGGTGGAACACGTACCAATGAAAAAAATAGGCAGGCTTTTTCATCATGAAATTAAAAATTGCAGTGCATTTTTTCTGAGACTGGAGATGGAAAAATTGTACAGATTTGATTTGATACACAGTCTCTACTCCTTTTTGTATTTCATCAGAAAATTAAAAATGAGTGTCCTTTTTGTGATAGGATATCATTTCAGGGAGATAGATTGGGCTTATTTCATCTGGAAGTAAAGATATAGGGGTCTATTCACAAAGCTGCCGAGGGCAGCCGAGTGAATGACCGATCTGAAGTGAAGTGAGCCGAACACTGTTCGGCTATTCACTTCAGGCTGGTACGGCTGAAATCAGCCGTACATTGGCTTGCTGCGTGTGGCTTTGGGTCGGCCGAACATGCTTAGCATGTTCGGCCGACCCGAAGTGCAGAAGGATCGGCTGAGCCGAACCCCCGGCAGGCTTCTCACTGCTGTTCGGGCTATTCTTAAAGATCCCGAACAGCAGTGAGTGAATAGCCGAATCCCGCCGAGTCGTCGTCCTGGGGCCGAAGCTAGCCGAAGGATCGGCCGAAGCTAAGGCCAGATCCTTCGGCAGCTTTGTGAATAGACCCCTATTAGTGTCACCTGTTATATGGATCGGCCAAATCAAAACAATTGGGTGGAGCCAGCCGTGATGTCACTGCTGGCTCCACCCAGTTTGTTATACTTGCAGGGTGCTTTGGCAGATGATTCTCCCACTTCGGCTGTGACTTTGGCTCAGCCGAGGCGAAGCTCGGCTGGGCCATTCGGCTGCTTTCAGGGGGTTCCAGCAGCCGAATTGAGCCAAAGGATTAGCCGATGCTTCGGCTTCATCCTTCGGCTCAATAGTGAATAGACCTCTTGATGCTTTTGGTTTTTAGCGCCATTGCATTGTAATGCAACAGAAATAATGATGCAGAGTGCAGGATCAGCCCTGCAAAAAAAATTGAAAAGTTTATACAACTGGGAAACAGCTACGGAACCTTTCTGTATTTGTTTTGTCAATTCTCAAGCACAGTAATCCAACATAAATATTAATGTTGAATGCAAGACTAACCCAGTAAAAAAGGGAAGCAGCTGTGAAAACATTTTGTGTGGTAGCAACACTGCCTCTGTAAAAGGAGGAGGAGATGGAATGCTGGCAGGCCAACAGTGGGGGCAGGAGATGGTTATGGTGTCAGGCTAGCATTAGATGAAACTGTAAATTGTGACACAATGTGGTCATGCTGGCAATAGGGATAGGAGGTGGTATTTGCAGACCTGAAATGGTAAAAAGGAGATGCTTAGGCTGTACTGTATAATAGAATTGTTGGGGCCAGAATCAAAAAGAAAATTGAAGCCAATCACCTGTATCTAAGGACAGGCAGACTTTTGTTTTTGTCACGATTCATGGTCGCTCAGGACAACATTGTTCTTAGCTATATTCCTCATCTACATACAATGTTCAGGGTTTGGGTGGGTTGAAATGTACTCCTGGATGCCTGCCGCATGTCCTCTTCCTTCTCAATGCCAGTACCGCAAACTTCTTCTTCCTCCTCGTGCTCCTTCTATAACATGTGTTGCTGTGTGTCCAGTGCTCAGTCTATTACACCATACAGTGTGTGCTCCAGAAGCAACACAACAGTGATAGCATCGCTGGTGCCCACATCACCACTCACCATTCTGGTTGCCTCAGTAAATGGTGACAGTAATGTGCATGCATCCTGAATGAGAAACCACTGATGTGGTAAAAAATAAAAAAAACAGATCCCCTAAACCTGTCGTCATTCCATACTAGCACAAATACTCATTGACTGTCCAGTGATAAAAACACAGCTGCTGCAGCATAGTTTGGGGGAGTTTCAGCAGATGGGTGCACCACAAATTAAGCAGTTGCAGGCAGGCTTAGTTGCCGCTGAATGTCAGTCAGCCGAACACTGCCTGGGTATGACCTGTTGAAGTGGCTACACACTCTCCTGGTCTGCCTCAGAAGATGTATGCCAGAATACCTAACTGGGAACCCCAGCACCACTAGGTTGAGGACATGTGTCAGACAAGGAACCTGCATTTACCTGAGCCATTACATAGCCTCTTGGTTTCTTTGGGAGGATTGGTAGTTCAGAAGTGGAGTGGGTGAACAAATTACAGGATGCAGAGTGGCACTACCAGCTCCAGAGGTGTGCCCTGTCTTGCATCCTTCCAAGCCATCAGCAAAGTTACCAGTGGTGTATTTTGGTTTTGTGCTGCCCTAGGCAAGACTAAAGTCAGACACCCCCCTAATCTAAATTTGCCCCACCCCTTCCTGTTTATGACATTGTGCAAAAGATGTCAATCGCTGTATCCAGCATGATCACTGTATCCAGCTTCTGATAGGTTGCACTATTAGTATAGTGGGTAAGCTAGGGTGTCAGGTGGGCTTTGGGGGTGTCAGGTGGGCTTTGGGGGTGTCAGGTGAGCTGGTCTTAGCAGGGCTGTGTGGACTCTCAGGTGGCTATGTGGGGTCTCTGGTGGCTGTGAAGGCACTCAGGTGGCTATATGGGGTCTCATGGCTGTACGTAGTCTCAGGTGGCTAGTGGGGTCTCTGGTGGCTGTGCGGACTCTCAGGTGGCTATGTTGGGTCTCTGGTGGTCTGTGTGGACTATGGGGTAGTAACATGCAGTCCCTGTTATTACTGGTAGAGGCAGGGTTTGTGTCACTCAGGTGGCTCAGATATGACTACACAGAATAGGAGAACACAGTTTTACCTGGCTGACTGGTGGGTGATTTATTCCTCTGCTGTGCTGATCCAGTCACATGGTGGGCTGATGGCATCTGGTATGACTACAGGCTACCCACTGTGAACGACATTGGCTTCCTCATCAGACCCTGAGACATTAGGGGTCGGCGACCCCTGTCAGAATACAATGTAAATAGTAGGGTTTCTTCGATCAACGCGCTGTTAGTGTTGATGGAGGAATCAGGTCTATTTTTTTCGTTCAGCCCCAAGGTTGAACAAAAAAATAGATCAGTGTATGGCCAGCTTTAAAGGGAATTTGGAATTTGTCATCGGGACATAACATTTGTACCTGTACAGACTTAAACAGCAACATATAAAGTGTGCAGAGGGAACTCACTCTAAAACTCTAATACTGTACTGGTGCTTTAGTTTACAAGGATATTCTACTTCTTTGGGTGTTGCTGAAGATTGTTCTCAAAGGCATACAGGAGTACATTGATCATTTCCAACTCTAGGAACACTGGGAGTGTGACCAATTTTTTTTGGTCAGCAAATAAATACACTCAGCAAATAAATAAAGGATGTAAAACACTCTCTCTCTATTTGTCCTGGTGACCATTATTACACAGACAAAAAAAGTGATGGGATATCCAAAATTGGAGTGGTTGCCAATACAAGAGGTGAAGTAAAAATGTTCTAATGGGGACACCTGCCCTTGTGACAACTGATTAGGAGAAGAATTCCCCTCAATTTGTAGAAATGTTCCTTTCACTGCCCATTGCATTCTTGAGAAAAGAAGTTATGAGAAATCTCTCCAATGGGCTTTTACAAATAGTTAAAACAAAACAGCAAAAAAAGCTGACAAGGGCTTTATTCCTTACTTACTTTATCGATAAAAGCAGTATTGGTTACACATACACTTTAAAATAGAAATATTGCCTCCCATTAAAACACACATGCTGCAGCAATTAATTAATAGTTCATCAGTTACAGGTGTCTCTGCAAAATCTGTTGCCTGTTGATCCTGCCAGTGATGTTCACCTAATGCAGCTTCCCTTGATGGTGTGGCAATGATGCTTCACTGCTCCTGTATTCAGAGCAGAGTTACCACTCTCATCTAGGCTGTGCCTGTTTGCACAAAAGTGGTAAGAAAAAATGTTTTGTATGGCATAGCTATCAGCATTTTTACTGATGATTACCAAGCCTATTACTTATCAATCAGCTCCTGGTCACACCTAGTCCTGCCCACTGGATTAACATCACTGCCTCTGTTGCTGAAACCATCCCACTGTGAACTGCAGTGTCTAAGAGGGGGCATGTGAGACACAAATGAAGCAGGATTTGTCTCAGTTAATGAAGGTAAAGGAAGGCAGCAATAAAAGGCCACATAGCAGTAAAAAGCAGTCAAGGGATCAAACCTTTTGCCACTGTTGCCCAAAAAAATTGCCAGCCATACACATTAATAAGAGCATTTTATTTATCAAAACTGGAGCAAACAGAATGTGGAGCAGTTGCCCAAGCAGCCCAACCAATCAGCATATCTCTTCAGTTTGCTCAGGTAAGATTTGAAAATGAGAGAGAGAAGCTGATTGGCTGTAGTGCAAATCTTCTCCAGATTTTGTCTGCTCCAGTTTTGATCAATTCCCCCATAGTATTCTCCTTAAAGGTATGGTTCCTGCTGTTTCATGATAAGTTACATATCTTTACAACTGTGATGACATGAAGTAATGAGATTCTTCCTAATCAAACCAATAAAAGTTGCTTCCATGTAAAAGTGCTTTGCTTGGTGGGAGCTCTTTCAATGATTACTTCTTGTATTTACGCAGAAAAGCTAGCACAGACCAGCTGTATTTTTGCTATTGTACTCATTAGGGGGAAAGCTTGTACTAAACTACGGGAATACAGAGTGTGAAGATCTTACCTGACCCCTGAAGAGTTAGCTGTATTGAAAAGCAGTTGATACCTTGCACATAAATAGAAAATTCTGTGCCATTTTATGGTTGAATTGCACAGCAAATTGTTGTTATCTGTAAAATATGGTTTTCTCATCATTTGTTCTTTAAGAAGTACCTGGGACATCCTTTTTGAACCATTGTTAAAATGAATGACTTAGAGAAAATAAAGTATTTTATTTTTTATTATTCTGTATTCATTTACTCTATGTAATTATTTCTGCATATAGTGCCTTCTTTTATTGATGACAGGAAAGCAACAGCTAAATAAATTACTTCTTTGAAAATAAATATTTCTCATGGTGTGGTTTACACTATGATTCTGAATAACAATCTTGGGATTCTATTTCAAATAAATTGTTTTACAGATCTTATATTCTCTTTTAATAACCCCTATAGACCAGTATTTATTCCTTCAGTTTTGAGAAGAAGAGTTAATTGCCCCTTGATAGTATTTCAAACAGCATGCTTCTGATTGTACACCTGACAATTTTTCTAATTGTGGCAGGGAAATCCTAATCCGGAGCTTACAACATTGTAGAGATTTCTAAATATAGATGTGATATAATAAAAGAATTGCTGTGTTTAGTAAATGGGGGAGAATTGATGGGACTGATTAGCAATGACGTTTAAAAAATAAATCTTTACTGTAGTTTCTAAAAGCAGATATAATGTCAGAGTTCAGACTTACAAACTATAATGTTAGGCTACAGCACGAAAACCCCAGAAGCACATTATTTAGGTTAGTTAAGCTCTCACAAAATGTGGATTCTGATTACAGAGTTACTGTTATCTTTTGGATGAAGTTCACTCCTTTACTAAACTCTTTACAACAAACAGTAAATCACCAAAAGACTGGTTTGTCACAAACTATATATGTCTGACTTCTGTCTCTTAAATAATAACAAGGTTCTTGCTGAATTTATAGTCTTAGAACTGAAATATGAAAATGGCTGCGAAAATTGTAATTTTCTGTATGTAACAGGGTACAAGCAGGAAGAAGCAAGAGCAAGTGTAGTGGGTTCTTCATAGGAAACAATAGACATACTAATACATTCATAGTGGGGAAAATGTCAAAAAGAAGATTGTACCCAAAGTTGGAAATATATGCAATGTCATAAACATGGGTTTTGATTGAAACATTGGTAATCCAGATGTGTTGTTAATGGTATTAAATGTGAGCTGAACCTATGAACCTTGGTTGATCATCTTCTAGGGTGTTGGTCACCCCTTCCTCATTTATACCTTACACAAGGCAAACACATACACCAAAAGAAAAAAAAGAAGAGAGCGACTTAGGTAAGCCCAGCTCTTTTTAAATGTATAAGCATAGCTCACTAACTTGTAATTTACCCTTTAAAATTAAACATGTATCTGGATCCATGAGGAGGATAAAAAGTAATTCCAACCGCTCCATGCCACTACAAAACTAGGATAACGATCATATGTGCGGGCTGCCAGTCCCTCCATTTGCATATTCCAGTTAAAATAATTTCCCTAATCCACAAGACTGTGAATGGTCCCCAGGACCTAGGAATAAGAGTTACCTATGCCAAAAGAAAGAAACAAAAAAGATAATTTTTGATTACCCAAAAAGAACCGAGAAAGATGGAAAGCAATGCCTTCTCTCTTGCCAAACGATTCATGTAATTTCCTTAGCCAGCACAAAGATAGTATGCCAAAAGGGATAAATATGTGGGCAGGACCACTAAATATGTAGCAAAGTGAACTTCTTCTGTCTCACATCTCAAATGCCTACTAGTGTTTAGCAGGCACACCTAGTTAATATTTTAAAATTCCTCTCTTGAATCTGCCTGGCTATACTAGACTTAAGGTTATTAAAGAGCCTTTCTCCAATCCTTATCTGATATACTATGTCCCAATTCTTTTTCCCAATTCCTTGTATAGTAGTGACAGGCCAGATATGCTTGTGTTAAAATTATATTATATAGTATTGAAATGGCATGGGTACATTTAGAGCTACTTAGACATAATTCTAGAAATCTGGCCCTTAACTTGAAGCCAAGAATAAAAATGTTGAAGTTGAACATATTTCTTGCCCATTGTTTTTAGTTTACCCCCATCCACCAACTGGACTATTGGGAATGGGGTTGAGACCTTCAATTTCAAAAATCTCTTGCCATCCAAACCTGGCAAAAATGTCTGAATTTCCCATTATAGGAGTTAAAGGCCCTATATGAGATGCTATAGCATATTTCTGAACTGCTGTATCCCAAACCCTTAATAGAGCTACAACCAGCAGTTGATAAGAGTGGAGCCAAAATAGTGGATTGCTCTATCTATAACCATAATTTAGTATGTGCATGAAAAAAACAATCTAATAACGGTTACAAGATTGATGCCAAATACAACATTTCCATAAGCGGTAGTCCCGCTCCCCTCTTTATCATCCTTTGTACCAATATATCAAACCTTAGTCAGGCTGGAGAACATGCCCAAATATATGGAACTGAAAATTATCTCAACTTTCGAAAGAAGACACGTGGTACACTAATAGGTAAGGTTGGAAATTAATATAAAAATGGGAGTAAGTTTTCCATTTATTAAGAGCCATTCTGCCCAACCAGGAGTGCTACTTTGCAGCCTAAGATTCCAACCTACATTTAGTAGAATTAAATAAAGGAAGGTTATTCATCTCATAAAAAATTCTAAGCCAGTAGATTGGATGACCAACAAAAGGGAAGGTGTTTTGTAAAACTCCCAATCTCCACTTGGTATAGAAATATTCAGGCAATGTGATTTAGATGTATTACTTTTAAAATTGCTAAAGTGTCCAAACTGATAAAGTTCTCTCAACAAAGAGAGGAATGAAACTTTAAGGTTTGAGATATACAGCATCAGATCATCAGACTCAATTTATGAATCTAATCCCCTATATCAACCCCTTCAATGGACTATGGGGCGAATTGAAGGCATGGACCGGAGTGTTGTCAGGTATCTTGGTCACAGGGAGATTAGAAACAAAAGGTCTGTGCATTATCTGGGACGCACTAGAGGCGCAGAGTCTAAGAAGGGTCGGGTTTTCTACAGAGGTTAACCTCCCTGGCGGTATGATTATTTAGATTTTCGTAATCTTTTCGGCGCGATTTTTTTTCGGATTTGTTTCGTTATTTTATTTCTTCGGTTCTTTTTCCGGGTTTTTTTTCTAATTTCCCGCCGGTTCCTCCCCCATGCGACGCGTCAGCTCGCAAGGGACGAACCCGGAAGACAGATGATGGCGCCGGCCGGAGGACACCGCGCGGCTCGAGGGACAAGGTAAGTAAATAATGTGGGATATTCCCGAGTGTAGCTCAGGGTATGGAAAAGTAACCCCGAGCTACACTCGGGAATGCCGCCAAGGAGGTTAAATAAAGACCAAGGTTCAATCTATGTATGTGAATATGTAAGAGTGTGTGTATGTATTTATCTTGCTCTATCCCTGTAGATCAGGGGTGGCCAAACTCCGGCCAACCAGCTGTGGTGGAACTACAAATCCCATGAGGCATTGCAAGATTCTCACAGCCACGGGCATAACTCCATGGAGAGAGATGCATCATGGGATTTTTAGTTTCACCACAGCTGGAGGGCCGGAGTTTGTGCACCCCTGCTGTAGATTCTGCAAAAGAAAGAACTCAGAAGTTTCTTGAATTTATCAATGTTGCCAGCAGTTCAGCTGCTGTATAGGCTATTGGGAATAGCCCATACAGCAGCCCTTCGGTTCAACTGAGCCAAAGGGCTTCAGCGGGCGAAGTGACCAGAAGGATCAGCCGAAGCTATGTCTGGATCCTTCGGCTCTTTAGTGAATAACCCTCTAAATTACCACACTTACCACAGACAATGCAGATTGCAGATTAATCAGTTAGTATACTCAATTACCCCAATTAGCACAAATAATGCAGATTACTCAGTTAGTATACCAATTATTACAGACAATGCAGATTACTCAGTGTACTAAACTACGCCTAAAAAAACAAAAATGCTGCTCTGAAAAAGGGGACGTGACCCAAAAACACGTTCAGCATTGGCATTCAGCTTACAGCAGTCGGTACGGAGGAACGTATTGGTCTGTGTGATAGCAAAATGGCACATATCTTGATTGTAGATGCATAGCCGCACTTGGCACTTTGAAAGACTCGCTGTTTGTGAGTGTAATTTAGATCATTTATTATCTTTTCAATAAAATGTTTTTACACTAGGGGAGACGCCCTGTCATTTTTTGTTTTATAGGTTTGCTCAGTTCCCTGACTGCTAACGGGGCTGCCTTCAATAGTGGTGTTTTATCAGAGGCAGTTGTGTAAATCCTGTGGCGCTGATGTGGAATGTGATGAAATTACTAAATTACCCCAAGTACTGTACTACAGGCAATGTTGATTACTCAGTATACTAAATTACCCCAATTACCACAGTCAATGTAGATTACTCAGTTAGTCTACTAATTACCACAATTACCAAAAACATTGCAGATTTCTTAGTGCACTCATTTATCAGAGTTACCAAGATATTGCTGGTTACTCAGTTAGTGTGATAAGAGCTTATATCAACATCCAAGAACCAATAAGTGAATCATCACAATCCCCATATTTGTATATATTGTATTAGCAAATAACTAGACCACTTCTCCATTACTGTAACATTGGAAAAATAATCCATGAATCCATGTTCAAAATCTCAACTAGCTCCCATATAGGATACATAGCTTATACTTAGGGGTCTATTCACAAAGCTGCCGAAGGATCTGGCCGTAGCTTCGGCCGATCCTTCGGCTGGCTTCGGCCCCAGGACCCCTTCGGTTCAGGAGAACCGAGGGGGTGCTGTACGGGCTATTCACAATAGCCCGTACAGCTCCCGATCACGGCCGAGCAGCTCAGTCAGTGACGCTGATCTCTCTGCCATTGGCCGGCC
>NW_017306295.1:84096-162667 GCF_000935625.1 Nanorana parkeri | reverse complement strand
CGAAGCCACACGAAGCAAGCCGATGTACGGCTGATTTCAGCCGATATACGGCTGAAATCAGCCGTACCAGCCTGAAGTGAATAGCTGAACAGTGTTCGGCTCACTTCACTTCTGATTGGTCATTCACTTGGCTGCCCTCGGCAGCTTTGTGAATAGACCCCTTAGTTTTCTAATCACCCTGAATTTAAGATTTCATATTCATTTATCTCTACAGTGTTCCTCTGAGAGCCCATGTAATATATCCAATTATCACTGCAATGTTCCTCAGTGGGAGCTTGTAGATCATATCAAGGTAAATGACCTAATAGAAATAATCCCACATTCCCTTTAACAGTAAACTTTATCTACAACAATATTTAGACCATGTTTCCATCGCCCCTACAGTGTGCACAAACAAACAAAAAGTGATGCATGAGTCTATATACAGGTATACAACAATACGCAAATAATCCTAAGCTCTTACATGAACCATTTCAAAAAGCTCATCTAGTCCTCCTAAAAGGTATATTTTTTAAATTACCCCATAATATTGTCTTAAGTTTAAATCCTTCACAATAAGTGGTAATAAACATACAAATGAGCTTTTCCTATCCAAACCTCCACTGATCTCCGCATATAGAATGTCAAACCTGTTTCCATTATTCCTATACAGGAATAGCCTTAAGAACTGGCATTACTGGATCTGGCCAAGGATCACATTCCAACTTCTGAATAACCAAATTAGTTACAAAGTCATCTAAATCTGCTGGAGTACGTAAAACATATGAACAACCATTTTTCCTTGCTGAAATACAAAATGGACAGGTATACTTGCCTCTGCCAATGGATGTGTCAGTGGATGTAGTGCCCTGTGTTTAGCTAATGTCCTCCTCGAAAGGGCTGGATACAGGGCAATGCACTCTACATACCAAATCTTTCAGTTGATGAAAAGCTGGATTGCGAAATCTAGGGAGTACAATGGATGCAGTCAATTTCTATATGATCCATCAATGCATTAACGATTCCCTGTATTGCCAAACACTGATCCATTGTATCTGTTGTTTCAGGTATCCCGCTCACATACACAGTATATTATTCCATCTATGCCAATCCTCAAGGACATCCACCTGAGACCGAAAGCCCTGGATCTTATCAAATTGTTCCATCATGATAGTGCAATATTCAGGTAACCTGGGGACGCTGATATGTCATTGCAACTGGCCGGAGCAAGTCGTGAGATCACAGCTTGCTCCGCCCAGCTGTCAGTTGCGAGTCTTTCAGCTGGCCAATGGCCGGCCTTTCGGCCCGTTTCGGGTTTCACCTTGGCTCAGTCGAGCCGAAGCACATGCCTTCGGCTCGACTGAGTCGCTCGGTGAACTTCGGGAGCTGTACGGGCTATAGTGAATTCTACTGAACCGAGAGGCTCTGGCGGCGGAAGTTAGCTGAAGGATCAGCCGGAGCTACGGCTGCTTGTCTAACTGTTGCTTGTTTCTGTAAGTATAATAAGATATCCTACTGTTAACTGATTTTCACATGATAAAGTATTCTATCAATTTAAAAGATACAAACACAGTACAAAGGACTAAGGGGGTGACATCCCAAAAAAAACTTCACTAGCATGTGTAGCATGTGTTACATAAGTCATATAAAGGCCAGTTTTACAGCTTTTACAGAAAACATTAGTATTCCATATTCAAGCAATATCGTAAAATTATACACAAAGTTATGCCATGCTTTATGATCTGGAAACATGATGTTGGTCAAAATGGCTATTAGGTGAGCAATAATCTGAACAGAAAATAACATAGTAAATAGTAGTTAAATATAAATAGACTGAAACAAATTGTCTCCCTCATTTCCAAAGTAACATGAAAATCCAGTAATACAATTTTGTTATTTTTTATACACAGTTTTCATTGAAGGAAAATTAGAATAAGCATCTTATCAATAGATATAAAGGTCATGCACTAATTATTTATAATGTTGACAATCACATAGAAAACCATGAAACACATAAACATGTTTGGCATATTGTATCTTTTTTAGGGGTAACCATACATATAATTGGAAGGAAGGTGAGACAATAAATACAATAAAAAGAGAGAATAAGTAGATTAAACATCTATAAAAAATAAATGGCCTTTTGTCCTTAAGAAGAAAATATTGCAGTTTATGTTAATATGTTGATGTTAATGCACTTTTAGCTGTCTTTAGCATATACTTTACATACATTTGGAGTAAATCATGTTTATAATGTTACTTGTTGATCCTGCCAGTCAATTTTATTGTGATCGCATTCCTGTTGTAGAGTGATAGCATTCACCCTCTGTTTCTTATGCAACAGTGGCATTGTCACTAGTGTTGGGCTCGATGTTCGAGTTTAACGTGAGTTCGACTTGAACATCTGCAGTTTGTGTGTTCGGCGAACACACGAACTGCCTGGGAGTTCGGCAAGCTATTCGCCCGCCGAGTATCCCGCACAAGGCACTGTGCCTTGTGAGCCCTGATTGGCTAAAACCTTGCACCTGACCACAGGTCAGGTGCAAGACTTTGCCCAATCAGGGCACAGAGAACTGTGAAGCCATGATTGGGCAAAGTCATGATGACTTTATACAATCATGGCTCACCTGTCACAACTGAAAACATTTACATTTTACCAGCATTTGTCAAAATGCCATTATGCAGCCGGTGTTTGTCGCAGTGGACGGGATGGCTGTCGTCGTTTTTGTTTTTTAAAAACAATTTCTATTTATTTTTTATTTTGTTGTGAACAATGCTGGACATTGTGATTAACACTGGATTACATCGGTGGATCAATTTTTGGGTTTTTAAAAAAAATTGTCAACATTGTCAAAAGCATGTCTTTTGTTTTTTTCCAAATAAAGGATTTTTTCAAAAGTCTGGACTTTTTATTTACAATTTTATTTAACCCTTAAATCATTCACAGGGGGGGTCAGCATCTGGAAGTACCCTGATGTGAATAAGCCCCTGCCCGCACCCCCACAACCAACGCCCCATGGCTTGTGGGGAAGAGGCCCTTGTCCCCATCGGCACTGGGACAAGGTGCTTTTCCCAGGGGCGACCCTGGAAAAACACCCTCCCAGTGCCTGAGGGCATGTGGCCTGGTATGGGAGGGAGGGGGGGTGCTCACTCGCCCCCCACTTTCCGGCCCTGCAAGGCCTATGTTTGGAGCAATGATCTGGTATGGAATATTAGGGGGACCCCATGTTTTCCCCCATTTTTGGGGTAGTGTTCCTCCTTGAAATTCCTACCAGACCTTAAGGGCCTGGTAGGACTTTAAGGGGGAACCCCACACATTTTTTTTTTACATGGAGTCCCTCCTAAACATTCCTACCAGACCTTAAGGGTCTGGTATGACTTTAGGGGGAACAAAACATGCTTTTTTTTAAATTTGGTCCATTCTAACATTCCTACCAGACCTAAAGGGTCTGGTATTGTTTGGGAGGGGGAACTGCAAGCTTTAAGAATAAAAAAAAGTAATCTTTTTTTCTTTAGAAATGTCAGTTTTGCTGCAGCAGGTTCTATACATGGTACAGATTTGTCACTTTACAGGCAGTATAAGGGGACCCCCCAGGGATGAAATTTAAAGGAATCTTTCATTTTTATTGTTATCCTTTAAGTGATGTTAAAACCACTGCTCCTTTAAAAACAGTATTTTTAAAAAGTTTTTTTCATTGATTCATGTCCCCCAGGGCAGTACCCCATACACCTTTATGGCCAATAACTTGCATATAAGCCCTCTTAAAGGGGACAATTGTTTTTGAAAGTTCTACCCCATAGACTTGCATTGAGTATGAGTTTGAATTCAAACTTTTTGGATGTTCTAAAGTTAGAATTCGAACCGAACTCGGACCTGTTCGGCTCATCACTAATTGTCACCCTCTTTTCAGCTTCTGCAATAAAATGATGTAGAGTGAACTTGACAGTTGCTATACTCTCATGCTTCCAATGCTGCCAACAACCCCCCTCCTAAAATTCCCAGCTAGGCATTGGGGTCTGAAACTAAGCTCATCCCTGCTAGAGATGATTGACAGCAATGCAAGGAGGGTGGTTGGCAGAGGGAAGGCTATATTGTCTGTTACCAGTCTACACATTGTGCTAAAGCAGTTACTAGTTAGAGCTGCCTTAGGACTGTTTGCTTCAGAGAGTACTGGAGTAGATCTCCCAGGTGAAAGAGATGGACTACCATACAAGACTTGGGAGTAGTGAAAGGCCTTTGATTGAGATACTGCCTCATTGCATAAAGGGAGATCCTGGCATTGGTGGCAATTACAAGTTTACTGTTTCCTCCCCTGTGGACCATAAATACTACCACCTTGGGAGTAAGTGCTTCATCTGGTAAGGGCCCCAATCCCTGCCAATTTTACAGAGCGTCCACTGGCCAATAGGACAGGGTAGGACTATTTATGCAGGTCGGACCTATGTGTTAATGTATGTTTATAGCCTGTGACTCCATTACTGTTTAATGTTGAAAATAGTTGACATTTGTATTAGGAAAGGTATCATCTATTAAACCCTGTTTCTCTCTGCTGGCCAGTGCTGCCCAATATATATGGTTAAACTGCCTGAGGTGTGTTGGTGGGTGTCAAAGCTACCTAGGTGCATCATCCTCTAGGGGACAAAAGAACCCATTATGACCAGTTTTGGGTTTTTTTGGGGATGTGGCAATAAATAAGCAAGCAATATTTATGTAAATGACTAAGTACAAAAAAGGGCATCTGAATACCTCTTGTTACTGTCCCTTAGTGCTTACTAATGCTGATGGCCAGGAAGTAGGACCAGAGCTATCATTCATTTTCTACACTCTATAGCAATGATCAATTGCAGACAGGGTTTCTGGGACTCAAAGTTTCAGACAAGTTAGTGACATCACTGTAAGTGACAGACAGACAACCCATTGCCCTGTCCTAAGATTGAAAACAGCAATCCAGAGGTAGTCACATAAGTAAAAAAAGTGTTTTTAACAAGTAGTTTGGGAAGGTTTTTAAGCAAGTTCTAAAGGCTGCTCTTTTATAAATATTTGTATTCATATCTACTTTAAACTCTGATACATCTGACCCAGATCACTTACCTAGGTTTGACAACTCACATTTTGATTTACTGACACACAGGAATTGCACTGCTTCTGTGGCTGATCTAATACTGATAGGATGCTGAATAACTTTCATTAACTACTAAACCCACTTTAAAAAATGCCCTGCACTTATTCCCTAGTTATTATCAACTGAAACTGGAAATTCTGTTGTTTGATTGGTTTGATTATTAACTAGTATAAAAGTGATTACCAAAACATTACCAAAAACTCAGATGTTGTCACCATCATCTTCACAAGAATCTGTTTCCCTAAATGTTTTTTAGTTCGACTGATATAATTGAAGAACTAAAACAGTTGCCAAGCACAACAGAAATCAAAATTATAATAGTTTTTAGTCAGTTTTACTTTTATATATTTTTACACTGATGTTTTATATCTGATTTTATCTGTATACAATATTTATTTTAATACATGACAATGTGAAAAAACAATATTGTGCCGAGCTAATAATCATACATATCTAATAAATTAAAACATATATAAATGAGTCACATATATGAGCCTTCAAACAAATGATGCATAAGAAATATCTACACACATACAAAAAAGCAATATAGGCAAAAAAAGTCCCAAGGAAAAAAACAAACGCAAACAATGGTGATTGTACAAAAAATTCCTCAGATGAGTCGCAGCCAATGTGCATATAACTCTCAGGTAAGGATGATCACACAATGCAGGCAGACCTTCACCTCCACCCAGTGAGTGATGATAACAAGTGAATGCTCACCTGGGGAGGTAGACCCACAGAGCTAGGTCAAATGCACTTTTTCCCTTCTTAATGGGGGAGGGAAGCCCATGCACAGAAAAAGGCGATAAGGTCTCCTCAGATCACAGGTACCAGTATAAATCCCGGTGGAAAGAGAAAAAGGACAAGGACATAGTGCGTAACGTCCAATAAAATGCAATTTATTATATAAAAAATGCGTACTCACATTGGTGTAAACAGTACAGGCATTGGGTATATCCTTAAGGTAGGTACTACTCTGTTGTATGAGGGGTTGGAGAAAAACATCAACATACTCCCCTAATCTATTTGTGACGGAGCCTATCCCATTAACTATAGGACGCCCTGGTGGTTTCTCTTGATTTTTATGTATCTTCGGAAGATAGTAGATTATGGGAATCCGACTTTGTAATGGTACCAGGTATTTGGCTTCTTTCTTATTAAGGAGCCCTATTCGGCTTCCTTTCTTTATAAGGGAGGTCAGCTCTTTGTGATATAATGTAGTGGGGTTCTTTCTGAGCATCTCATAGGTATCTCCATCAGACAAAAGACGATGCATCTCTGCATAATAATCACATTTATCTAGTACCACTATGGCGCCCCCTTTATCTGCTGGCCTAATTACTATGTCCTTCCTTTGCTCTAGTGACTTGATCCCTCTAGTGATATGAAACGGTGTCCGTCTAGGTTTAGGGTGCAATGTCTCTATATCCTGTATTACCATATTTCTGAACACTTCTACATATTTATTATTTCCTATTAAAGGATTAAAAGTGGATTTATTAGCCAGTGTGGTGTGTACAAAACTGGTCGGTGCAATGTTATTGGTATTCTTACATCGACCTGTTGCGAAATATTTCTTTAGATTTAATGTGCGTGTGAATTTATGCACAGAAATAAAAGCCTCAAATTTATTTAGGTTTTTTATAGGAGCATATTTTAAACCTTTACCTAAAAGCAATAATTCTTCTGACAAAAAAATCAGACAAAAAATCAATAGAACTTTATTTTGTGCAACACCTGTCCCCCATGATTGTGGCACAAGAAGGGCCATCCCTACAATGAGGCAGCCTGAGGTGATTGTCTCAGTTGACATCTCATTTGGTCACGTGGGGCACACCTGCCATCCTCTATCTGGGCCACAGTGTCCCAGTTTGCTAAGAGCACTTTGCAACTAACCACTTCTAGTCAGTAGCTGAGTGGGACATTTTGGCTGGCGTCCCGCCTAGCTCCTGGCAACCAGCTATCCGTCTAGGGATGCCCCTGGGCAGAAGTGTTGGCATTGCTATGTTTTAAAAACTGTTTACTGTGAATATGCCCTGAGCTTAGTAAATAAGTTAAAACTGTTCACTTCAATCACCCAGTCATATGCCATTAAAAGAAAATATGTTTCTTTTTAATTGCTTTCCACATGTTTGGCTATTCAAAGTAATCACACCTTATTTACTAAGCTCAGTGAACATTTGCTTAGGGCTCCTTCATACCACAAACATACTTATAAAGCACATGATTATACTACACATTGCACTGCATTTGTACATACATTTCTTTCTGTACAAGCCACATCAAGGATCAACATTTGAACATATTATTATTATTATTATGATTAGCACGTTGCATTGATGCATGTTGAAATTTTTTTGTGCATTTCATTGAGTAACTTCATGTAACACACCTGTATGATGTGAACAGGGAACATAGACACAATTGTTTTCTGTGTGTCCTTGTGTCAAGTCTTTGTTGATCAATACATATCAACATAACTCAGCTGACTTAGTGGGAACAAGCCCTTAGTGAAAATTTACTTAAACCCAATTGCTCAGATAAATTAAAATAATAAGCACTTACCTTTCAAATGACTAGGCAATTGATGTGAACAGGGCTTCATTAGTTACATTGAACATTCTGCTCCTTTATTAAATGACTCCCTTAGTTTGCATGTCCTTCTTTAATTAAAAGGGCTGTGGCATCATATAGAAGTTACTAGACATGTTCATTTAGTTCTGAATGGATATTTGCACAAATTTCTTTAAATGCAGACATTGGATGCATCCTAATTTACGAATTTGTACAAGTCCAAATGCAAAAGAATCTGAATGTTCCTTTAACGAAAATTCTGGTCCATCCAAATTCCATTCATGGTCATTCACTCGGCTGCCCTCGGCAGCTTTGTGAATAGACCCCCTAAGTCAGACATGTGACTGTTCTCAGGCCAATCAGATGTTTTTTTTTGGCTATTGGAGGTTGCATTACAGGCATGATCATGTGACTTCCTTCCGAAATGACCATTTGGATGGATCCTGAATCCGAATAATGAACCAAATCTGATTTCAGATCTGAAATCCGAAAAACAAAAGAAATAAAAATCTTAATTGATCCAAAACGAAACACATTTTTTGAGGGGTTACATGTCTAGAAGTTACTTTTACAGGTATGCTCACAGAACAGAAAAGTTTTTAAAACGTATTTGACAAGGAATGTAGCATTCAAGTGTTAGCAATCGCTGGCACACTAGTCACCTCCTTTACTCTATCGTACCCTTTACATTCAAACTATTTCTTTTTGGTCTTTTTCTATTAGAAAAACTATCTTCAGAAAAATATTATTATTCCGATTCCATATAATAATGGGGTTCTTAATCTATATCAGTGATTGAATATAATGAGAACGCAGATATACTTTGACAGTCTGCATTGATTTTTTTCTCCCCTTAACCTGAGTATTTGTAGTAGAATTATGTGGATGATTACAGTGGATTGACATTACAGTCTGTGCAGCTGTTCATAGTATATTTGCATTTCATCCAAAATAAATAAATATTACTGGAGTGTTTTTTTTTTGCTATCTTGATGAAATAAAGCAGAGGTGTTGAATGTAACAATCTCATTTACAATGACTCTTGAGGAAAAGTCATTTTCAGTTCATGCTGAATATATAGAATTGAACTGTAATAAAAAAAATAATCACTTTAGTGAAAGGGCCAGCTGTTGACTTTTCATTTTGTAGAACTGCGATCACATGGGCTGAAAGGTAAAATAAAATGCAATTTTATTAGCATTTTAAATGATTCAGATGATTCTGAAATCTGAAATGGCTTTTTTTTATAGCATATAGTGTGTGTGTATTTGTATCTGCAGTATACAATCATGAATTATATTTCAGAGTTGTCTGAAGAATTCTGCAGTCATCCTTTCAAAATAGTGAAGGAGACTCCACAACACATGCACCAATTTTGTAAAACCCACTGTAACATTGAGTGTTGCCCAAACACTACTATGCTGTGACATTTTAGAGTTGCACAGTTTATTGATGTTATCATGCTGTAGCTTGCTTAGTGTCATTGGGTTAAGACTGAGTAGGACACATGGATACAGGAATTGTGGCTCTATAGCCCTCAGAATACAGTAAGAAGTCACATGTTTCACTGTTAAAGGAGAAGTATTGGTAGAGTAACATATACTCTCAACCACTTGCTGCCCGTAGCAATTTCGTACATTTGCACACACATGATCAAATCAGAATTGTTGGCTAGAAAACAGCTCCAGACCCCCCAATAATTATATATTTTCTGAAAGCAGAGGCCCTGTAGAATAAAAAGATGCTAGTTACAATTGTGTATGTCGCACGGTATTTGCGCAAATGTTTATCAAACAAGTATTTTTAGGATAAAATGCACTAAAATGAAATTTAGTGCACAGAAACAGAACATAATGACCAATTTTTTTAGATACCAAATATGTCAAGCCTTAAAATTGCGTGCATCCGTGAAACCGCAAAAAACTACAATAACCAACATTTCCCATAGATGACGTGCATGACCGAGTGCCCAATTTTTTAGAGGGTGTTACCCCTCCAATGGTGTCACCCGGGGTGTGGGCCGCACCCCCTTGTGACACCACTGTTCTGTGCTTTTATTATTACTCACTTGGTATGCCCTCTATTCCTCCTAAAATTCACAATAATTTATTTTGTCTTCTTTATTTAAAATTCCAAATTGTTTGAGGCAAACCACTGAACAAAATTCTGAACCTCCTCTACGTATTATAATAGCAGTAGTACTGTGGGAGATCAGGCAGTCATGTGTGTGTATATAGTATAAAAATAAGGACTGAGAACACAACCCTATGGAGCCTCAATACTGACAGAGAGAATGGAAGATGAAAAGGTACCTAATCTCACAGATTGGTAATGGTTAGACAAAATGTGCAAAATCCATAGTATTTCTTGCTGATTTTCCCGATTACACCTCTTGTTTTAATATGACTTACTGTAACAGCAACCGCCATCTGCGCTCACCAAGGGACCAGGGAGTGCACGATTCCGCCGTTTCTCGCCGCTGGCCGTCTGCGTCCCAGGGTGGAGCGCACACATCCACTTCCGGGTTCGGACGCCGGATGCGTTCCACTGTGGGACATGGAAGTGCGCCGCCTCGATCAGCGGCTCCTCCCCCAGCCCGTAGCCCTATATAAGCTCCCCAGTGAGACAGTATGGCGTTCCACTATTGAAGACTGAACATCTGCTGTCTCCTGGGACCCCACAGCTCCCCTACTCCCCTACTACAGCCAGCTACACGATCCTTAGACGGAAGCCTCTTGGACCCCCAGCACCTTATCTGCTACAACCTAACCGCAAGTACTTGTGCAAACTGCACTACAACTTTACCATATTGGCTGTGTATACTGGGAACCTGGACTAACTCCTGTGCTCCATCTACTGGGCTGTTGGGATACTGCACCACTGACTCTAATTATAGCTGCAAGCACTACTGCAACTCATTCGTCATCCCTAACCAATACAGATTCCTGGTACTGTTATTTTGAGATTAGGCATATGCAATAATATCCCTATCTAAACTTTATATCTTGTTATTCTTTTGGCTGTGATGCTTGAACCCTAACTCCCCGTTAAGATTGGGAGTGAAACCAGGGTTCCGTCTGAGTTGCCTCCGCAGTTGTGATCCACAACCCCAACTCAAACCCAGGTGTTACAGAATAGTGGAACCTTTTTATAAAATGGATCCAGCGGAGCTAGGGAAACACCTCGTTGGTCTGTCCCGTTGAAACCCTGTCTGCCTCCATGCACGAACTCAGGGTGGAGAATGAGACCCTCCGTATCCGCCTTAATCAGAATGCCGCTGCTCCTCCCAGAGGTTGCCCAGAGCCCAAGGTCTGTCCCCCTGAACCCTTCTCCGGTGACAGGAAGACCTATAGCCAGTTCGTGAGTTCCTGTAGATTAATGTTCAAGCTCAAACCACGCACCTACCATTCTGACCGCAACATGATACTCACATTGATCTCTTATCTGAGAGGAGAACCCTGGGCCTGGGCCGAGACCTACATTGAAGAAGAAGGTGAGCTGTTGGGGTCCGTCAACGAATTCTTGGAGTCCATGTTCCTCCTTTACGAGGATCCGAGCAAACAGCTGACTGCCTCCTCGGCTACAAACCCTGGTTGTCAAACAACTCCATGACAGGCCTTTGGCAGGTCATCCAGGGGTGTCAAAAACTCTAGACCTAGTCAACAGAAATTTCTGGTGGCCAGGGATGGCTAAAACTGTTCACGACTACGTGGTCACCTGCGAGATTTGCGCTACCAGCAAACACTCTAGAAGACCTCCATTTGGGTTCTTAACCTCCTTACCAATCCCCAACAGACCCTGGGAGGCCATCTCTCTTGACTTCATAGTCGATCTCCCTAGATCAGAAGGGGTTAACACCATCATGGTCACGGTGGACTTGCTGACAAAGATGGCTCATTTCTCCCCCTTAAAGAAACTACCAACTTCTAGGGAGACTGCACACACCTTCGTTACTCAAATACTCAAACTACACGGCTTGCCCTCTCTGATCATCTCGGACAGGGGAAGCCAGTTTGTTTCCAGGTTCTGGAGGGCCCTCTGCAAGACCCTGCACATTGACCATTGCATGTCTACTGCCTATCACCCCCAGACCAACGGGCAAACAGAGCGAGTTAATCAATCCCTGGAGCAGTATCTCATGTGCTATTGCACCCACCTCCAGGATGACTGGTCCCAGTTACTGCCACTCGCTGAGTTTGCTTACAACAATGCTACCAGCACTTCTACCCGTGTATCTCCTTTTTATGCAAATTATGGCTTCCATCTGAACAGCCTGCCCTCTTCTGTCCTCCCTAGCAACATTCCCTCTTTGGAGGACTACCTTCCACCTTAAAAAGGACCTGGGGGATTCTACGCTCCAACCTAGAGGCAGCACAAGGGAAGCAGAAACGCTGTTATGACTCCCGTAGGACTGCGCCTCCTTCATACCAACCTGGCGATATGGTCTGGCTTTCCACCCGAAACCTGCGACTCAACGTTCCCTCGAAGAAACTCGGCCGCCTATTTGTTGGACCCTTCCCCATCGAAAGAAATCATCAATGCCAATGCAGTACGCCTAGTACTACCCCCAGACTGGAGGATACACCCCTCGTTCCACGTCTCTCTTCTTAAACCCTTCCGGCCTAACCCATTTCCAGACAGGAGTTCCCCTCCGGCTCCTCCGGTTGAGGTGCAAGGCGAGGTGGAGTACAAAGTGGAGAAGATCCTGGACTCCCGCAGACGTGGTTCTTTCCTCCAGTACCTGATCAGATGGAGGGGTTACGGACCCCAGGACGACTCCTGGGAAGACTCGGGAGACGTGCATGGCCCCCAACTAGTCCAAGAGTTCCATTGCAGATACCCGGATCGACCGTCTCCGACGGGGAACCCCGGGGGTGTTCCCTTGAGGAGGGGGTTCTGTAACGGCAACCGCCTTCTGCGCTCACCAAGGGACCAGGGAGTGCACGATTCCGCCGCTTCTCGCCGCTGGCCGTCTGCGTCCCAGGTTGGAGCGCACACATCCACTTCTGTGTTTGGACGCCGGATTCGTTCCACCGTGGGATGCGGAAGTGCGCCGCCTCGATCAGCGGCTCCTCCCCCAGCCCGTAGCCCTATATAAGCGCCCTAGTGAGACAGTATGGCGTTCCACTATTGAAGACTGAACGCCTGCTGTCTCCTGGGACCCCACAGCTCCCCTACTCTACTACAGCCAGCTACACGATCCTTAGACGGAAGCCTCTTGGACCCCCAGCACCCTTATCTGCTACAACCTAACCGCAAGTACTTGTGCAAACTGCACTACAACTTTACCATATTGGCTGTGTATACTGGGAACCTGGACTAACTCCTGTGCTCCATCTACTGGGCTGTTGGGATACTGCACCACTGACTCTAATTATAGCTGCAAGCACTACTGCAACTCATTCGTCATCCCTAACCAATACAGATTCCTGGTACTGTTATTTTGAGATTAGGCATATGCAATAATATCCCTATCTAAACTTTATATCTTGTTATTCTTTTGGCTGTGATGCTTGAACCCTAACTCCCCGTTAAGATTGGGAGTGAAACCAGGGTTCCGTCTGAGTAGCCTCCACAGTTGCGATCCACAACCCCAACTCAAACCCAGGTGTTACACTTACATAGCAAAAAAATACAGTATGTTTGAAGCTGAACTCCAGACTACCAGTTACATACAAAATTGCATAAGGGGAGTTGTTTAACCTGCAAAAGCATTGTATTTCTGTCCATCAAGCCTTGGGAGCTATACTGTATACAGTAGTTCTGCCAGAAAAAAAGGGCCAGATTAGTGACCTTAATTTTTTTCTAATGAAGTTATGCAATAAATCTAACATATATCGGAAAACAAAAGAAGCATTTTGGATAGCAGATGCACTCAGTTATAACAATTGAATAAGTGTCAAGTCAATTTTTTGATGTATGGGTGTAAGAAATTAGTTTTTGGAACACCAAAGTAACACATTTCCTTGTGAACTGCTATTTCTTCAGACATGTGGTGTAACACACGTTCTGTAATAAAGTCATATTTTATACAAAAAAATCAGGCTAAAATGTTTCTCTAAGGGGGTTATTCACTATTGAGCCGAAGCCCGTAGCTTCAGCTGATCATTCGGCTCTCTTCTTACTCAGAGAAGGCACTCCAGTTAGTTCCGTTTGTTTAAATAAAATTAAATTGTTTAGTTAAATTAAGAAGCCACCTAATTCCACCTGGAGCCTGGCTGGTATTGAAAAACCTGACTTGATCAGGGTAGCAGATATCTTATAGTCTGTAGGCAATTGTTTTAGCAAATATTTTTAATTCAAAATTCAAAAGGTAGATCAGCCCATAGTTAATGGGAGATATTATATGTTTGTGAGGCTTAGGTATAGTATAGCTTATAGTCAGTAGCATTTCCTTGGGAAAAAGATCCCCTTTTTGTTGTCTTGCTAAATATTTGCTAAATAGGGAAAGAGAATGTGTTTGATTTAGTGCCTGGCGTTTTGTGAGTGTCAAGTATATGACAGATTTCTTGTGAGGTAAAAGGGGTGGATAGGTAATTTAGTCAATTAATAGGGATGGAAGGTGGATAGATTTCAGGAACTTCTCAATTACACACGTGGGTCATATTGTAAATTATAGGGAGAGCTATAATAGTGACTAAAAGCATCAGCCTGGTTCACAATGTTCTTCTCTCTTAGCAACAAGATAGGTTACTTTAGCTTTAACCTGTTGAGCCTTAAGTCTTCTAGCAATACATCTACCTGGTTTGTTGCTAAGGGAGTAATCATTTAATTTAATTAAATCAAATCATATAACAGTAAAGCTCTAAGCTTCTGTCTGTCTGTCTTATTCTAATTCTTCTGAAACAACCAGAGATGGATTACTACTATTGAGGACTTCATTCACCCTTATATTACAAATTAGTTGATTTAAATAAAGATTGTCTTTGTTTCTTAGCATAGGCAGGCAACTTTAAACAAACCCATCTAATATACTCCTTATGGACATTTGTAGAATATGATTTTGTATCATATTTTATTATTTTGAAGACATAGGGTGGGAGAAGTTCAAATTAGAAAATTGCTTCTGTTCTTGCATACAAATCAAGATTGTGTTTAATTACAAAATAACAAATGATTACAAAATAAAAAGTATGATACAAAATCTAAAAATAGTTACGTAAATGTAGAGTTACATTCTTGTGATAGTTTTAATGTGTTTCCATGTGTACCTGCATTGTGTCTGTGTGTCTAACTGTGTAAGAAAATAGGTCCCTTTTGCCTTTGTGAAAATGTACCACCCATCTGTAGCTGGATAGCCCTCTTAGTCTCATATTAGAGCCAGACAGATTCTAGGGCCAGTGGTGCCCCATATGAAAAACATCTGAAGTTGGAAACTCTTTGCTTAAACCACCAGAAGGAGAGAGGGTAATGGGAGGAGGAATGCCCCACCTTTCTGCACATATTTAACTATATGTTAAATGCATTCATAACAATCATTTAAATAAAATAATGTTCATGTGACACTATAGTTAATAATAATATATTGATCTGTCTCATATTATTGCCCTAAACAAGAAATATTACAGTTAAAAGATAGCATTAATATTCTGTAAACTCTTCTTAACCCCTTCGTGACGGGAGACATACAGTGTACATCCCGCCACGTACTGCCCAAATGACTGCTCACGTACACTGTATGTGATCAGCTATTTGGGGCTCTGTAATGCTGGTAACTGCTGAGAATCAGCAGTTTGCGCATTCATTAATGGATGCCTCATTATTGATTCATTCATTAATGAAAGAATTAAGCTTTTTCAGACAACCAATCCCTTTCAGGAATTGGATTTCTGACACTGACAGCAAAGCGACATATACAGCTTTAGCTGTATGCCGGCTTTTTTTCCCTAAACTTTAAGCAATAGAAACATTTAGGTACAAGTTTCTATTCCTGGAACAATGTTGCAGGTTTCTGATCATTGTTGTAATTATCAGAAAACCTTTAGTGACATCTGATCCTGAAATGCTGCAGGATCAATGTCACTAAGGTTATTATTAACTGTTCTTAAGTTTGCAGCAGCCTAATAATAACCAAAAATGAATTAATTAAATTATCAAAGAGTAATAGTGAGATTGATTCACAATGACTGCTGGATATAATTAAATTCATTTTTAAAAAATGTTCTTTAAAAATTGTGAAAAAGTGAAAAGTGTAAAAAAATAAATGTAACAAATAAAATGATATATTTAAATATATTTTATACTATCATTAATATAAAAATTAACCCATTACAATGAAAATCTGCCGCTGAGCTGCAGATTTGTTTTTCACCCTAAGCGGGTCATTTTTTAAATTTAACCCCCTCATGACAGTGATGTTCAAAGTATGTCGCTGTCACTGAGTGTGACACTTAGGGGTTGTTCACTAAAGAGCCGAAAGATTCAGCCATAGCTTCGGCTGATCCTTCGGCTGATCATTCGGCTACCTTCAGCCACCTCTGCCCTACGGTTCAGTCGAACCGAAGGGCTGCTGTATTGGCTATTCAAATTAGCCCGTACAGCAGCCAAAGGCAACCGAGCAGCTCAGCCAAGCTGAACGCATATGCTACGGCTCTGCTGAGCCGTTGTAACAGGCGAAGCATGGAGAAGGGTCCGCCACAGCCGACCTTTCTCCACACAAATGATAGTTTGCTCCGTCCAGTTATAATGATATACCAGCATCTCCAAATGGCCTGGCGACATTATGCGGTGGGAGTCCGTTGCATGCGGTCGGGTTGGCGTGCGTCTTTTTTTATTTATTTTTTTATTTAAAATATATTTTTTCAATTTTCCTATTTAAAAAAAAAATTCAAATAATTTTTCAACCTTTTTTTCACTTCACTTTTTTTTTTATTCTGCTCACTACCTCAGGGGTACCAAGCAGTATAGCCGAGCTGAATGCCACTCGGTGGCATTCAGCTATTCACTTACTGCCATTTGGCCCCTATGGGAATAGGTGAGAATGGCAACGAGTGAGCTGCTGGAGCTTCGGCTCAGCCAATCCAGATGTTGGATCGGCTGAGTCGAACTCCTTCTGCATTCCAGCTCAGCCGAACATGCAGAGTCTGTTTTGCCTGACCGAAGGCAGCCGATGTACGGCTGATTTTAGCCAATGTATGGCTGAAATCAGCTGTACAAGCCTCAAGTGAGCTTCACTTCGGCTTGGTTATTCATTCAGCTGCCTTTGGCAGCTAAGTGAATAACCCCCTTAGTGACAGTGACATTGTATGCCAGGTGACCGCTTTTAGCTTTTAGAGAAAAAAGATTGAAATGCTAGGTTTTAGTTTTAGACTCAGAAGTACAGTAACATTTCTAAAATCCTAGAAATTTGAGTTTTTTTTCAAATAAAGGACAAGTAAAATGAATATATTTATATATTTTTAGCTGTGCTATTTTTCTAAAAAAACACTACAATTCAAAACTGGGGAAAAGGTGTTTTCTTCTAGTTTTTCCCTCTTTTTTATATTTTATTTGTCCTAAGTGAGGTGTTAGGTACATATATGTGATATAAATATATAGCCCTATCTAAAAAACAATATATAATATGTGTGGGTGCACTTTGTAAGAAAATATATTACTGACGTGGAAGAATCACACAGCAAAAATGTCAAAAGTGTGTCAGTCATTTACGAACAGAAACTAAAAATAAGCTCAGTCATGAAGGGGTTGAACTTCAAATTAGAATATTTTTCACCAAGCAACCCCCACACTCTTCTTCAGGAATGCATGGGGTTGTTTCATTCACAAACTAGATAGATAGATAACATCTGTACAGCAAAATCATGGACTCTCTAAAGTCTGCTTGTGTACATTCCCAGATTGAAAAAAGAAAGATAAATCATCACCTCTAGTAAGACCTCTAACATCACTCTTCAAAGTGAAGCAGTCCATATCTTCCAAATCATTTAGTTGAAAGTAGTGATTAGTAATTAACAACATTTCTTTAAGAAAATTAGGACAAGACACTCACAAAGTATGTAGAGATTGCCTATGATTAACTGAAACTGTAATGGTTACCAGAGCATGACCCAACCATGTAAAAGTTTCAATGGATGAATATTTTTCAGTAAGAATAAGAGTGATGAACTTTGACAATTAATAGATTCAAATAGCAGACATGTCCCATGTTGGGGAATACACATTTGCAAGTGTATATAAGGTATTTTTGACCTCACATATTAAAATCAGAAATATGACATGCAGATCTCTTATACAGTCAATAAATCTATGACCAGAGTCCTTAGGGGCAATGAGGACCTGTACATTTTTTTGTGGTGCATTGGCTACATAAGCATGTAAGGGATCCAGATTGCAGAAGTGAGTCTCTTCACAAATAACACATCTCGCTAAAAATCTGGAATTCCCTCAGTAGAAAAGATCCATAAAAAGGGCCCTTAAGCTCTCTGGAATTAAATTAAATAAACTTGGCTCCCATAAGAAGTCAAAATGTCTTTATACCTGTTATCTCAGAGAAAGCATGGATAACATTCACTTTATCTGTTTTTAAGGTGCACTAGACATGTATGATTCGTTTCGTTCCAAATAAAAATTTGGTCGAAATTTCAGAAATTCGTAGATTCGGAGAATCCAAATTTCTGAAATATAACATATCCGAAATCATGCGAAAGCATCCCAAACAAATTTTGTCCAAATCCCGTGTGTGCACTGTTAACATTTAAACGGATAAAAACAAATTAAGAAAAGGATTTTAATGTCCCTTTAATAGTAAAGACTAGAGCACAGCAACCAGAAATGACAAATGTGCCAATTCTGCTACCCCACCTTAAGTTGAATTTTCGTGAATTTGTTCAAATTCCGAATCCGAATTCCGAATACGACACGAATTCCGAATCAGATCCGAATACGAATCCGATTCCCGAACAAAACACATATAGGATCCGAATTCCGAAAAACAAAATAAACGAAATCCGAAACGAAACAAATTTTTAGCCGCTGCACATGTCTAAGGTGCACCATAGGAAAGATCTGGTAAAGGAAAGCTGGTCAGTCAACAACACAGAAACAGTTCAAAATCATTAAAAAAACCTGAGAACTTGTACAGCCTAGTCTGCATTTGACAAGCAGGTGTGCAGGTGTAAGACACAACATAGTAGTATGGTTCCATCCAGTGTGCCCCAACAATAGAGACATTGGGCATGATTTATGAATGAAAATATGCCCATACCAACTTCGGTTGCAAATTTACCACAAAAAATTGCCATCATGCATTACACTCTCCTCTTTTTGAGCTATTTCAATTGAGTCCTATCAGACTTACTTGTTGTGCCTCCTCTCTCTGCATGCACACTTTTCCTTTTATTTTTTTATATGTTCCCACATTGATGGTGCTGACATCAGTCCAGGGGTAGGCTCCTTTCTCTCACTGTGTCCTAAGGAGCCACCCTGTAGTGCGCGTAACTGGGCTATGGATTACATCCTGGAGTGATGACACTGCCCACACCCCAACTTATAAAGAAAAATGAGCCAACATACACTATATAGAAGTTCATTTTAGAAAGGAAAATAGACCACTTTACAAGAAAAACCCATTGGGACCTAATTATGGCTAATAATTGATTACGTTTAATATGCAAGAAAAAGTACACACAGGTAAACGAACATATGACAGTTATGGGACATGAGAAAGTATACCAATTCAACTTTGAAGGGTTCCAGTAATAAGAGTACAGTTTTCCCATGATATCAAGTAGTCAAAAAGCAGACAACATTGATATTAGACATGTGCTATTTGTTTTGATCGAAATTGGAATGCGGACACATTTTGGGAAATTCGGATGCATCCAAATTTCTGAATGATAATATAATAAATCCAAATGTATCCAAATTGAATGTATATTGTTAAATATTAAAATTTAAAAAAACCTGGAGTCCCCTCCCAAAGTCATACCAGATCTTTTAGGTCTGGTAGGAATTTTAGGAGGGACCACAACACCAAAAAAAAGAAAAAGAAGCATGGGGTTCCCCCTAAAATCCCTTACCAGACCGTTGATTTAAGCAGCAGCTTTGCAGAGCAGGAAAGGTGGTGGATGAGTGTGAAGACCATCCCTCCTGCCCCATTCCAGAAAAGTACCTTGTCTCCATGTCAATGGTCCAGTGGTTGTGGGGATCTCTGGGTAGGGGGGCTTATCTGCATCTTGGTGCCCCCTTTCATAAAGGGGGCACACAGATGCCACACCTCCTCATGATTGTGTAAGGGGTAGTTGTTACTTCTACTCATTCACCAAATAAAAAGTCAAATTGTAAATAAACACACCACACCATAATCAAAAGTTCTTTAATTGGAAAAAAAACAACAAACATTCTTGACAAGTCCTTTATTTAAAAATATGTCCATCAATGTAACCCACAGGTCAATCAGGACATCCAGCAATGTACATCCTCATAATTCACAATGAATGATGGCCGCAGACTTGCCAAAAGAAAAAATACCCGATGCCCGCTGACCCGTCCAATCCCGACAAACATTGCCACAAAATGACAGCTCTGACCCGATTGCCAACAAAGGGGTGGATTAAGTTATGATATCACACGACTCGTTGCACCACTTTATTGACATTCAGGAGCAGAACTGTCATAATGATAACAACAATGCTATTCGGGTGCAGGGGCAGTGTTGGGTAGGGGGGACCCTACGCTTTTTTGTACAATTGTTTCTGTGGACTGACAGACGTTAAAAAGAACAATTTCACTTTTTTTATCAAGCCAGTTTGCTGCAACGAAAATTAGAATCTGGATTCCAAAACGAAATAACGAAAAATTTGAAATGAGCAGAATTTTTTGCCGGGTCACATGTCTAATGAACATGCATGTTTCTACATGTGTAACATGCTTTCCATCCCACAGTTATCCATTTTCATGCTTTCTATCCCACAATTATATGTGCCTCAAGCATCAATCCATTTTAAAATATTAATTATTATTTTTGAAAGGTCTGATTTAGGAACACCTCTGAATTGAATATTATTTATCCTAGAGTAATCTTCCTGGTCTGATAGCTTTGTTTTAATCAACTGAATATCATTGTCATGTTCATTGTGTTATTCAAATAGGTCATTGCTCATTAAAAGCAGTAGAAATTTCAGCCAATTTAGTCCCTAAATGATTAATTTTGTCCCCACAATTCTGAACTGTAAGATCAATTTCAGTGAGCATTTTAGACATACCCTGATAGAAAGAGCTTCTTATAGTTAAGTAGATCTCCTTCACAGTCAAATCTATAGACATTTGATTAGTTACTGGAAAGTCATCTATAGAGAACTACGGTTGCAGTCCCTCCCTGTTTAACAGTGCTGCACACTGTTGAGGGGCAGAGGACTTGGCAAAGTGATCCCTTTGCTGCTGTACTATTATAGACTGCAGGTCTGACCTGACAGATCTTGTGCTGCCTGGAGTGGGAAAGAAACAAGATGAGCCCCCTGCTGATTAGCTGATGCTATCTTGGGATTTCTGTAGGGGATACGCTGCACAGACGTTGGTAAGTTTTTGAGGTTCATTCTTAGAATTTCTGCACTTGTTCATTGTGACAGTATTCCCAGTTGCAAGGACTGTGAAAGGGGGAGAATGAGGCAGTCGCTAATATACAGTATGTCCCTGTTAGGGGCACATCATTGCAGAAGCCCGTCTAAGATACGGATACCTTGTCCAGCTGTCGGTCACGCCCCCATAATTAGTTTTAATAAGTACATAAGTGAATTAAATAATGTATTTTATAATACATTTGCTTGGAATGCAAACTTAATCTGCTATTATGAAAAGGTGAGTCAGTGATAGATTAGATTTTAATTTCATCAGTAACATTTTAACAGAAAATCTCAACTGTGCATGAGTATCCTTCTTTATTATATCTTACTAATAAACATTTTGAATGCTTTCATATGAAACTTGTATTGCATACATATTTAAATGCGTTTCATAATTTAAGTGAAAGAAGACAGCAGGACAACCTGTGACTGGTGTGCAGCAACTGCAAAGATACATGCTGGAGCATGACCCTTGGGCAGTACATCTGTCAAACTCATACAGAGCATAGCTATGAGTATTGCTTTTGATAGAAGAACATTCCAAATTGGGAAAAGAAGAAATCACATTGCATACTTCAGAGATGCATTAGTCTCCCTTTATTAGCAGCAGGCATGGATAACAACATCTGTTTAAACTCTGCTGTTATAAGTTTGAGCATTTTAGCTCTAAGCAAATAATTACCAAAATCAATATTGTAAAAAGGCAAAAAAAGATCTGATAGCAAGAATCGCAATGTGTTTAAAAAATATCTGATGTTGATACATATACATGTGCATAGAATGTACATACATGTGGTTATTTTTGCCCTTTAGTTTTCCAATAGAATGTACATACATGTGGTTATTTTTGCCCTTTAGTTTTCCAATTCAGAAAACATCAAGCTTGCATGAGATAAATGTGTTTAAGCAGGCCATAGACAGTCAAGTAATGTAAGTTATTAAGATATGATCCATGCTGCACAATAACCTTCAGCTATGCTATTTATATGAGATATACATATTTTAGACAACTTCCTTATCTTCATTAAGCGTGGATAGAAGTTATCAAATAAAAACTCAAATACACCCCCCCTTGCAGGTTTACTAGAGGATGGTGTTCTTGCTTTGATATGCATGATAGACACCTTTATAGCCCAATCTTTAAAATGTTCAATTTGTTTATTTATACATAATAAAACATATATTAAAGATGAACAAAACCTTTCATTGTGTTATTGTTCTATGAGAAATGGAATTGGGAAAATTTAGACCATATCTGTAAAAATTTAGAACACAGATGAATATCACAAATATTGAGATCACAATAATAGGCTCTGGGGATCAACCAGATTTAAAAAAAAGACTAAAATCAGATTGGGCTGATTCATTTGAAGTCCTAAAATATTGTGTTTTGCATGTAGGAGGCACAGGCCAAGAATAACAGGTTAGGCAAGGACTGGATTAGTGTAAGTAGTTATGGACAAAACCAATAAATAAACAGTTAGAGGGTAAAATAATTGTGAGGCAGATGTCAGTCTGTGTGTTTTTCTTTATTTACCCTTTAGCAGCAGAAAAAAGTGAAATTATGCATCAAGCATTACCATGTACATGCACTCAGGTTTAAATGATATTTCTTTCTTTTTTTTTTCTCTTCATTTTTCTCTTTATTAGTTTAGAACTAATTAATAACTTTATTAGTTTAGAGCAGTTTTAGTACAGAAAAGATCACAAAGTACATCAAACAGTGATGCCAGAAGTAGTGGTACAGGATACATGGTGTAGATATTCATAGGAAAGAACTAGAGTACATGAAAACTGCCAGAAATATATACTCACCATAGTTACTTAAGCGTGAAGAATAGTACTGAGTGACTCAAATGACCTTGGTCTTTTAGGCTGAGGGATTTTATCTGTAAGAGATAAAAGTTGCTATGGAAGATAGAAGAATACAACAATGCAAGTCATCATGATAGTGTCAGTTAAAAGCATGGGGAAAAGACCATTGTGATCAAAAAGAAAAAGGGAGATGAGAAAGGGTAGTAGAGTGTGAATGTTGCTGGAGCAGAAACGTAGACACAAAAATATAAAGGAAGGGAAACATAATGCTTCAATTAAAGACACCTAAAGATGTTATCTGCTGGGTCCGTGTGCTTTTTGCAGGGCCAAAAAGAAATCACAGAGTTGCCGAACAGCATAGATTTGAGCATGGTAAAACCCTGAAAATCCCACCATCTAAATGCATGGAGGTTGTTGTGTGCCTGGGGGAAGAGATGGCACGTCACCAGACCTATCAGTGATAGGTGTGGAGATAGGAGATTACTAGTATATTGCAGTTTATGGAATGTAGAATAATTGGGGACAGAGCATGGGGGCACAGTGTCTCCATGGGAGCAACAATAATGAGGTAATGTGAGATGAGTGACTAAAGATAGAAGAACCCATTGTGGAATGTTATCTGTTGTGTGTAAGAGGGTTACAAGAACGATATGTGCAACTAAGTAGTACTAATCTATATTGGGGACTCTGAATCCACCAGAACTTTTGGGTCTATACAGTATGCTTTTATTGGTTCTGGGTCTTGTGCTTTCCTTTGCATCAATCGCAAGATATGACTAATAAAAGAGAAAGTCAAAACATGAAAGAAATAGAGCAATTTCATGAAAAATATAATTTGTATTGTATTAATACAACCAAACCAGGAGATTTTATATTGTTTCCAAGCCTCTAAGGATATGTACAAGGAGCAAAGTAACCGGGGTAGTTTAGCTTGTATAACATAATAGCAAATAGCTAAATTAATATACAGGTATATCTGTAAACCATTGATTGTATCTATCTGTATGTTATACCACTTCTTCTCAACCAGCTTCTCAATTGTGTTACTGTGAGCTTTAAAGGCCTGGCCATTGTTTGTTTGTTTAACACATCTCACATGGGAGGTAAACCACAACCTAATTTATATCCTCCAAATAGGTTGCGCCCCATGTACATTTGGTAGCCACCGTACAGAAAGGAGGGGATATAAGATATTATTACCAATCCATGTGCTCTCAGTATGAACATGAATGAAGCTGAGTGGTAAACACCACCATACTTTTACTGTACATTGTCTTCTAAATATTGTTTTGTGTTGCATTTGTAAATATGTAATCCTATCTAATGTATATTGCTTATTGAACTTTCATCAGATGAATCCCAGATAAAGCAACTTAGGTTGCCACATAAAGGGCTAGCTGTAATGGAGGCTCTGCAAAGTGTCATTTTGCTATGATATTTTGATTTCCTTGGATTTTGGAGGGGTTTCTATGCAACCCAGAAACGTTCACAAATGAGAAAAGGTATGAGGGTAGCAAGCGGGCTAGGTAACTTAACTTGGGGTTGAATCGGGCAAATTATCATATCATCAGCAAAGAGCAGGGTTTTTTATTGAATGCCACCATGTTTAAGACCCCTAACATTAGAGTTCTGTCGTAATGATATGGCTAGGGATTGCAACAAGCTGAAATGCAGTCTACATAGTCTGAACAATTTGTTCTTCATGTTTTCTTTGTCAAAATGTTATATACTTATATAAAGATGTGGATTTGTAGGATGAAAAGCTGCATGCTGTGTGCCACTTTCAGAATTCACCCTACTATGCGTCAATGCTGATTGTACAATATTTCTGGCTGTTGTCGCTGATATAATCCACTGTAATTGTATATTTCTTGATAAAAAGTGCATTGTTCCACTCTCTTTAAATGCAGCCTACTAAAACGGATTTTATGATATGCAGTGTGTCTACTTCTGGCACTTGCCTCTGACACAATCCACTGTGATTTTTTGTTTCCCAACAAAACCTGTCTTGTCTCTGCCATCTTTATAGCGGCCTAGTAAAAAGGCTACTATGATGTGCAGAGAATCTGTGGTATATTTCTGGTTTTTGGCTCTGACATAATATACTATCCTTTTTATTTCATGATAAAACCTACCTCGTCTCTCCCTCTTACATAGAGAGCACCATAGTTAAAAAGGCTATATTTCTGTTGTTTTATATCACATAATACACTGTAATTTCTATTTCACAATAAAACCTTGTCCCTTCCTCTTACACTGCTGTCCAATCAAGCTCCTTATACACTCTCCAGCTACTGTGCTATATGGCTGGCTATTGCCAAATATGGAATTTATATTTCTTCATACAAACTGCCTTTTCTCTGGATTCTGAGGTTGTGGTTTTGAAGTGCCTCTGTGCACTCTATATTGACATTTTATTAAACTTTGTGCACAATACAGTGTGGTCCTGCACTAACAGAAGATTATAAGCCATGCTATGAAACATGTTTTGCCACAGACTGGCAATTGTTATAAAGCTTGGGGATTTGGCTTTATTTTGCAGTGTAAACCTTTCAGAAGTCTTTTACTAGTCTACTACTGCAGCTGTTCAAGTCTGGCCTATAACTACTAGATAAAAATGTGTTGCAGCAAGCTCTAGTTACAAAGCACCAGACAGGGGTATGCTGCTTTATATAAGCAAAGGAATAATGTCAAATTTAAAAAAAATTGTTTTGCATTGGTACATGTCCCCCCATTCCTTGCAGTGCCCAGCTTCGTATGCCCTTTGTTTGACAATTGCTTGTCTATTATTCTTATAAAATTGACAGAAATGGACAGTATTTTCAAGACTTCCATGGGATTCAAATTAAAGTTCACAATTTGTAACTTTTACGATGCATTCACCGAATGCACCTGCAAATCGAACACAAACACATTCGCTCATCATTAGTGTCACAATCAGTGGATTAATTTTTATTTTATCTTTATACAACTTTAAAGCCTAATTTAAATATTGAAGTGCAAATGTGCCTATCCTAAGGACATTAATGAATGAACTTGTGGTCTTAAATTTTTTTTTAAAGCGCGGAGTCCCCCTCCCCAATTCATACCAGACCATTTAGTTCTGGTAGGAATTTTAGGGGGACCACAATGCCAAAGAAACAAAAAGTGTGGGGTCCACCCTAAAATCCTTTACCAGACCCTTGATCCAAGCAGCAGCCTGGCATAGCAGGAAAAGGGGGGAAGGAGCCACATGCCCTCAATATGGGGAGGGTGCATTGCAAGGGGGGGAACCCCTGGCAAAACACCTTGTCCCCATGTTGATAAAGACAAGGGCCTCTTCCTCACAACCCTAGCCTGGTAGTTGGGGGGCTGTGGGCAGGGAGGCACATCTGAATCTGGGTGCCCCTTTATGAAAGATGCTGCTCCTCCCTCATAAATGAGTAAGGGGTAGTTGCTCCCCTACACTTTCACCAAATACAGTAAAATAAGTAAACAAACACACCACACCATCTTAAAGCATCCTTTATTTGGAAAAAAAAGCACAACACTGTTTTCAGACAATTCCTGTATAAAAAAAAAAAACTTGCTCCACCCATTTGTTTACATTCTGTGACAGCTCTCAGTCCCCTAATGGAATGTAAACAAATGGGTGGAATAAGTCCCATGACATCATGACTTGATCCACCCCTTTGCTGACATTCAGGAGGAGAGCTGTCATTATTCACCCGTTGTTCATCTGGATCTGTTGTGGTGGCAGCAATTTTTTTCCCCGCAAGTTGGCGTCCATCATCCATTATGATTGACGTGTATCTACATCGCTGGATGAGATGATTGACATGTGGATTACATTGTTGGACTTTTTGGGTTTTTTTTAAATAAAGGGATTGTCAAGAAACGGTGTTGTGTTTTTATTTTACTAATTTACTGTATTTGGTGAATGAGTAGGGGTAACAACTACCCCTTACTCATTCACAAGCAGAGCGGAATTGGGGGGGACCACACACTGTTTTTTTCCTGTGGACTGTCAAAGTTAGAAAGAAAAAAGTAAACATTTAATGTCACTTTTCTGCAATGAACATCCAAAATTAATGAAAATTCGGATTCGTCCAAATCTGAATAACAAAACAAATTGACTTTTAGACCCAAATCGTGAAAAATCCGAAACTAAATGGATTTTTTTGCCAGCTTACATATCTAGTATCATCTACCTCTGTGCCATGCCATTCATCAGTTATTGACAGTGGTCCCAGACCAGCAGACTACTGCCTCTTATGCACTGCTTTCAGCACAGCCCCCACTCTTGCAAATTGCCTGGGCGACTTCGCAGCCTGAAAATAAAAATTACACTATCCACTGCTCTTGTGCTCTTTTCTCAGCAGCAGTCTGTATGTCCCCATATGTGTCAGGGCCACATTTACAATTAGGCACAGAAGGGCGTATGAAAGGTGCCTGTATTTGGAAGTCCAAATGGCTGAAATGGCAGCAACCATCTGACAACCTAAGCAGGCATGCTCTGTGCCTGCTTTGATTGTCAGTCAGATCCTTTAATTTCATAGTGGGGGCAAGTTTGTGCTCCCAAATGCAGGTGCCCCTTAGCGTGTAACTCCAATGCCTTCCTCTGCATTTTTTGTACTGTGATCAGGGCGCTATACAGCAGGATGGCTGGTCTGCTTTTTTTTTATTAGCTGGGTCAACAGAAAGCAACATTCATGTTTTGTTTGCTGTGCACCCAACCCCTGTACCATTAGCAACCACTAGGGCCATTCAGATTTAAGAGTCGGATGAACGACACAAAGGCAGCATCTGCCTCTTGTGATATAATAGGAAAGAATTAACATCTTTAAGGTTTTTACCTGTTACCCAGGGCTTCAAATGAGAGATTTACCTCACTTCCTGTCCTTCTGGCAATGTCTTACCAGACAGGAAGTGAGGGTACAACTCCAAATCTTACAATTCTTTTTTTTAGTAGAATAGGGGAATCTTGAAATCCCTGTCAGATTTTTATTTTTGTTTGTGTACCTGCTGCAAATTTTTTCTAAAGATATTGTTGAGAAATTAATTTTCAAAGCTGACAACAGAAGTACAGCACTCACTTCAACTATTTTCTATGGCACCAGAAATTTGACAGCTTGCCAGCATTCTAATGTAAACAATGTTGACAATGAGAGAGAGATGCCAGAGAATGAAGTGTGGATGGGGGACTGAAAGTGAGTGTTGTGGATGGGGTGGGGACTGCCAGACATTGTAGTGTATTTGTTGGAAGGGAGCTATCCGAAAACAATGTTGTTGGTGGAGAGATGCCAGAAATGTAGTGCAGGCAGTGGGGGGTATAGCTACCAGACAAACAAACAAACAAACGGGGCCTTAGGCAAATGGGTGCAACACAGGGGTGTGATACGTATTGAGTGTTGTGGAACTACTGATCAAACAATGTATGTGCTGGAGACTTGTCAGCAATACAGAGGGCATTGGATCTGAGAGGAAGTACATGCACTTTTCTGTTACATGCAGCAATGAAAGTAAATGTTGCCTCTACTACAGGCACATAGAAAACAAGTTTCAGAATACCCCACAAAAAGAGGGTGATTTAATTCCCTCAATCCTTTTTATTATAGCTACAGGACTGGATGCCAACAGGGTGCACATTGTCCTCCTTTAGACATTTACTCATTAAAACAAACAAACAAACCAATATGCTGTACTATTAATTTATAAAGTCTGGAAATTACGCTATCGCTACCGGAGCCAGATGAATGAGATTGATTGGTATCCCCGCTGTCTCTGTAAAAAGGAGCCTAGTTCTGTTTCTTGACAACAGACTATATTGCTTTATTGGCATCTATATTGCATGCATGTTTCGCATGCATTACATTTGTTAGTGGGATCTGGCCTCAAAAAGTATTGCATTTATTAATCTTAATTATTGTCACAGTTTTACCAACCCCTATACATACCTTTGTGTTTTTCCCATGTTTGCATTTTTGTATACACTACATTAAATTGTATTTGTAGTGCTGTAAAACATTCTGGTATCATATCAGGCATGTTATAATTAACTTTGAAAAATATTTATCCTGCACATAGTTAGAGAATCATCTCTGCTCACCCAGTTCTGCCTGCCCTGCAAGAGTGGAACTATAGATTTAATTGACAGCTCTTGTATCAAACATGCTAATTTAGTTAGAAACGTATTAATAATTGTGCAGCAGGCAGTTAATATTAAATGTCAACTGGTAGCATCATCATGGTATTTGCTGGACACAGAATCTCAATTATTTGTGCTACTGTGTAATAATTGCTTTGAGTTCCAAGAACAAAGGTTGAGCAAGGTCTTACACCAAACAGCTGTGGCAGAAGATGAATAGATTGATCTCATCATAGGTACCTAAAGGAGGTGTAATAAAAATGACATTACCTATGTGTTTTCTCACTGTGCATAGGGGATGATAGGAAACACTCATTATGATAAAAAAAAGTATCTTTATATCCTCAAGCGATAATCAATTGCACTTCATTAATACAAAGGAAAATCTTTACTAATTATCTTTTTATGATCAAATAGATATCACTACCAAGATCAAATTGTTTATTGCTCTACAGGCAGACATTAAAACAGTCCAAACTATATAAATATGTGATAGAAACATGATAATATGAAAACAATTATGACAAATATAAATTAGAAATCCAGGCTGTTTTGCAGTACAGATCTACTGAGACTGTTCTCGTAAAAATGAACAGGTTTGGTTAAAGAATTTATAGTTTACTCATTTAATTCTACCACCACTTTGGGTTAAAATGTGTAGTCCCTTTTATAAAAGAATGCTACTGTGTTTCTACTTCACTTATTTTAGTACTGAGCACTTATCCGTTAATACTTCCAGATCTAAATGTCATAAAGAATATGATTGTGCTTAAAGCAAACTAGGCATGCAAAGAACTTGAAGTCCTTGGTTAATCAGTTTTTTTCTTGCAGCAGTGTCAGGGTAGTATCAACAATAAATGGGTAACTGATCATTAAGAAAAAATATATCAATAAATACATTAAAAATTATTTTATATATATACACACACAACCAGTCAAAACTTTTAGAACACTTACATTTTTCCCGTTTTTATTGAAATTTACTCTGAAAATAGAGCATAGTACAAATAAACAATTGGACATCCATAAGACATCATGGAATAGTTTTGTTTTTTTACAAAATGAAATCTAATTTTTTGACTCGTCAAAGTAGCCCCCTTTTAAGATGTCACGGTGTGTAGACCAGACCACTAGAGAAGATAGGTGTCAGCGCTATGGAGTGGATTGTAGGCACAGACTGGAGTGAAAACTGGGATGTGGGTCACAGGAGACTTAGGGACTATGAGTCTGTGCATTATTGGGGATGCACTAGACGTGCAGAGTCTAAGAAGGGATGGGTCTTCCACAGAGCCTCTAATGGTGAGGATGATTGGCTGCTGGTCAGCTTCCAGGTTGTGGCCCTCTAGCGCACCCACACAGACTCAGAGGACTGGTTGCAGCATCGGGGCACTGGACACAAGGGCAGACAGGGGAGAAGCCTGTAGACAGGCTGCAGTACAGGGTACAGTGACAGGTGGGAAAGAAACCTGAAGCCAGGAGGTAAAGGATAGTAACTGGCACACAAGAAGAGAGACACAAGGGGCAAAATGCACAGCACAAGATACACCAAAGAGGGACGTAGCACAAGGACTCAAGAGACAGTGACAAATGGGAAAGGCGAGTAGCTAGAGGTACACTTAGAAGCACAAAGGTACAAAATACAAAGAAAAGCAAGAGATGTGCGTTGCACATGCGTACAAAGAGATAAAGAATCACAGAAAGTTAAATATGAAGTGCTGGTCAAATAGGTAAATGCACACAGGGAGTGTGCGGTACAAGTAGGTATAGAACAACAGGATCTGCAGAAGATAAGACAAAGTGCAGGTCCAAGAAGCAAATGTATAAAGGTGGAGGACACACTGGAAAGGTAAGTGACAGAACTACAGTATGCTAGAGAAAGTTAGGCTGAAGTACAAAGAATGCAAGTAGATAGGAGAAAACAGGCACAGAATGGCTGGAGTGGGAAAACATTACAGTAGTTCAGCAAAGAAGGAAGAATAGAGAAACTCATAGAACACTGGTGAAAGCAATTGAAGGTCTGCAGCAATATTCAAAAGGTACACACTAGAATTAGACAATAGCAGGGACACTGGGAATGAAGCAGGGAAATAAGTCAAACATGGAAACCAGCTCGGTACAGGGAAGTCAAAGGCACAAGGATCCAAGATAAGCCCAGTGAAAGAAAATACTAGAGAAACAAGGGGTCCGGTACAAGCAATGAGACTTGTTGCTTGAACCAAGAGCAATAAATGAGAGTGCTAAATGGGGGAGGAGGAGTGCAGATTGGCTGCGGTCTTGTGAAACACTACAGGCTGACAGCCAAGTACCAGGGACCAAAGGCAAAATCCGGCATGGATTCCCAGATATTGTGACAGCAGATATAACGGCCAAACGCACAAGTGGCATTCTTTCTACAACAGAAATCAAATATTGTTTGGAAAGCTCTTCCCAACACTGTTGCAGAAGTTCCCACAAATGTATTGCACTTGTAGTTTAGTTACATAGTTACATAGTATTTGAGGTTGAATAAAGACATTAGTCCATCAAGTCCAACCTATTAGGATCTCATTCTAGGAGTACCCGTACCCCTGTATATTACGGTCCCTTAAGAAATCGTCCAAAAGTTTCTTGAACAATTCCACATTATTTGCTGAAATCACCGCCTGTGGCAGTGAGTTCCAGACCCTAACTGATCTTACTGTGAAGAACCCCCTTCGCACCTTGTGCTGGAATTTTTTTTCCACCAATTTTAGGTTATGGCCTCTAGTTTTTGTAACGGAGTTAATTTTAAACAGTTTATCGCTAATGTTGCTACCACCATTAAACATTTTGTACATGGAAATCATATCCCCCCTTAATCTCCTCACCTCTAATGTGAACATGTTTAAATTTAGTAGCCTCGTCTCGTAGCTCTGGTCCTCCATACCCCTAATTAGTTTGGTTGCCCTTCGCTGGACTTTTTCCAACTCAAGGACATCTTTTCTTAGTACTGGTGACCAGAACTGGACCGCGTACTCCAGATGAGGTCGAACCAATGATCTATAAAGTGGCAAAATTATAGACTTGTCCCTGCAATACATCCCCTTTTTAATACAGGACAAGACCCTGCTAGCTTTGTTTACAGCAGCCTGGCACTGCAAACTACCTTTCAGTTTGTGGTCTACAATGACCCCCAAATCCTTCTCCATTTCTGACTTCCCCAGCGGCATACCCATAATTGTATAACCCATTTGTTTATTTTTAATTCCAAAGTGCATTACTTTGCATTTATCGACATTAAACCTCATCTGCCACATTAATGCCCACTCCCCTATTTTATCCAGGTCCTCCTGTAATGTTATAGTGTCTAAGTCCGTGTCTATTACCCTCCCTATTTTGGTGTCATCCGCAAACACGGAAATATCGCTGTTAACACCCTCCCCTCCCCTTTGCTTTTACCCTTCTGTCCAGTTCTTCCCAAACCATCTCAATGGGGTTTAAGTCTGGAGACTGTGCTGGCAATTCCATGATTGGAAACCTACCTTGTTCTTTTCTTCTAAGGTAGTTCTGACACAACCTGGAGGTATGTTTTTGGTCATTTTTATTTGTTAATTAATTAGTGGTTTTGATCCAGGGTTCCACTCACTCAAGTTGCCAGTCACCAACACTGGAATCAGCAAAAGAGCCCCAGACCATCATGCTTCCTCCTCCATGTTTGACAGTTGGTGTCCAACATTGAGGAACCATCTTTTCACCTACTCGGAAAAAACCTGCGTAATGGAGTCAGTACAATATTTGTGTGGCTTTTTTGCATAATAATACAATCTAATGTTTATTTCTTTATTAAAGCTTTTCTCTTTTCTATTATAATTCTAATGTTGATGTTTTGGTTAAAAGCTGCTTGTGTTTTTTCTTTTCAAAATAGAGCCTAGTAAAATTGCTTTAATACTGATTTTGAAGTCTGTACACTATTTCTGTATGTTGTCTCTGAAATAATACACTCTTATTTTACTTCATGATTAAAACAACCTCGTCTCTCTCCCTCTTACACTGCTTGCATACTTTGTAGCCACTGTACTATATGTCGGGATATTGTCTCTGAAATAAGCCATTTTAGTTTTTATTTCAGGATTAAAACTGTCTTGTCTCTAGAAATGTGGTATTTTAGTTTCAAAGTCTTTTTGTGGATTACGTTTTGACATTTTATTAAACATTTAATACACTACATTGTGGTACTGCAAACAAGATCACAAGCTATACTATAAAACTGTTTTGCTATTGACCAATTTGCATGAAGTTAAGGGCCTTAGCTTTATTTTTTTATGAGTACACTTTCCTGTAGCTTACACATCTGTTGTGGCTGCTACTTCCAGTAGTAAATTCAGGTATTTTACCACTGCATAAGAAGTTGGGTATCACAAAGAAAACTAGTCGCAATTTTTTTTTTCAATTTGAATTTAATCAAATAGGAGTTTTGCTGCTGTAGTTAAGCAAAGCTAAATGTACAATTTTTTAAAATGTGGTGCCACTGCATTTACCACTGCATAAGAAGTTGGATATCACAAAGAAAACTAGTCGCAATTTTTTTTTTTTTCAATTTGAAATTAATCAAATAGGAGTTTTGCTACTGTAGTTAAGCAAAGCTAAATGTACAATTTTTTTAAATGTGGTGCTGTGAGAATCACACTGTTTCATAACACCACATACAGCTTAAAAGGCATCTCCCAAGTATGTAATAATGCACTTAAACAAAGGACCCTCTCCACACTGAATGGTATTTTTAAAAATTTGTTTTTCATTGGAAAATGACCCACGTGGCAGTAACCTCTTCTATACTCCTTTTGTTTGACAATTCATTGCCTTGAAAATACTTAGAATTGGTTTTTAAGATGCACCCCCATAGGCTTTAATAGAACTCAGACTGAAGTATGCAATTTTGGACTTTACAATGGGTTCAATTTTAACTTCTTTTATGGCAATATTCGTGATCTTTTCAAATTACATATTTTTCTTTTTGCCCAGTACAATTGCTACCTGCTTACATTGTTGTGTAGCCATACTGTTCTGGGCCTACTCTGATTCTAGATTCCAAATCAGCCTCATGATCTGCTATGGCTATAGCTACACCCTTGCTTCGTTCTCTTCGATAGACATGGTATCATATGACAATTATTCATAAAACTTTTCAGTACAAAACAAGTTGTCCAACAAACATTATCAGCTACATTTTCCTGCTGTTATTTCTTTTTAAGATGGTATAAAACTTTACTGGTTAGGACAAATGCAAATGCCCATAATTTCTTGAGTTGTGGACATTGGGGGGGATTCAAGAAAACTGGAGCAAACAGAGCCTGGAACAGTTGCCCACAGTAACCTAACACCTTATATCTTTTATTTTCAAAGCTTAACCGAACAAACTGAAAAGAGAAGCTGAGTGGTTGCTATGAGCATACCATCATTATGACTTACATATGAAGATGTGTGGAAGATGGGTGAAGCTGCATAATGAACATGTAAAGTTTTATTCTCCAGTACTTATCACAAAATAACTTATTTATTCTTAAAAACATGAAACACCATGAATTAAGCAGTTCACCCAGCAGATCTTAATAGATTAGTGGGAGTGAGGTGAAGCAATCACCATATTTAACTAATGTGTGTTAAGCTATGCTTTGCTTAAGTTAAATGTCTTATTTCTATGAATGCACCACCTTATCATTGTATTGACATTAAAACCCACCATAGTTAGTAATATAATGGTTTTAAACCTTCACAAATTACTACCCTCTTTACATATTACTATCCCATTATTTGACATAGTTGTCACCAGTTTCCCTGTGAAGTGGGATGGTTCTGTTAGCCCAAACAAATTCTGCTCAGGCTGGAAGATTTATTGGCACTGACTGTGTTCACACAGTCAACAAATAAAGCTCATTATATTGACAAGGTTATGCAATAATAAAGTAACATACCTATTCTGACATCATGTGGCAATTACTTAATTGTTATATGTTTTTGATTTAAGTGCAGTTCAATCTTTATTGATTTACTCCTACCCCCAAAATAACATTTTAAAATGCCATATTTTAACATTATGAAGACACTACAAATTATAAAAGAACATTTAGTACCTCTTAATCCTACATTACAGCAAAAGGAAATTGCTCCCAAAATAATAGAATACAGCTGCACCCTTCACTTTGCTCTCAAAGTAATACCTATTGACTCTTGGCTAGTTTTGTCCCATTATAGCAGTTGATGGCATGCACTATTTGTAATTCTATGGGGTTGATTTACTAACCTTCTAAACACGCCACGAACAAGTATACACCTCTGTAGTGTGTTCCCTCCCAGCATGATCTATTGGTGGAATCTAGACACATTTGTAGTGTGTACACACCCAGCAGGTGTGTTGTGCAAAGCCCTGCATGAATTGCAAGGTGATGTTGTGTATGAATGCAGGAATGTAAATGCATGAGCTAACCATTTTTGTCTAAACTGTGATGCACTCCTGTTTTTGGGACATTATTTAGGTAGTGCAAAAAATAATGAAAGTCTCTCCATAAGTGGAATGAGGAACACTTAAAAACTGCCAAGAGGAAATAAGCTTTCAAAAAACAAACACCTCTGGACAGTACAGAATGGTTGGAATAATAGTCGCGCGCGAACACGCTGCTATTCAATTTACCAAGAAATCGTGAAGAATCGGCGTGCTCATGTTTCTGGGCTTAAGAAGCGTGTGAACTTGCCTCCACACATGTGCAGTTGGCTCATACAGAGCTGAACACGTCAGTGGTGTGTAAGTTCCATATTTTTGAATACTGTTTTTAGCATTTTCAAAGTGTTTTTGGGGATGGTGGTAGGCATAGAGGTGAAGCAGCATTATATATGCATCATGTGCATGATTTTTCCATATATGGCATTAGTGGAAATATGCTTTTAGAGACTTGCATGCCGCGTGTAGCCTATGGCGCATGCTACATGACGCGCACGTATGTAAATACATAAAAACGCGCCATAACGGCGTGAAAATGTGACACATTGCTCGTGTTTGGTTGATAAATACGTTTTGCTGTGTAAAAATGCTAACGTACCTGGTGCGTGTGTGTGTGTTTAGGTTAGTAAATCACCCCCTATATGTCCCTTAACTAGATTTTCAGTAGATAGATTAATAAACACACACACTAAATGACTGCAGTCTGAACAGATAAGAATATATTTTTTTCTATTTTAAAAAGAAAAAAACTGTTGAAATTAAGGTATTGCTATGACAAACCAGTGAATATGTTAGATTTTAAAGTGTATGTCAGGGCAAACAAAAAACTACCTATGCACTAATCTATGCAATGCATGTGCATTTCCACATGTTTTATCCTTTTATAGACCCTGAATGGACAGAAAAAGATAGGTTGATCTGCAAGAAATGCACTCAGTTTTTACATCCTGTTGTGGGCTGAAAAAACACAGCATTTTTGTGAAATTAGTTTTTTAAGCCCTGCCCAGGTTTCTATAGCCAAATTTCTAACAACCTCCCTGTCTCTCATCATTTAATTTGAAGGCGAATCATTCTGTAGACCCAAGGTAAATACTAGGAGGGCTAAAACTCTCTGTCAACAACACAAGAAAGGAGAACTAGACAAAAGGACATATTTTGGTTTCTGACATGATCAACAGATATGTTTTGTACTTTTTGAACAAATATAAACCATATGTTTTATATGGTATATTTAACAGACCAAAAGGGAGTAAATGACTTGTTAGGGTTTACAACCACTTTAAGTTTATAGTGCAGGTGTGAACATGTAAAGTTCAATTAATTAACACCAGGACAAATAATGAGTGTAGAGCTCCGAAATGGAAATACAAATATCAACAAAAAACTGGCACAATTCCTAACACCTCTCAATAACTCTTCAAATTGTTAGCCCTTCTATTAGATAAAGATATTGGAGTTTAAATAAATAGGGGATACATAGGAGGATGATGTTATCACAAGTTATACACAGGTATGTTATGCTTTATGAAAATATGTTCATCTATGAAATAATGTAGATATACTTTTTTTTTAATTAAACCTCTCCAAATGAGCGAAAAATCAGAAGTAGAAGAGGGGCATGGATTCCTAATAGTTAGATGTTAGGAAGACAATTGAGTAAACTCCTGGTGATGGTCAAATTCTGTAACTCTTTTAAATTGCTTAGGTTCAGTCATATTTCCAAAGTGCTGTGGAGATCTTTGTGGGACACTGGAAGACTTTTGCATCTGCACAGACACGATTAACATTGAAGAGGAATGCAATATTGAGGGGGATTTTCCAGCTTGCAGGACAACAGGCCAGGACACGGGGAATTTCTTCACTGGGGTGAGTTCACTCCACGGTTACCCATTACACATACACACAGTAGCTACTAGACAGGAATATAACAGAATTTAAAATATGGCAGTGTTCTTCAAAGAGGCAACACATTTTTCAGAGGTTTTGATTTAGAGCATTAGTGATAAAGCTTAATTATTTTTAATATTGTTTTAATACGGTGCCTGAAATATATTTACAGAAAATATCTTACAACAAACAGCATGTAATAGCAACAGTAAAAAAATAGGAATAAAAGCAAAAACGTATTTAGTAAAAAGTCCAAGTTTGATCTGATGTATCAGAGTCACTTGCCCTAAAGTAGCATTCATGCATAGTTTGATTGAATATTGAGAGCTCCAGCTGTATAGTGCAACAGCTTTTTGAGGGCCTTCTAGAGGGCATCACTGAGCCAACCTTCTCCTGTCAGTTTTCTAAATACAGTCACATTTTTATTTTACTATATGTTACAGTCTGATAACCCATATATTATTGTGCAGCACAAAACTACCATTTTATAAAGATTTGTTTAAAAAGTTTAAAAAAAACAACAACCTGTTAATCTGTCAGAAATCCAGTGAGCCCCTAATGTCCTGTGGACCCCTCCTCTGCTGCAGTGAAATAATAGTAGTATTAGCCTTGCCCAAGCCAAGTATATAAACAAAAGCACAACCCCTCCCCTGGTATGGAGATAAGCAGAGGTGTTCTACGTTCCAAATAAGAGGCAAGCAGCCTAGGGTGACAAAGCTGATTTTCCCTAGCTACATTACTGTGAATGAGCACTTTCACCCTAGGACAAGAAGAGTGTTCACCAGGTAAGAGGATCACTAGGTAAACATTAATTTAAAAAAGCCTTATATTGCCAGTGTAGCTAAGGACTGTAAGCTGCAATGTAATACATTTTGTTCATAGAATCAGATACATTTTAAGCTGATCATACTTAATTCAGTCTTGCACGCATCATGATTGATTTCAGCCTCATTTTTAAAGATAAAGCAACAATATTTTGCAACCAGTTAGCTGGAAAAGGTTTTCTATGGCTACATTTATGATATACCTTCTAAAATACCATTGTTATTATTTGAAAAAACGTTGTGGTTCTATATGTCTAATCTGGTATTTCATATTTCTAAGTTCTTATAGAGAATTCTAAGTTCATTTGTTTTTGTACTGTATTTGACACACCAACTTCTGTCACCAGAAAGGTCAGTCTATGCTCCAACAGCAAGTTGGCATTTCACCATTTTTGTTCTTTAATAGGTGCTTTCATAGCACAAAACAGCTTGATATTGGAGAACCAGATACTGTAAGAGGAAATGGTAAGACAAAGCCATCACTCAAAACAAATCAAACATATTAAGCTATGGAATTGGCCAATATATGCTTTGATTTATATTGAGTTGAATCAGACACACATCACACATAGTTTTACATTTAGTAAACCATATTTGTTATGTTTAATATGTGTAGCAAATCATTTAAACCGTTTTCCTTAAGTTATATTGATCTCAGTCTATGTCTTAATTATGGCAATCATGATAATAGTGGTGACAACAATGATAGTTATAATCCTAATAATTGCTGGTGTAGATTTATTTTGTGCTGCTAATTTGATTAGTAGAATGCTACAAAGTATAAATGACATGCAGACAGAATTTAACTAAAGCACATGTAGTTTTATAGTATTATAACTGGGAGAAGGGAAACAAAAGAATTGGCATGAGCAAAATTGTTGAATTTCACTTTGTCATAATTTTGTCAAAATTTCATCTACAGGTGAAGTGCATTGGAGTCAATAGGGAGGGCACAAACATGGTGGTTTAAAGTACTTTTGGATGTTTTAACAAGGCTTTTAAGAATTTAAAATTGCTGTTGAATGTGTATTATTTGTGTTTGCATGTTTTTTCAGTTGTATTGTAAATTCTTTTGTTGCTTTTTTTTGTGCATTTGTATTTTATTATCATTTGTTGTTTACACATAACAGTAAAATATACAACAAAAATATACAAAAAAACAATTAAAAACAAAAGCAATTCTACTTTCTATTCATGTTTTCCAAGTTGCTGGTCAGACTTTGTTTTTTCCTGTTGCAGTGGAAAAAGCAAACAAAAATAAAGCAGAAAAGTGGAAAAAACACAAGGAAAGAGCCATAAAACTTTTTCGTATTTGTTTCTACTATTTTTATATATCACTGCATGCATAATTAGATAATTCCTACTTTATATAACTAATTTGCTGTTTATTAACAAACCAATTATTGTACCAATTAAATGTAAAGTGACAACATGGTAATAAAGCGTTCCATTGATAAAATATGTTTATCAATATATTTATTTATAAGTGAACTGTAAATGCACTCTGAGAAGGTAAAATAGTAAGTCCTGCATTTTTTTTCAGTCTTCCATTTACCCTGCAGGAATTAAGTTTTTAGAGGGCAATTTCAGCCAAATTTTGTGTAGCCTGAAAGTTAACTTTAATTAATGTTTTGGCACAGCTATCCCTATAACAAAAAATATTTTTAGAAAAGGATATCAAATAGTGATGGGCAATCTTGCTCAGATTTGATATCCTGATAATCCTGATATTACTTGACCTGACATGGCTTTAAGCTATATGTGGTGTTATAGAACATTATAGAATGTTACAATTTACAGAAACACAGTATCCTGGAATCACATAATTTGTAGTAGTAGTAGACTGAACAGATCTAACATCTATCAGAAGGTTTACACTTTAACATAAGATACAGTTAAATTCCTCAAATCTGTAACAATTTCCATACAGTGGCAAAACATAGCATAGCTTGTGCACTTTTTTTAATGCAGTACTGCACAGTATTGTCTGCAAAGTTTAATAAAATGTTAATGGATGGCAGGCCAGCTGAGGTAGCAAGAGATTATAATAATGGAAGGCCAGCAATGATAGCAGGAAATGGAAACAGTGGCAGGAAATGTAAAAGGAAGGCACGCAAGCTGCAGTGTCATGAGTTGGTAAAGGATGGCAGTTCAGCAGCAGTGGCAGGAAATGTTAATAGATGGCTGGCCAGCAAAGGTGGCAGAAGATGGTAATGGTTGACAAGCCAGCAGCAGTGGCAGGAGATGCTTATGGTAGCAGGAGATGTTAATAAATGCAGAGGTGGCAAGAGATGCTGATGGTGGCAGGCCAGCAGCAGTGGCAGGAGATAGTAATGGATGGCAGGTCAGCAGTGGTGGCAGGAAATGTTAATAGATCACAGGCCAGAAGCGGTGGCAGGACATGATAATGATGGCAGGAGATGTTAATGGATGGCAGGCTAGCAGTAATGGGATGGGTTGTTATTGGATGGTAGGCCAGCAACAGTGGCAAGAGATGGTAATGGTGTCAGGCCCACAGCTGTGTTAGTAGACAGTAATGCTGAATGGGATAATAGTGGGTTAGGGGCCAGATTCTAAAAAATAATTTGATTGGTTACATCAGCTGCAGGGGTTTCTTAGTGCTAAGCATGGACTTGTTCATTTTTATACAGGCACACCAGTAAATTGTGTCTGGGGACAGATGGATTATTTTTTCTCTGCTCTAAAGGATCTGATAACTCCTCCAATTTCCCCACAGCTCCGTTACAACCTGCTACTGTGCCCTCCTTGTCATTAGAAACATATCCTTCTGCCACTAACGCATCTCTGGCAGATATGAAACATTTTCTCTCTCTCCGCTCCTCTCTGCAGCAACATATGTCAGGAATGTTTGACAAATTAACCTCTTCCATGCAACAGCTTTCCACACGTGTCTCTCTAGTGGATCAATCTGACACCCAGAATTCTGATATACAGTGGCTCCGGCTTAAATGTGCAGATCTAGAGGATCGCACCTGCAGAAATAACATCAAATTTAGGGTGATCCCTGAGTCAGTCTTCCCAAATCAGTTAACCATGTACATCACTCAACTGCTTCAACAGCTCCTACCTGATGCTCAATCAGGTGACCTCCTCATTGATTGTGCTCATAGAATTGTCAAGCCTTCCTTCCTACCAGATACAGTCCCAAGAGATGTTTTAGTGCATATACATTTCTATCACACTAAGGAAAAGGCAATGGCAGCAACAAAGAATAATGCACCTCTTTCTCCACAATTCAAAGATGTCTCCCTGTTTGCTGACCTTTCTCAGATGACCTTCGCTAATCGACGTAAGTTAGCTCCGATTACTTCAACTCTCCGCCAACACTACATCCTCTACAAGTGGGGATTTCCCACTAAGCTGATCATTTCTTACAAAAGGAAAACATACCCTGTTCTCTCCTTAGACATTGGGTTCAAGTTCTTCTCTGAATGCAACATTCCTCCTCCATCTATGGATATCCGGAGACCCTCAGGTCCCATATGGATTCCTCAGGATTGGACATGAAGCATTCCCCCTTGTCACGTACCTTGGTATGAGCCTGAAGTGACGAGGAAGGTCTTCCCTTGCTGCTCTCATCTGAACCCCACTGGAAATGAAACAGTAGTTGTACAGACAGAGTGGGGCACGAGTGACTGTGGATGGTATGACTGCTGGACACACTGGATGTGCTGATGCTGACAACAGGATGCCAGAGACAGCTGGTGGAAGATGGCAGATCAGACGACACTTGTGTGAGAGGCTGATGCATAGTCAGGAACAGGCCAGATCATACACTAGTGAGCAGAATGGTACCGAATCAGGAGGCAAAAGAATGGTCAGGGACAAGCCAAGGTCACAAGGCAGGCAGCAAGCAGGCAGAGTCAAGAATCAAGCTGGGTCAAACAGGTATCAGGAGCAGAAAGTGCAGATGCAGATGCCATCTTTAAATAGCCCGCCTGGCGCCAAGGATATGCATGTGCACGTTACTTATGTGTGCACGTTGTTGTGCGTGTACGTGTATGTTTTTGCGCATGCACAGTACTAGCGGCATTGTGCTGTATATGTGCAGAGGCTGCACTATGGTTGCTGACTCATGCACCCTGACACCCCTACACCCTCAAGTAAGGGGTTTTCTAATTTTTGTCTCAGGGCTACTACCCAAGTTCTTTTTTTACAGTCTATACAGTTGATTGTATCCTGTTCCTTACCAGGCAAAACCACCTGCCTTTTGCCCCCGCCGCCTCAGAAACAGCTGCTGCTGCCCATTAATTTGTTTTGTTATCCCTCATCTCCGGTTTTTCAGTCACGGGTCACAATTGATATTGCATATGTGCTCTCCATCTCAGATTGCTGTTTGGACTTCATCTCTTCAGCCTTATTGCTCCGAAACATTCACTCCCCATGTCTTCTTAGATGTCAACCTCCTTTTTTACTTTGTCCTCCCAAATATAAATGCCTATTAACTTTACTTTCATAAATGCCAAAGGTCTAAACAGTCCTCCTCCAGGAAACCAAGAAACGTTGTAGTAATGTTTTAATGGTTGAAGAAACACATTTAGCTAAATCCAAAATACCTTCCTTCACCTTTTGGGACTTTCCTCATTTCTTTCTAGCCTGTACCGACAAAAAGAAAGCTGGGGTGCTCATAGCACTGAACTCTTCAATAGCCTTCTAACTACGTGAATGCATTATGGACCCAAACGGTAGATATATAATCCTTATTTGTGAACTTAATGCTCAAGTCTTCACTATTGTAAATCTATACGCTCCTAATATCTGACAGATTACATTTCTGGAATGTTTGCTTAAACTTATTGAGATTCATAAAATTGATACCCTTTTAATAGGTGGAGACTTTAATGTGGTACATGATAATGCCATGCACTCATCTTCTAGAGGTAAAACCTTGCATACCACTGTCTGTGATTTTTTTTTTATTTAGAAAACTGACTTTTGACAATGGTGTTCTGTACCTTGTTATTCCAATGTATATTGTACTTACTCAGTGTTAAAACCCAATAAAGATTTATTGAAAGGGGAAAAAAATGAAAGTTAGCAGCAAAGACCCCCCCCCCCTTGCAAAGTGTACTTGTTCAATTGTTGAGGGGCAAGGGACTCTTTTCCACCTCCAGTGCCCCAAAATGGAGGTGGGGTAATATGGGGGGCCTTACTACTCTCTCAGAAGAATGAGGTAAGAGGTACTGGTACCACTTACCCATTCCCTCAAATAGCTAAATGTAAACCAAAATGTCTAAACCAAAAAGAGCAAGATGAACAGAATCCTGTGTAAAGACCCAAAAGAAAACCTTCCAAATCAACATGCTTATAGAAAGAAATCTTCGAGCTTAGGATCTATGGACATTTCTGGTGTCTAGGCTGGACCACTGGCCAGAGCTTGCCCAGTACACAATCAAACTGTTGGCTTACCCTGTAGCTAGTGTGCTGTCAGAGGAGACACTCATTGCTGTGGCTGGTTTTGTGACAGAATAATTAATCTGTCTGTTCCCTGACATAGTTGACCACAACGACCACCAGCTATAAGTACAACACTCTTGCATCTATTACATGTTCTCTTTGAATATGGCCCCAAAAACATAATATCTTACAGAACTACCATCTCCTACCACCAATGCTGGCCTATCACCATTACCAGCTCCTTCTACAACTGCTGCCCTGACACCATAACCATCTCCTGCCACTGCAGCTGTCCTGTCACCATTACCATCATGCGCTGCTTCTACTGTCTTATTGCAATGCTCTGGCACTGCAAGAGTGCTACACATTTTTTCTGCAGCTGGGGCTCAGCTGCAAAATGTCTCCTAGTTTGCAGCCTATTCCACTGCTCCAGCGAACAAGAGTATGTGTGGCTATTGTCTCTCCAAAATAGTGTACTCTAATTGTGATTTATCAATTAAAACCTGATTGGCCTCTCCCTGTTAAATTCTAGCCTAGTAAAAGTTCTTCCATATTTTGCATGAAGTCAGTACAATATTTTGCTGGTGTTTTTCTGTGAAATGATTACACTCGAATGTTGATGTATTCGTTCATAGCTGCCTAGAGTCTCCCCTTAAAAAGCACCCTATTAAAAGTGCTTAAATACTCTTTCTGAATTCATTACAGTAGTTATACAGAAATAATACATTCTAATGTTAAATTCTGATTAAAAGCTAGTTGCTTTTTCTCCTGTTTAAAATACAGCCTACCAAAAGAGCTTTAACAGTGTCTATGGAATCAGTAAAAGATCCCTTTTTATGTGAAATATATACACTTAAATGAGGATTATTGGGTTGAAAATTGCATACTCTATGTCATTTTTAAAATGTGACCTGCAAGAGATTGTTGAAATAGTGTCTATGCAGAGTATACGATATTCTTTAATAACATGAAAAATATACACTTTATTGTGGGGTTTTTTCCTCACAAGTTTCATGAGTGATTTGGTTTAGCAAATAGGGCCAATAAGAGATACTTGAAATACTGTCTATGCAGTGTGTGAAAAATATTGCTCCAAACTCAGCTACCACATTTGGGCAAATATTTATGTAGCACCATTCTTGCAATGCACCTCAATGTGTGCAGTAGATATGTGCGATTCCTTTCTGAAAGATTTGTTATTCGGAGATTCAGATATAGCCGAATCTCTTAAAGACAGAAATGACGAATGAAAACAAATCCGAATTTCCGATAACAAAAATTTTGGATGAAATTCATTATCAGTAGTGTGTACGATTATTTGTCGCGGACGAATTTTCATTGCAGCAAAGTGACGTTAGAGGGAAAAAAACACTTTTAGAGAAAATCCTTTAGTTGAAAAAAAACCAAAGAGTCAATTTTTGACCATTCCTTTATTTAAAAAAATGGATCCATTGATGTAATCCAGCATCAATCATGATGCACGATGCCCAGCAAAATAAAAAAGTCATAATACTAATAGGACACCTCTGCTCACAGACCCAAATTGCATTTGGGAGCTTCCGAATGCTATTGTGTTCAATGACAGGTGAGAGTGTCAAATGGGTGGAATGAGCCCGTGACATCAAAGCTCGCTCCGCCTACCTGTTTATGTTCTGGCCAGAGATGTAATTTTACAGTGAGTCTTCGTTGGGTTCGGACGGGTCATCGTGCGACGGGACTTTTTTTAATTTCGGCGGGGCGGTGGGCAACTTGATTGAAGCTGATTAAACTTGATTAAAAAAATGAAGGAATAGACAAAAATTTGCTCTTTTTTTTCTTCACTTAAAGGATTTTTTCTAAAAGTGTGGTTTCTTTATTTATATTGACCTTTAACCCTTTAGTGAATAAGTACTTATTCACAAGGGGGGGTGGCATTTGGGTGCCCCTTATTTAAAGGGGTACCCTGATGTAAATAAGCCCCCCCCTGCCTGCAGACCCCCACAACCACCTGGTCAGGGTTGTGGGGAAGACGCCCTTGTCCCCATCGGCATGGGGACACCCTCCCGATGCCGAGGGCATGTGGCCTGGCAAGGCGCAGGGAGGGGGGCACTCGATTGCTAGGCCTGTGCTCTGATCAAGGGTCTGATAGGAATTTTAGGGGGGCCCCACTTTTTTCTCCATTTTTTTGGGGTGGAGTTCCCCTTAAAATTCCTACCAGACCTAAAGGGCCTCGTGTGGCTTTTGAGGGGGAACCCCACACACTTTTTTTAAATTTATATCTTGGTCTCTCCTTTCATTCCTGTCATTTCATTCCTGCCATTTTCCTTCAGGCCCTTCAGATCTCGTATCAATTGGGGGGAAACCTCAAAAAAATTATCTTCTGCAGACTGCAATAAAAAAAGGAATTTGTTTCTCTAATGTCACTTTGCTGCAACAAAAATGCATCTGAGACGAATATTCGTACAGATACCGCTAACGAATTTCATCAGAATACCGAAACAAATTGACTTTTGTAATACAAAAATCACTGCGCTAGAAGTGAGTATCTAAATAGCTAATTAGACCAGCCGCAACAATGTGTAAAAGTGAATATAATTGTGTAGCAAATAAGTTGAGCTCGGTCTGAGTGGATGTTAATTCAATATTTGTGATGAACAATCTCTTAGTTTAACCTCTTGCCGTCCGCCCGTAGTAAAAAATAAAACCCCCAGTGGTGAATAAATACCACCAAAAGAAAGCTCTATCTGTCCCCAAAAAAGGGTATAAAATTCATTTCAGTACAGCGCTGCATGACGGAATAAATGTCAGTCAAAGTACCGCAGCGCTGAATACTGAAAAATGGCCTGGATGGGAAGGGGGTTTAACACCGCGGATGTCAACTGGTTAAAGAGGAAAAAAATACAGTGTACAATTACCGGAAATCAATATCTCGGCATGTAACAGTGAAATGTAACGAAAATAAATGGTGAAAGTATCAATCACAACCCAGTGTGTCATTGAGCGTTCATTTATATTAAACGCACTCAAAGTAGCCAAAATGAACACTCTAGTGTTATAACCATAAATCTGGAAACTTTTTTTGTAATATGTGTATGGGTGACCAATATCATAAAATCGTCATAAGTGACATCAATACGGTGAACAGAAAACAGTTAAAGTATCCTAATTTAAAAAAAATAAAACACACAACGTGGTGAAAATCTAAATATTGTACACACACCTATATAGTGTCATATTACACCTATAATAAATATACCGTGCAACTCAGTGCGCTCTGATTCTTTTCAAGGAAGAATATAGAGGGTTAAATATCCAGAATGATAGTAACAGTATAGCAAGCAGTCCTTTCAAAGATTAGGTAGTATGCATGAGATGAGGTTAAAGCGGGTACTTTCCTTTTTTTTCAATGCTGCCTGGTATTACCCAGGTGAAATGGATATGTATATTCCAATTCCAATGACTACAATAATATTCACATAAACACCCGTAGATCTGAGGATTCTTAGACAAAAGAAGTAGTTCCATCAGCAATATACATTTATTGGTAGGGTTACATATTTACAAATAACACACAAAACAATATTTACAAGACAATGTACAAGTGTGGTGGAGTTTTACCTCTTAGCTTCTCGCCTGTTCATACTGAATGCCTTTGTGTTCCAGGTAAAAGAGAGCACGTGGCTTGCTAACAATACCTTATATATCCTCCTTTCTGTACACTGCCTACCAAATGTACATTGGGCGTAACCTGATTGGAGGATTTAAATGAGGTTGCTGTTTACCCCCCATGTGAGATGTGATAAGCAAACAAAACAATAGCTAGGACTTTAAAGCAGACAGATTTACAATAACACAATTGAGGAACTGAGAGTCACATAACATGCAGATAGATGCAGTCAAATATATATATTATATTATCTAATTAATATATTACACAAGCAAAACTCTATATGGCAACACTGGGTGGGTAATCCATTCACTCCCTAGACAAGTGTCCAAGAATAACGTATCCAACCAATCGATGGCCCAGAGAGTCTGGGGAGTCCTGAGAATTCAGTGATCCGTCGCTCTCTTAACTCTCCAAATCCAACGATCAGACGTAATTTTCTCCTCTCATACCGATTTTTCTAGGGACTCACCGCCCGACTGGCGGCGTAAACCTGTTGATATCTCCCAGGAAAAAAATGGAGAAAGGAGGCGGGACCCTCTAAGTGCAGTAACTCAAAATGTTTAATTCTTAAAAATACACAAATGCACTTACAAGATTCACGAACTATTAGAGCTTAAAAGCGTTAGCAGAATCTCAGCTGTGAGTGGCGAGGACAGATCTTCCTTTGAATAGTTTCATTCATTAACTTTCAAGTTTTTTTTTTTTTTATTAGGATACTTTAACTGTTTTCTGTTCACCGTATTGATGTCACTTATGGCGATTTTATGATATTGGTCACCCATACACATATTACAAACAAGTTTCCAGATTTATGGTTATAACACTAGAGTGTTCGTTTTGGCTACTTTGAGTGCGTTTAATATAAATATACGCTCAATTACACACTGGGTTGTGATCGATACTTTCACCATTTATTTTCGTTACATTTCACTGTTACATGCCGAGATATTGATTTCCGGTAATTATACACTGAATTGACTTTTGGATCCAAACCCTGAAAAATTAAATAATGGAAAACCCGAATGAAAACTAAACGCAACAAATTTGTCAAAGTGTCACACCTCATTTTTATATAGTTGCTCTGCAGCTGCCACATTTGGACAAATTTTTCTGCAGGGTGATTCTCGCATTGTATCTCAATGTTTGTGGTGTATTAAGCTGCTCTGGCACTGTCCAGGGAATGTCTATTCGCTGATCACCTCCCCGCTGAATTAGGCCAGAACACTGAATTGAGCCTGTGATAATGATGAATTCATTACTTCTGGTGTCTCAGCTGTAATTCCTAGCTAGAGAGACTTGGGAAGAAGCTAATCAAGCAGAGATCATCCAGTGGGCTGCAAAGGTGACATTATGGGTCTAACAGACCCCTAATGTCTTCTTAATGAGCACCTGTCTTCACTAAAGTGATATTACAGAGGGGGCTTGTGAGTCCTTTGATGGACGGCTTGTGAGTCCTTTAAAAAATAAAGTTTTTTCTTTTTTTATATATTATTTATTTAACATTTGTACAATAATAACAACAAAAAAGATACACTAAATCTGTCACAGGTTAAACAAAAAAACACACATTTTGTTAAAAAATTAAGTTAAAGGGTTATTAAACCCTGCATTTTTTGCATATATCTACAGTAGATATATGCAAAAAGTGTAAAAAAAGGGTTAATACCTACCTGTGTCTTCCCCGCGCGCTCCCATCTGAAAATGTGAAAATTATTGGGCGGCCGCAAAGCATCTTCACATTTTCGGCCGGGACGCGAGGAGAGAAGCAAGGTTAAGTCTATAGACGAGTGCACCCGCATGCAGACACCGTGGGACAGGAAGTGCCAGCAAGCTCAGAGGAGTCAGCACTGGATCGGAGACCCACCGCTGCGCTGGAGGGACAGATGAAAAGGACAGGAAAGAAGAAGAAGATCGGATTAAGAAACATCATTTAAGGTAAGTGCTTTAATTAAAATTGGGGGGAGGGAAAAAGGTTTTTGACTTTAATGTCACTGTAAATAAAATACATTTTAAAAAGTTTTAAAGTCCACCATCTCTGCATACATGCACATACTAACACAAACACACATTTACATGGTTAGCCTATGTATGAAAATGACAATTGTGTCATACATGTTAGGTACCTTCACATACACCAAAATGAGAGCAATAATTCTAGGGTCAATATTCATGGTTAGCACTAAATTGATGGTCTGTACAGGCTTTTAAAGCACCACCTATCGACAAATCAAGGACGATAGTTTTTCGCCATTTCACGGGCATACACAATTTTTAAGCTTGGCATGTGGGGTAGCTATTTACTCAATACAACCCCATATTTTTTATTTTAAAAAGTGTGGTTATTTTTGTTTTAATTAACTTAAGTGTATTTCGTATAGACATTTTGGGCTTAATAAAGAGTTGCCCTAATGTCATGCAACATAAACATCCCATAATTGTATTCTACAAGGTCTCCGGTTTCAGGAAATATATAATTCTGGGAGTTTTAAGTAATTCTCAGGCCTAAAATGTGGATTTAATGTGTGCAAAAATTGCAACAATAGATCTGGCAGTGAAAGGGGTAAATGTGGCAATGGACTGCAAAACTGCTTGTAATCTGCCATTTTCAAAATGTAGCCTAAAATAGATTGTGGCAATACTATTTAAGCATTATGTAAAATGCTCCTTTACTTCAACAGTAAATTACAAGTTTATTTATTTTCTTGTCAAAGTAGAGGTGTTTTGTTCAAATAAAACTTTCCAGAAATGTGGTAAAATTACACTCATGTGGTGTGCACCACAATCCTTACATTGTAATGTAAATTGAAAAAATAAACTTTACTTTTATTTTTGATACTCCAAAGATAAATAGGGAAGTGGTTTATACAATACGGTCTTCAGGAAAATGTAGTAATACAATGTATGCTGTGTGTGCCACATTACTTCAATTGGAATCTGAGGAATATAAATGTAACCTTTTTTGTGCTCTCCCAAGTTAAATGTGGATGTGGTTTAGCCAATTAAGTCTAAAAACAGTAGCGGACATATGATGTATAGCAAGGGTAGACAAAGTTAGGTCTTCCAGCTGTGAAAAAGCTACAGATTCCATAAGACATGTTTTGCCACTGTTGATCAATTGTTATGAAGTTGAGGAATTTATCTTTCCAATAGCTTTTAGATCTATTCTGTCTACTACTTTAACTGCTTAATTTTAGCCTATGACAGCTACATTACAAGAATCATGTGACACAGCAAAAACTATCTAAAAAAACCTTTTTAAAGTTAAAACTAATCAGATAGGGGTGCTGCATGCCAAGGGATAATGTAAAATTAAACAAATAATTGTTACACATACAAATTATGGGATGCCAGAATCTGGTGCCACTGATGCTGTCCCAGAGAATTGTACTATTCTTTAAAACAACAAATAGCTTAAAGGTATCTGCGAAATATGTAATTTTAAGAATGTATTCTCCCATGTCACACTTGAACTTGCGTAACAAGCGGTGTTAACAAGAGGCAGAAAGTAGGGCAAAACAATTTACAGGTAAATCTTTACAGCAAAAACAAAAAAAACAGACAAGAAGACTTCACCCACTAGTGGGGACTGAAATTTCCTGTGTACTAATATATAAGGCAGCGAATTGACAAGACCCAGACCAGACTCATCATATAATAAACCTTTTCTCAATACTGCAATCTAGTTGGAGAGGCACTCTTTATTTTATATTCTCTAGATACTGAGATATAGCTAAACCAATTTGGCTATGCTTAGATCACTATACACAGCTCCAACAACTGTTATATCAATATAAGCAAACCTTTTTAAAGAGATCAAAATTACACAGGGAACTAATCAAAGGTGCCTGCTGTGACCCATTTTATTTGCAGTGGCAATGGGACCACTAGCAATAACTTTAGAGAAAACCCTTATTATTACGTGTATTAAAGGGATTACAAGCATTGGGAAAGAATAAAAGTGTGCTCTCTTTGCCAATGACATTTTTATGTTCATTACCACAGTAATAACACTTCCTAAACTACTTAAGGTTACTTAAGAGCCCAACAACATTTCAGGCATCAGGGTCAATTTGTCTAAATCTGAAGCTGAAATATTCCACTTCCCTTTTACATGGCAAAAGAATGCTATAACTTGTTTAGGAATTACATTTATCCCCGCTATTCCATTCCCTGACATTTTAATACAAGAAAAGAACTACATACTCCTATTTTGAAAACTAAAGTAATCATTAGATACATGGTCCACATATAACCTACCCTGGATGGGCAGAATCTAAATGAATGATTACTCTCAAAATTGATATATAATGTTAGGACCCTACCTGCAGTATGTTGGCACTGTGACGGACCCCAGTACTCAGGATGAGTATGTCCGCCGCTGTATTCTTCCTTGCTCTGGAGATATGCAAACCCACTGATCTGTGAAAAATGGCCTGGATGGGAAGGGGGTTTAACAACGCGGATGTCAACTGCTTAACTTATAAACTCATCACCATGTCATCACAGATACCTATTGAAGATCTTTAAAAATGTCATAAAAAAAATAGAATTAATATAGGCATCTAGAGTATACAAACTTTCTTGCTATACCCTGAAAATATATGACATAGTCACCTAAATGGATAAACCTAGAAGCATGATTGAGTGTTGCATACCAAATAGATCTGTGGATTACCCAGAAACAGAGGCTGGCCATTATGTACGTAACCTTATCATATTTCCTAAGGTTATAGATTGGCACCTGCAAACATGTTGTTTATACTTGCATGCTAGTTTACCATGGTAATTATAGAAGCCCTCTAAACCCCATAGGTTGAATACAACAGTCCACTTCAACAGTGTTCCTGCTCGATTTTTTTGGCACTGAAGATGACAGCTTGTTGTTCTTACATGTCCACTTCCGCAGAGGCATCAGCACTCTACAGATTAGGAAAAGGGAAGCATAACTGGGTAAAAAAAAAAAAAGCAACATGGTGAGTCTGCGCCAAGAGCTAAAGCCTAACAATGTATTAAGCTTTAACTATATATATCTATATCTATATTTATATAGATATAGATATATATATAAAACAATTCCTTATTATAAAGTAATATGAATTATGTATAAAAAGTGACTGCATTAAGTCATTTAAAATTCTAACACTTGCATTATATTGAACTTATGTTTTGGGATATATAAATAATGTGTTGTTTTCTTCTAATGCTTTTTAGTTATCTCTAAGGTTCAACAACTGAAGACTCATATTAAGCCCTTTACTTAAACACAGATTAACCAACTATTTTGCTGCCACAGTGGCAGTGGCAGCAGTAGACGTTTGAAGTAGAAGTGTTCTTCCCTGTGAGGTATGAACCCGGAAGTGCTCATCAAAGAGCCTGGAAAATCCCGGAAAATCCTGCGCACTGCAGCTGAAGAAATAGCGGGCCGAGCACAGGTTCTCCTCAATACACTTAAGGAAAGAGCAGGAGTGACATCAGGGGTTTAATATCTCTAATGTTTCCCCCTTTTTAATCACCACTGGGGTTTTTATTTTTTATTATATAACAAAAAAGTACCCTAAATTTTGAAAATGTTTCTCTATGAAATGTTATGAAACATTTATTATCACCCCAATTTTTCGGTAAAATATAAAAAGACGGGGTTAAGTTGGGTAAATAGACACCAAACATGTCAAGCTTTAAAATTGCGTGCTCTCCTGCAAAATCGCAGAAAACTACCACACCCAAAATTGGCCATAGGCGACACTTTAAAAGCTTTTACCGCTCATCAGTTTAATGTTATCAGTAATTAATGGCCCTAAAATTATTTCTCTCATTTCGACATTCGCGGCCATATGTAACATGTGCGGCGTTATGGGCACAATCGTCGTTTTCACACATAGGCGTACCTGACGCATGTTTGTGTGTGTATGTGGGGGGTGGAGAACTTTTAAAAAAATGTTATTTTAATTTTATTTTTAACTATTTTTTAGCTTCTTTATTTTTTATGCTTTAATTTTTTAAGCTTTTTTTTTTACACTTAACTTTATTGCTATCACACAGGGGACTAAGAAATCCCCTATGTGATAGCCAATTCACATGACAGGTCCTCTTTATGGAGACATCAGGGGTCTCTAAGACCACTAATGCCACCTAGGGACCCCTAGAAAAGCTGATGAAGCAGCTTCTCACCGGCATCTGTAACTGGAGAGTGACACTGAATGCAGGAAGTGATGTAATATACATCACTTCCTGCATTCAGGGACCGAGAAGCGATCAAAAAGAGATTGTGTACTGAGCTTCCTTTGATCTCCACTGACAGCGCAGCCGCACCGGGCACAGTGGATCTCGGGACCGGCAGCGTCAGGTACGGAGGTACGGGGGGCGCACACCCGCAGCTACTGCAAGGGATCTGGCATCTCAAGATACGCCGGATCATTTCTATTTAAACAGCTATCGCTGGCTGTTTACGTTGCTAACAGTTCCCCACTCGTGTGCGCTCAGCGCCGTGCACGAGCAGGGGGGTGGGCAGGACGTCTTAAGATGCCCTCTCGCTCCTACAAGACTCCTGTCTGGCCGTTCAGGAATGGCCATGGATGGGAGGTGGTTAAAAGCACCTTGCCTCATGTTCATGTACATGCACATGCAAATGCACATGTTGGATATGCATTTGTGCAAAATAAAAATGAGTGACATACAGTATATAAAAGGTATTGTCATGAACACTGGAATGAAAGGAATAATACTACAGACATCATTTATGGTTATGTTAGATAGAAAAAAAAAACTGTGCTAGGAATCAAATAACACTCTAAGAGCAGCTGTGCTTAATAGGTGAGTACACCAGAAATAGGAAAAAAGAAAATAGCACTGTGCTTCAAACTCAAAATATTCGTAAAATGTGAGAAAAATTGTTAATATATATATAGAACCAAATCCTCTCCTTTGTTTTTAATCCGACAATAAATTGGAGTAGATTCCTCCCAACTCTGGCGTATCTTCCCAAAATCGTGTAACACTATTCCTCCATCTTCCACTTTCTCTTGTGCTCAGACAGAAAAAAATGCTTCCCATAGTATAGTATGCCAGAATAAATGTATTTAAAACAATTAAAATGCACTTACAATTAAAATAAGGCAATTGCACATGGATTGTGTCCACTGGAGCTCCTGTCTCTATGATTGTAATGCTCGCATAGATCCGCCCACCTGATGCCTTTCTTCACTATTGACTTCCTCTGGGGCAACGGTCTGCATACCGTACACAGACCGTCGCCTCAGAGGAAGTCAATAGTGAATGCACTACTTTTCCACTTTGCCACAATGTACTGTATTGCGGTACTGCACATTGTGGTCAGGGGTGCATTGGGGTGCCATTCAAATAAATGGCAAGGCACCTGCTACACTGATGCATGGTATGTGCAGTGTGTGATAGTGTGGATTAATCGCATGATTACGTGAGATTAACACAATGAATCAGTGTGAATGGGCAAGGAAAGACCCCCTTATCCAGACAGGCAACCTGGATGCCCAAGAGGGTGTAGGTGGAGTGGTGCAGCAAGCTGCGAGCTGAACCATACCAGTAAAACAGTAGAAAGTTATCATGGCACACTCACAAGCCAGCATGTAAAAAAAAAGAGGTTTGGATACACGTCTGGCTTGTGAGTGTGCCATGATAACCTTCTACTGTTTTACAGTTTAAAGCCCATTTCGTGTGCACCTTGCTGAATAGCTGGTGACGAATTGTTGAGTGCGTTTGTCATTTGTTTTGCTTGACTGAACCATACCAGGCCACATATCCTCAACGCTAGGACAAAATTCAGCCCCCTTCCCCAATTAAATAATAACAGACAACATAGTAAAGTGAAAAAGACTAAGAGGGTACGAGATTCCATTCACAGAGACAGCGCCAGTCACAGAGAGAGAGAGGTTGTCAGAAAACAAGCGAGATAGAGTGAGCAACAGTCAGAGAGAGAAAGACAGACAGCCCAGAGAGAAAGACAGAGACAGCCCAGAGAGAGAAAGAGACATCCCAGGGAGAGAGAGAGAGAGAGAGAGAGACAGCAACGGCCCAGAGAGAGAGAGAAAGAGAAACTCCAGAGAGAGAGAGAGATACAGCCAAGAGATAGACAGAGACAGCGCAGAGAGAGCCCAAAGAGAGACAGACAGCCCAAAGAGAGAGAGAGATAGAGGGAGATAGTTCAAAACATTTACCCCACCTTTAGAATGTATTCAGTAATTGTTTTTGTCTCCAAAGCACAGGCAGAGCAGTCTCCAGTGTTGTTGTGATGACTCATGGGAAGGGTTGAGCTGGGTGTCTGCTTACAGCTGCTCCAAATAGCTCTCTGATTAGCTGCACAGGAACTGGGTACACACTTCCTGCACAGCTGTGTGCTCATTCATGAGAAGGGGCTAGGTCAGCAGAGTGAGGTCAATAGGTTCTTCATATCCAGTATATTACAGGGCATGGGGGGTTGATTGATCTTCCTGTGGAGAGCAATGTTAATTTGTTGGACTCAGGCCCATTAAAGAGTCCTTTAAAAAAGAAAAAAAGGCATTAATGTGAGTCATGAAAATTCACACACACAAACATCATACCTGCACCACTACATTACCACAGTCAATCGCAAATACTTTCAAAGGTGGAAATGGCTTAAGTAATCTTCAGGTAAAAAAAAGTGACATTTTACATGTGTAGGAAAAATGAAAAAATTGCTCTGGCAGCAGTGCTAATGGGCACTTCAAAAATATTGCTCTATGCGAACTCTTACCAAGTCACTAAATAGGTGTAGTTAAGGTAAGTTAAGCGTTAATAAATTGAAAAAAATACATTAACCTAATATGGCCAAATGATTTAAAATGTTCATATCAGCATCCTGCACCTTTGTTTACCTGCAGCTGTAAGGTGGGCAATGCCGCACCTGCAGCTGAATGGGCTGGCCATAACAGTGTCTTGGTGAACCTGGGACAAATACTGTTTTTGCCCTTTTATTAAACAGCAATATATACATATTGTATATAAAACTCTGTTTGGTATTTCTAACTGCTAAATTAATAAACAAAAGCCATGATGACATCTAAAGGTCTAAACTAGAGGTGCACTGAAATGGAATAATGGAATTTTCAGACCGAAACTGAAAATAAATAATTTGTCAGGCCAAAACGGAAAATTATTTTTTTATAACCTTTTTAAAATTGTTTTTAAAATATTTTATTTATATATTTATTTTTTTATTTTACTGTCGGGGGCTTTGGGGACATATCGGGGTCTAAAAAGAACCCTGATATTTTCTTTTGAAATAGAAAAAGAGATTAAGGACACACAGTCCTACATCTCTTTTTCTGCAGCTCCTGTTATGAATGAACAGGAAGCCTCTATACTGAGTGTTCCTGTCCATTCATAAACTGTGGAGATAGTATCGGTTACTATGTCCACAATAATGAATGAACAGGAAGTGATGTAGAGCACTTCATATTCATTCATAATTGGGGACACAGTAAGCTTATTATGTCCTCAGTTTTTACAAACACATTTAGCGATCAGCTGACCACTGAATGCTTGTAAGTTGCTCTCCATCCTGCCTCTGCTGGCTTGGCCTCCCTTGGCAGCTGACAGCTGTCTCCTCCCAGCATGGCTCTCCCTCCTGATTCGCTTGTCACAGGAGGCCGAGTGGGGAAGTGTGGGAAGAGAGCTCATCCACCTGTGATAACGCTGACAGTGCTCTCCTCCTCGCCTCGCTCGGCTTCCTGAAAGCTTCTCTCCTCCCCGCTAGGCGCGGCTTGGCAGGGGGGGTCAGAGGGGACACAGAGCAGCGCCTAGTGGGGAGGAAAGAAACTAGAGCTGAGCCGTATTTTCAGAAGAAAAATTGTACTTTCTGCATTTTTGTCCAAAGTACAATTTTTGTCCAAAATGTTTCAGTGGACAAAATTTCAGGAGAATTGCTTACCCATTAGCCTTGAGAACTATCTCTGCTGCTCTGTTGAGATTTGCTAATAAGGACTACAACAGTCTATAATGCATCCTACTTTGAAGGAATCAAATAAACATTTTGGATGGCTCAGACTATGTCTTCTTGGACAAGTGCCTGTGCAATAGCTTCTAGAGGCAACATTTGGCCAGTAACATAGATAACTGCAATATATAAAGGGCCTTTAAGGATGGTGACAGCAATGACCATTGTTACTGACTCTACAGGCTTCTATGCTCTGATGTAATTTGTACATTTGAGGAGAGTAAAAACTGTGTTCCCTTGTACAATGTACAAATAATGTGCATGGGACATTTAAAAAAAACTGTTTTTTTTGTATACGTTTGGGTAACTACAATGAACACAGCTTTACTGTATTTACTAAGCTCTGTTTGGAAAGTGACCCTTTACTATGCTAAATGTGTGACTCTTTGGTGAAAGTTGGGTGCATCTTGGGTAAAAAACATTGATAAACAGACATCTTAAACATCTTCTAATACTTTGCTAATTGTTGTTGTATAATCTAAACATATGCAGAAAAATAAGGGCAGAAGAAAGAAATATTAACAAATGAAAACTGAGAAAACAAAATAGCACCAAAATATATATTATAAAATGAAATGGCAATATTTGATTACTAATTATTTTAATTGGTGCACTTGTGTCTATTTAAAAGGATAAGCTACATAAACAAATATGCCGTACATTAAGCAGATACTTGTATTTGGCAATATAAATACATGTCAACCATTTCTATTAATGTATTCTACTGAAGATTTTTTGAGCACACTACTTTGTTCATTGTAACAGATATCAACCACAGTGAGGAAGACAGAGCTGTCAGGATCCCATTGCAGTCTGAAAAGTCTCTAGCTGCTCAGAATGACAGTAATTACCTTGGCTTTTGTTTCTGTAGCTGAACTGATAAACCGTACCATATTGTTTCTTATTGCCACCTGCAGATGATACCTGAAATCCAAATGTCAAAAATAAATCTATTGCAAAGCACCTAATGAATCCAGGAATATATGGCTGCATGTAATGGTGATAACATTATACAATTAACTCCATGATAAAAGAATTCCTTCTTATGGATTGTCATTCTTTCTAAGGTCATGCAGCTAGAACCATGCAGAACAGGAACACATTTTCTTTCAGCCCAAGTTAAACAGTAATGATAGGCCACCAAATTATAAAATATTGTACAATGCTGCAGTGACACAAACAGGTCATGCTGTTAGTGTCATTAGATGAGCCCTCTCTGCTGAAAGGATTGTCGAGGCTTGTTACTGAAACAATTGGATGTCTGGAAATCTATCATGCAATCTCTTAGACAGATGTTACAGAATTGATTACTTATTGACTTATGCTCTAGGTTTATGGGTATTAGGGCCACACACAGTCAAATCTTTATGAGGAAATTTAAGTCTGCAGTTTTATTTATAAAATAAATAGGGCCAACTTAATGAAAATAATGTTACCAGGGTCTATAAATATGAAAGACAAACTTTTGCATGCTTTTTTTTCATCAAACACATAAAAAAGGAAGAGCAAATCAGGGCACAATCATATGGTCTGCTCTTGCTCTCTGCGAATCCAATCCTATGTGATATTAAACCATTGCTGCTGTATAAATACCTGATATTCCAGGGTATAAAAAGCATAACAAAAGATACAGCATTTAGAAAGAAAAAAAAAAACCCAATATTAGCCTTACAATTATAAATTAAACTACTCAAATGAATATTTTTTAAGATGGCGCTTTAGAGGTTGGAGGGATTATTTTGAGTGTTGTATTTATGATCACTTTATGAATAATGCAGTCACATTAATTATTACAAGCACATAAATTAGTACATAATTAGAGTATTATTTTACTATTAATATTGGGGGTTTTTTCTAAGCGCTGCTTTTGTTTTATATAACATGTAATAAATGAGAATGTTATCAGACTGTATTATCTAACGGAAATCATATAGGATGAATTATGATATGATCAGGGGGTTATAAAAAAAATGGAATTAGGCTCAAAGTGATGTGTACATTATATTTCTATTAAAAACCAACCCAGTGGCAGAGCAGCCAGGCCACATGCTCAAAACCTAAGTCGAGAATGCCTTTACTTATCTACTCACTGTATCAAATGGAAGCATTTTAATGGTGTGTTTATCAGAGAGATACTTTTTTAAATGCTGACAAATGTGTTAAATTACGTGAAACATTTCTGTTTTTGGTAGATGTTATTAATACCTTAGTGTCTCGTCAAGTTGGGGGCTAAAGGAGTTTATCTATGTTTTTCTTATGTCCTCCTAGGTGCCCCCGTGACATTACATTTATTGGAGTGCAGTCAGGCAAGTATTGGTATGCACACTGTCACGTCTACCTAGTTTATAAACTGCTATACATAGTGTAGCACTAATAACTGCTTAGCATCGAAAGGTTTTAAGCTTTTTACCTGAACATGTCTTTCTTGTCAGCATGCACAATCCTGCACAAAGCTGCCAGTAATTATTTTTTTTTTATTCTATTACTCTATTTTGTACTAAAAGTGTTCCAGCAAGTCTTTGTCTTGGGCTGGAGGGTGGGGGAACAGGTGCTGTACTTAACAAATATTATTTCCATCTCAATTATAAAGCTCCACATTTCTGAAAATCTAAGGCAAAACAGCTAACATACAGAGCATATTTTATTTTGTATTATTGCTATTATTAATATTATTTTTAGCAAACACTGGGTGGTGCTCACCAGACTATTCTATTGCCCTTCTGGAAATAAGCTACAGATGAACATGTACCATCCAGTGTGCTATTTCCAATGTAACGCTCTTTTATTCTGCCTCAGCGGGGATTTCTCCCCCTGGGTCTTTGGAAACAGAATGTTTTCCTAGCTGCTGATTTACTGTTGAGGGGAAAAGAAAAGATTAATGTTTCTGCCAAGCCCCAACAGGTTCACAGAAAACACTCACTGGAAAGTGGGTCTATTTTTTTGTGTTGTATGCTTTTCTGTGTGGGAAGACTGGCATGTTTTTAATCAGATGTGAAACACAGGCTTGGCAGGTCGAATGGATTAGCCTCTCCTGTAAGTAACTCTGTCTACTTTAGTCAACTGCGTAACATTTTTTTTTAACATCTCACACTTAAGGTTGTCGTTTTTAACTTCATCAATTTAATAGGCCATGGAGGTGTTTTGATCACTGAGGATAGAAGACATTTAATCATATTTTTTCTGCTTATTTCTCTAGTAAGTCTTGGATTTGAGGAGCAGGTATATTGCAGAGCAACGTATTTTTACTGATGACTAGTTTAATGTCAAGCTATTGACAAAAGAAAGTTTTAATTTCTAAAATATCTTATTTTAGATTTCAATATTTTTTGCTGTAATGTCTTCTTCCAGCTTTTTTTTTTTTAAATAAAAAAACAGTGTATTTTTTATGTCCTAAATTCAGTGTAATGATGTTCAATGAAATAATAAAATACAAATAGATAAATATACCAAAGCTCCAAAATACTATCTGGATGTTTCAAAGATATTTGTCAAATTAGTTTGAACCTCTCTAAACATGGTGGCTTTTAAGTTCATTAAATGATTTCTAACCGAATACACCAGCAAATGTCCTCTGTGTAGGACATATCACACTAACACTTAAAGGGCAGTAAGCCAGAAGTTTAATTTATATGTTGTACAGCCATATGAAAATGCCCTACTCTGCTGACTGAATGGTTACCCAATTTTATTATGTTGATGTTATTCCTTATAGTCACTCCTGGCAGATGAAAAACAGCTATTTTGCAAAGATGTCAAATACAGTAAACTCCCACCTATCTGGCTGTAGTTTCTGGTTGCTTGAGAGATAATAGTAACTCTCAAGCAACCACCCCAGTGGTGCCCCACTTCAGTGCTATAGCCAGCCTGCTATTGGCTATTGCAGTTTGAAATAGCCAATAGCAAGGGAGCTATTCAAACACTGCCCACCAAGCAAAGGAGCGATCCTGGGAGAAAACGCTCTCTCTCAGGTCCGCACATCTGCTTTGTGGGTGGGGTTTCAATAGCCAGCCTGCTATTTTAAATTGCAATAGTCAAAAGCAAGCTGGTTATTGAAACCCCGCCTACTGAGCCGAGAAACAGACCTGAGAAAGAAAAGTTCTCTTTCAGGTCCACTCCTCTGCTCAGTGGGCGGGCAAAATAGCTAGCCTGCTATTGGTCATTGCAATTTGCAGTAGCCAATAGATGGCTGATTATTGTTCCTCATTGTTTACATTCTGATGCCAACCATGGAATCTAGCCACTGGCCAGCAGCAAGATGTAAACAAAGAATTTACTGAATAAATTTAGTTGGTAAAAAATGTTTTAGTGTTCTGTGCACAAGCAACTGGCAGTTTTTTAATGCCCATTAAGCCACTGGCAAAAAAAATTTGAGGACATATATCCTCGATTATTATTTTGCTGGTTGCTTGAATGCCAGCTAATGGGGGGTTTACTATATTTAATATTAGCTTGCTCAACATATTGCTGCTTTAAAGTTATGCAAACTCTATCAAAGAACTTATTTAATTTTTTCATTTTTTGTACTGTTGGGGAGCAGAGAGCACTCGCACAGGTCTTTTCCATAAACAAAAGTCTTTATTTTTTTGTTTTCAACAGCAGATAATCAAGGAAGTCCAACATAAAAGTAGCTTGTATTCAGCATAACTTATATTGGCTCACCAATCCTCGAGTTGTCCCACACACTCACAGTGTCCCAGTCTTTTAACAGTTTTCTCTTGCAGCACTACTGCTCCAGCCTCAATCATCAGGGCCACTGTCTGTTTTCTCCAGACAACTTCAATAACGTGCTAATCTGCACAATAGGCTTCACAAACCTGCAGCTCCCTGCTGCACTGGCCTCCACTCTAACTCCTGGGTGGAGTTCTCCCAGGTGGGGCCCTCAATACATCCCAGCACCCTCTTCATCTGTTGTACACAGATGCATAATTAGGTGCTGGTCGCTACTAACCCATGGACCCAGGAATGGAGATTTCGTCACACCCAGAACTCTAAAAAATCTTCTGGTTCCAGGATCCCAACTATGATCCAGAAAACCCAGAAAGGGCTGAAGAGCCAGCTCTTTCCTGGTACAAGCAATGCAGTGCAAACATTTATCTGAAATCACAGGAAAAATATTGTGTAACGTCACTGGACAGCGATATCACCATAATAACAACTGACAGTTCAATTCCTGTCCTTATGCAAAAATAGTCGATTTTACGTGTAAGTACGAAGCAACACTTCCATTTTTCTTCTGGGAGTGTACAATTCAGCTCTTTCTCCCATTCCCTTGTGAAATATGGTCTTTAGGGAACGCTTGGTTTATTAAAATCTGGTATACTTGAAAGATTACCCGTGAGCCTTCCCTAGACTCTATATAAGTTTTCTTAAATGGGGTTAGCTCTCTCTCTATTCGCCCTTGTAGTTGCAATCTATTATAGAAATCCATTAGCTGCATATATTGTAACCATGCGCCAGACTATAACCTACTCTCTTGGAGAAGCTCTGTTAGAGACCTAAGCCCATCTCCAGTGAGCTCTTGGCATATAAGGGAAGGCTTTTAGGTCTTCCATCGAAGAAAAATAGCACTTTCCATTCCTGGTTTAAATCCAGGATTTTCCATAATAGGGGTTAATGGGCCTATATAACTGTATTGACCTGTATGTTCCATCAGATGTTGCATCAATAAGGGCAATGATGATGACTCCATGGCAGCACCCAGGGAATAGAGGTAAGAGGGAGCTCCATCAGCTGTTGTTCTAACTGGATCCACAACTTATGTTGCTGAAATGAGAACCAATCCACCATGCATCTCAAAATTGCTGCTTTGTGATACATTTCCAAATGTGGAAGTCCTATCCCCCATCTTGCTTACTCTTCACCAAGATATCATATCCAAGTCTAGGGCAAGGATACCTCTTTATATACTTCAGTAAACCAGCCTGAAGTTACATAGTTACATAGTATTTGAGGTTGAATAAAGACATAAGTCCATCAAGTCCAACCTATTGTGTGTATGCATTTATGAGCTCGTGTGCATACACACAATAGGTTGGACTTGATGGACTTATGTGATCTGACATACACAGAAGGGACCTTTATTGGAAGTGTCTAAAATATATAATTCAGGGTGTATAAAGCCTCCAGGTTAGCTAAGACATGTACCCCCAGATAGGTAATACAATCGGAGACCCACCTAACAGGGAGCGTTGATCTCAGGTATCCACTTTCTCCATTAGAAAGAGAGACGTATAACACTTCTGATTTACACATATTTGCTTTGAAGTTACTTTAACGTCAAAATTGGTCTAGTTCGTGTGATAGTGACATAAAGGCAACACCAGGATTTGTGATATAAAATAGAAGATCATCCACAAACAGTCCCAATTTACAATAATGGAGACCTAATCACAGTCCCTGCATGGACACATTCTGTCGTAGCGCCTGAGTCAAATGTTCCTTTGCCAAGATGTAAAGATATGGTGACAGGAGGCAACCCTGTTGAGTCCTGTTATTTATATGGACTGCTGCTGAGAGAATCCAATTCATTCTTATATATGCAAAAGGTGCAACATGTGCTTTATAAAGCACCATTATTTTATTTACAAGTATATCTGGTAACCCTATTTGAGTCAGTGTGGCTTATAGAAAAGTCCAGTTTATCTAATGATACAAGGCAAAGAGGAATAGATTTCTTTTTTGCATAATTCATTATAGTAACAGTTTCAATCGCATTATCTCTCACCTCCCATGTGGGAAAAAGCCCACCTGATCTAAGTGTATAAGATAAGCAATATGTTCCTTTAAAGGAGAACTATGAGGTGAGTGCTTTTCACTCACCTCATAGTTCTAGCCGACCTGTGACAATGAGACTGTCACAGGTCGGCTCAGTAGATCGGGAGGTGAGCGAACACATACCGGGTTCGCTCGCCTCTCGATCCTGTCACGGCTCTCTGCCGTGACAGGGGGAGGGGCTGGATTCCATTCTCCCCGCTCTGATCTGCCATTGCTGACTGGCGGAACGGACGGGGGAGGGGGCGGGTACAGCTGGCTCTGCCTCTAGATAGGCAGAGCCAGCTGTCACTCACGCAGCTGGGCGGATCCCGTCATCTAAGTCGGGATCCGCTCCGGCTGCGGCATCTCAGTATACCGCGAGCTGTAGCTCGCGGTATACTGAGCTTAGGGTAATGGGAGGACGCTAGTTTGTGTCCTCCCGTTACCCTAAGGAGAACTATGGGGAAAAACACTGATCCCATAGTTCTCCTTTAATCTATTCACCAATACTTTTGCATTTTTTAGTCCACATTTATCAGTGATATTGGGCGGTAGCTGCTTCTAGACATGTGCAATTAATTTAATTTCAAATTGAAATTCTGATAAATTTTTGGAAAATTGCTATACCAAGCTGCTTCTCAGATCAAGGGTCTGGTAAGGGAATTTTTTTGGGCTGTTAAACTATAATAAAATAAAAAAGCGTGGGGTCCCCACCATTCATACCAGACCACTTCGGTCTGGTAGTAATTTTAGGGGGGACTCCACGCTTTTTTATTTTATTATAGTTTCTGTGGACTGTGAACATTTTAAAATAAAAATATAACTTTTTTTCTAATGCTACTTTGCTGCAACAAAAATCCGTTCGTATTTATCTAACGCATCAGAAATCAATGAAAGCTTTGGATTCACCTGAATCTAAATCCCTAAATGAATTGACTTTCAAATCCAAATCCTAAAAAATAAAATAACTAAAAATCTGAAACGAACCAAAACTATTTTTTTCCAACTTACATGTCTAACTACTGCGTTGTATCAGATCCTAATTGTTTTTAAGGATGAGCAAAATATATGCTTTCTGTGATTATTTAGGAAAATGGTAGGTATCTGATATTGAATTAAAGGAGGTATAGAGCAATGGCTCTATGCAATGCCTTTGTAAAAAAGTATCTGTATAGCCGCCCGGGCATGGACTTTTTCCCAATGGCAGAGATGCAATTACGTATTGTATTTCCTGTTCCATGTACGGAGCCTGAAACCTTTCCACCTTTCCACTATGTACCTATCTATACCTTTAGAAGTCCTGTTGATTTTATATATGAGACCAATTGATTCTGCCATTCAGATCCTGATGCTGTGAGTTCAGGGTTAGGCAAGTTGTAAAGCTCGGAATAATATTGATGGAAAACTTCTGCTATCTGTTCAGATCTATGGAGCCGACCTACTCTTGGACACTGCAGCTTAGATATACTGTATATGTTTGGGATTGCTTTTCTTATCGACCATGCTAATTGTTTGGTGCATCTACTCCAATTATTGTAGAGACTGAGAAGAGTAAGTTCCTTAACTCACATGGATGTACTGTCTATTGATTTATGTTATTCAGTATGCGTTTGCGATAATTGATGGTAAATTACCTCATCATTGTTATTTTTGTGCATTATCTCAAGTGTTTGTATTTTCAACATCAGTGCAATTGTCGTTGCCCTGAACTTTTTAAGATGGGTTCCATGCTCAATCAGTATTCCCTTTGCATTCATTTCAGTGTCTCCCACTTGATTGGGGCCAAAGTATTATTGTCTATGAGATCCAATTCAAAGTTACTAACTGCAGTCACCAAGTAGATTTAATAGTATCTGGAATTTGAATCATAAGAAAGACATTGTAATTGTCCAACCATAGAGATGATCTGATTGAAGCTTGTATATTCCAAGACTATAGTGGATGGTAGGGATGTTCAGACACCAATTACCGTATTTGATACAAGTACAGATACTTTTCCAGCGACAAGACAAGACTAGAGAAAAACTCAGAAGTTAGGAGGCTGCTGTCATTTTTAAGGAGCATATTGGGCTCCTGGGATTTTTGCATCACTGTTTTAATGTATGATTTGTTTTTTATATATATATATTAGGGATGCACCGATACAATTATTTGCAGACCAAGTACTGATACTTGTAAAAGTACTCACAGATACAATTACCAATACATTCTTGTTTAGTGTCATGTGACCATTGTTTGTAAAACAATACAAACTAATGATTTCAGGACAGCGGTGGAGTCCCAGGGCCCTATCACAGCTGCAACTCATTTGACCCTGGTAGTTCTCGTGAAAATGGCAAGTATCAGCACTGTGTCAAAACAAATAGCAGAGAGGTGAGGTGAGTCACTGCTGCCTATCTGCTATTTTGAGCTGTCAAATACAGGATCGCAAATTGAAGTCCTCTATTTGCATGTAACGGCTTCATTCTTTCATTAATGAAAGGAAGAAGCTTTTACAAAAAGCTTAATTATTTCATTAATTAATGCCTCAATACTGAGACATTAATGAATGACTGTTAAATGCTGAGAATCAGCAAATACCGGCATTACAAAGCCTGATATAACTCGTCACGTACAGTGTACGTGGCCAGTCATATAGGCACAAAGTGACAAGACGTACACTGTACGTCTCCCGTCACGAAGGGGTTAACTGTTATCTGAACATCCCTAGTGGATGGGATACCAAAAAATAATCAATCCGAGTATATGTCTGATGAAACGTTTCCCCTCTGCTTATTGAATGAGGTGGAGCTCTGCTCACTTCAAACATCCAATCATGTGCAAGCAAAAATACAAGTTTTTGCAAGTAATTGGATATTCTTGGCAAAGTGAAATTTTACAAAAAATAATAGGCTCAAGGGGAAATTACCACGCAAATTGAAATAACCTTTTTCAAAGTGAACATCCTTTTTCCTTTAGTAAATCAAACCCATGGAATCAATCGATAAAAGATTATAAACCATTTATGCACCTTATAATGTGACCCTGTGACCAGGTTATAGACATTCAAGTATTTACATATTCTTAAGCAGCAAATGTGCTTTAAAACTTGTTTTAAGTCCCAACTTACCTCTGTAGCTGCATGACCTGGGAAGCAATTCCTCTTCAAAGTTCATTATAAAGGTGCTCTGGTGTGTGGTAGTCAGCTTCTTGTCAGCTTTATCTTATTATGTTGTCTCTTGCTAACAGTAACCTGGCAACCTTCCAACCATCTAATGTAAATAAAGAGCAGGCACGCTGTGTTTACCTTTAATGGCAAAAAGGCAAAATTAGAGTATAATCTAGTTTAAATCTCAGTGAATCCAAAACAATTTAAGTGAAAATCCAACTGTGATCCAATGGTCTCTGATGCACTCAAATCCCAAGCAGTGTTGCCAGCCCCGTCTATGTTTTTCCTTCTGCAAAAGAGCACCTACTTATATTCTGAAAATGAGGATTGAGGCGGTATTGTGTTCTCCAGAAGGAAGAACTAGGCACACCTAAAAATGCTGTTATGGATTTTAGTGCTTAAACAGAAAGCACACTGGAGTTTTGGGATCAATCAGAATTTTTCTGTACTTGCTGTGTTTTTAAACTTGAGAAAAATGACATGTATTGCAGAGATGTAGTTTTAATTTTGTAGTTTTAATAATTATGTTTAATTTTGCCCAGACATACCCGTTAAGTATGTTAATAGGTAGACATGTGCACTGCCAAAAAATTTGTTTCGTTTTAAATTCGGATTTGTGTTATTTCGTTTTTCAGGATTCGGGTGTGAAAGTCGATTCGGAATTCGGATTCGGACGAAATTCGGTAGCGTTAGTACGAACGTTCTTATTCGTTTTCTGTTCTTATTCGTTTCTTATTCGTTTCGTTCGTTTGCAGCAAAAGTGACATTTGAGGGGGAAAAAATATTTTTCTCCTTCTCTAATGTCACTTTGCTCCAACGAACGAAACGAATAAGAAACGAATAAGAACAGAAAACGAAACGAACATTCGTACGAACGCTACCGAATTTCGGAAATGGAAATTCGGATTAGTTTGCATTCGTTATGTCTGTAATTCGGAATTCGGATACATCCGAATGTCCGAATTTCCGAAAATTCGTCCGAATTTCGATTCGGAACGAAACGAATCACACATGTTTATTAATAGGGTAGACAAGAAAGAGATTTACAATTTTTCAGAAGTGGTTAATAGGTTCTGAACAATGAGGTCTCAATCTCAAAGTGCCAATTTTACACTGCAGCTCTCTCAGGTTTGAAAACGTGGAGAGATCATTTAGTTTAAAAGGACATAACATTCCTTAGGTGATGCATACAATTGCTATTAGTCATAATATGTACTTCCTTGTAACACAGAGTGCTGGTGTTGAGTTTATACAACATATTACAGTATATACAGTACTTTATTCAACATCAGTATCTCCTTTTGATACCTTATTTTTTTACCTTTAGGTTTGTCAGAATTCTGAAATTGACAGTTGCATGTTAATAGCTAGTTCACTTAAACAAATGTAACCTTCAGTTAGAAGGTACATATGTATCAAAGACCACAATTCTCCTATTCATATTCAGTTATTCAGACTCTCTAATTTGAAATTGCAATTAAGTTTTTTTTTCTTGCAGGTTTGATTTGTGTACATTAAAATGCAGAACCAAAGTGTATGCATTGATAGAAATGTAATAACATGATTTGAGAGAAAACCAGCTAAGCAAACACAGTTATATCAACTTGTTTTCTGTTTTTCTTATTACATAAAATTTTCAGAACTACAAATCTATGAAAACAATAGATTTTTGTGAAGCCACTGTTAGCTTGAACCAAGCAGTATATGAAAATAGTAAGCTAAATTGACAATCTTTCACAGTAGCAGCAGTCCAAATAATAGCCATATTTCATTTAAAAGATCACCCTCCATTTGAATTCAATAAACTAGAAAAATCAAGAATTAAACTACTGTGTATATTCAAGAACACAAATGCCATTTTCAGCTTTTTCCTTTTGTACGGACATGAAAACATTATTTTACATGAGTTACAACTGCACCTAAATTGGGTATCAGAAGCAGTAATGTGCTACTCATAACTCATCAGAATACTTATCAAAGAAGTAGCATCTACATAAATGTAACATTCAGATTTTGATGTACTTTCTATAACATTGATGTTTATAATATAAGAAAACAATATTTGTGTTCATGTCTGCCCTCTCGTATAGCTTTAGTCTAATTAGGAGTGATGCAAATTGGCATATTTGTTAGCTGTACTTGACTGACATTCTTCTGAAATGTTAGACGTATGATTGAAACCAATAGTTATTTATTATTACAACTGCATAGTGGGTGAAAAAATAATTTCCAAGACTATAAACATTTATAAAGGACATAAAGATGCCCTAATTGCTGATGAGTGAATTGGCCTTTGATCAGTTTGCAGGATGATCTGCGAAGCCAGCCTGAAATTTGCAAACCCTGAACAGAGTGCCCGAACCTCCCACTATCTGTCTATAGAAGCTGAAGCTGTTTTTTTTTCTCATCTCAAAAGTAAATTTCTAAGCTTTTGGTAAAAAAAAGGGAATGGGCACCTGGGCACTGCATAGGAGCCATATACCAATACAAAAAGTTTTTTTTTTTTAAATTACTCTTCAATGGGGAGTGGGTATTTTAAAAAGACTTAAAGGGTGACTTTAAACATACACAATGTCTTTAAATAACATCATTGGGGATGCCTTAAACATGCACATGAAGTGTTGCAACTGAATGGTATACTCCAGAAAAACGGTCAAAAGTAAAAAAAAACAAACTATTGCCACTAAATAAATGACAGTTTCTTCCTACCTATCTATATTTGTAAACAAAGCAGTGTGGGGGGGGCATATGGACATCAGCCAGCTAGTTTATGTTCAGCAGCCATCTAGTGAGTTGTCATTTGTGGCAGAAGTCCAGGGAAAGAGCATCTTCTGCATCAGTCATCATGTTTCTGATGACAGGTCAACAGTGTGCCATTCATCTCTACTGATGATGAATCTGCATCACTTGATGATGTGATTGGTGATCGGTTTGCACTTTTCTTGTAGAAAATACATTGTCCACAATATTTATGTGTATATTTGCTATGTACTTTTTAGTGCATTAGTAATAAGGTTTACTATGCACCTCTCAGTCATCTACATAGTGTGGGGTCTGGATATCTGGGACCCCACAATATGGATTGTGGGGGACCCTACATTTTTAGCCTTCTTTTGCCTGCCACCCCCCAAAAAAATCTAAACCAAATCCCTACTCTTAATAATGTATTTGTAAGAAGACCCCAGGCTAAAAAAGAAAAACAAAGTTTGAAGGAATTGTGGACATAGCTGTGTGGCATTTCTTTTTTATTGAGCCTTACTGTGTCCTTTATCCAGAAAAGTCCTTGGTTAAAGACAAGCGTGTCCTTTGCAAAACAAAGTCCTTAGTGTTAAAGTTCAGTGTGTCCGGTATAACACTAACAGGTCCACTCAAATCTTGCTGCAAACAGCACACAGTCTCCTCATCCACTGAGACTATCTCTCTCTCTCTCTCTCTCTCTCTCTCCCCTCTCTCTCTCTCCCTCTCTCACTCTCTTTCTCCTCACACAGCTAGGTCCAGCCTCCTTAATCAGGACCTAGGGAGAAACCCGCAAAATGTGGTGCACGGAATTGGGAGTCTGTCCCTCCCAGAGCTCTATCAGACTCCCATTAAAACCAACCCCAGGAACTTCCGGTTCCCTCATAGAAAGATTGCTCAAAACATAGTTCATGAGTTGTGTCATGTCAATGCTGTTAAGTCTGGGTGGTGCCATGTCTATGGCGAGACAAATTGAACAGTGCTACTATACTATGATAGGTATCTTCTCCAACGAGAAGCCTACTGGATCCACACATTGGACACCACCATCCCCAGGGGCCTCAACTCGAACCTCATGCTGACGTGCTTCGTACCAGACCGCTAACGCAGTTTTATCAGGGCATTGCGCACCATACGGTTGAATATGTTTTTCTCTAAACTTTTTTCGCCCTCTCCCCCTTGGGTGGCCCTACCGCCACAGCTAGGATCAGAGGACTTAGCACTCACGATTACAATGGTGTTCTATCTTTTTTCCTTTTTTGCTTTTGATCCGACCTATTTCCCCGCTGATATGATACTCCGCTTCCTACGATGCACCACATACGTGCCCAGGTGCCCCGTCCCATGGGATCACATATGTGTTAGATGATGCTCTTGAATGCACACTTACTGCATTTAAGCTTACCATGCATGTGCCATGCTTGCATATCTTCCATCTTTACAATTAATTTATTATTCACAACTGTACTTTCACTTTATGGCACATATATGACTAATTTATTTACATATTTGGTTCACATCGATCTAGTATTTATATTTGTATTTACATGACACGTATATTTATTATTAATATATATGCACATACACACTTTTGGATTGCATATAGTTGCAAGTAAGAGTCGTCCACTTGTACTGTTTCCAGTTTGTGTTATCACAAGCATCACATAATTTAAGGATTAAACATAGCACGCATCGCAAAACCAAGCGCAGCACACCGGTTTATAATTGATGCTTGCATATCTATTGCTTATAGTTTACATGGGTCACGCGCTGTCGGGAGGATAATAATGCTCTGTATCACTTACTCATTGTTTGTTTATAGTTTACCATGCATGTGTGAGGCGCTGCCTCAGATATGATGATGTTCTTAAATGCATATTTACCATGCATGTGTCACGCACTGTCATGAAAAAAACTATGTTCTGTATTACATATTTATTGCTCTTGATGCTCTTGAATGCACACTTACTGCATTTAAGCTTACCATGCATGTGCCATGCGTTGCATATCTATTGCTTATAGTTTACATGGATCACGCGCTGTCGTGAAGATAATAATGCTCTGTATCACTTACTTATTGCTTATAGTTCCCCATGCATGTGTCAGGCGCTGCCTCAAATATGATGATGCTCTTGAATGCATATTTACCATGCAGAAAACTATGTTCTGTATTACATATTTATTGCTCATAGTTCACCATGCATATATCATGTGATGCACACCTAGTGCTTATAAGTTCATTTTTCATGTGTCATGCGCTGCCCTGAAGATGATGATGCTCTTCACTGCATGTTTATCTCTTGTAGCGTTTCATGCATGTGTCATGCGCTGTTCTGAAAATGAAGATGCTCTTTGCTCTGTTATTTCATTATGGCTCCGATCAGGAGTAGTGTTGGCGTCTGTCCACATATCCCTGTGACATTTGCCCCTAAATAGAGATGAGCTACTGGACTGCATCCATATACCCACATGCCATCTATGTGCACCGGCCATCCCTAGCTTTGCCCACAGTTGTATGCCATACACTTTCCCAGTGCCTTAAACTCCTGACGCGAGTAGAACTGCACATAGAAAGTAGATTACAGCAGCGTCCCTCCGCACCAATGACACATCCCGATGATTGCCGATCATTCCCCTACACACAGGGCGAGATGATACCCCCGGCAGCGGCCGTGACAGCAGCGTTCCGCCGCTGCCATGGCAACGGATGACACGATCAGTGCCGGCCTATCACCACAGGGCTCATACCCAAGGACAACCTAGGGGTGCGGCCTGAGTGTGATGAGCATTGCTCCCCGGCTGGCCACGCCCTCTGACTCCGTCCTGTGTCCCTGTAACAGCTGCCCTGCAGCCGTTACACAGAGACACACAGCCCTAGCAGTAGCACTGTTCAATTCGTCTCTCCATAGACATGGCACCACCCAGACTTAGCAGCATTGACATGACACAACTCATGAACTATGTTTTGAGCAATCTTTCTATGCATACAGTAACACTGTATTTTGAATTGTGGCGGGAAATTACGTCATAGGATCACTTTTGGGCAGTGGTATTGGTCTCCTCACATACAAGGATGTGTATAAATACTTGTCCATATCTGTTTGTAATTTTAACTTGTTCTGCCTGATGAAGGGGATCCTGTGTGACCCCAAAACGTTGCAATAAGTGTATTGTTGCATGATGCGTCAATAAAAGACGTTTTTCTACTTTGGAGTGCCGGTATCCATAACTTCTTATACTCTGCCCGGACGGTGGCCATCCGTCGACTACTGATGCACCCAACCCATTTATCAAGGATTTAGCGGTAAGGAGTGCAATGGGTACACTGACTATTACTGAGTTTGGCTCCCAACCTCCGTCGCACTAGGGAAAAAAGGAAGTGTGTACTAAAGGATACTTTTTCTTTTCTTATTTTAATTTTTATTATGTTATCTTTTTGTCTCGGAGTTGTTTTTGTTTGTTTTGTGACCAAATCATCAGTTTACATTTACTACGAAACCGCAGTCCAACACCATGGTCTTTTGATCATGGATCCTTCTCACCATAGAGGGACAAGAAACTCATACTTCAACTGCCTGTTCATCCACGGAGCTTAGCACCCCCGGGCATTACGGGAGCAATGGGACACCCGGTAATGCACCTCCTCACAATGTCATCTTCTGACCTTTTGTCTTTCATCTGATTCTGTTGGTTAAATGGGAACCCCCCTGAACATAATCACATGGAACGTCAAGGGCCTCAAATCGCCCAACAAAAGAAGGCAGATTCTTCGTCACCTCAAGAGCCTTAGTGTCGACATTGCACTCGTCCAGGAAACCCACCTTAAGGAAGCCGACATATCTCGCCTCAAGCAATCTTGGGTCGGCACTGCTACAGGTGCTCCGGCAGCGGGGCGCTCAGCGGGAGTGATCACACTTATCAACAAATCCTTGCCACACACAGTTATTGACCATCGATACGACAAAAAAGATGGTAGGTGGTCCTTTCTGTCCCTACAAATAGGCAACCAGTCTCTGGACCTCAGGAATGTGTATGGCTCCAACTCGGATAACAAACCTTTCCTTGATCGCCTACTCACACATCTCTCCACCCGTCCCTCTAATTGCCCTCTCCTGATTGGCGGGGATTTGAATGCAGTGTCGTCCCCACAAGAGGATCGGACCAGGGAACATTGTAACCCCTACGCACGAGTCAACCCCCAGGACTCTCACTTCCAAACATGGTTGGCAGCTACTGGACTGGTAGACCTTTGGAGGTACTTACACCCTCTTGACACAGTACACTCACTTCTCTCATGCACACAATGCTCTTTCACGTATAGATATGTTTTTCTCTACCCCTTCATTGTTACCTAATGTAGTATCTACTCATATTGATGACATGGTTATCTCAGATCATGCCCCTGTTATGATTACTGTCAAAAACATTGGTACGCAGATTCACCCCATTATCTGGCGGTTCCCATCGTACTTAGCACAAGATGAAACTTTCCAATGTGAGCTCAAACGATTATATATATATATAAAATTAGGTACCATTTAAAATAAAAAAAAATAAATGTTGGCATTAAAATTAAAGACTCCTTTAGGTTTAACTGGTTGAAAGGAATGTAATATTTTATTGTTTTCAATTACAATTTCAGCCTTTATTTCTCTATTTCAAAGAAAATTATGGGGGGTGATTTACTAGGGGGTAATTTTTCCTCTTGCTGAAATAAACTTGAATTTACTTTTAATATTTATTCATGTACTAAGGTTCCTATTCTTTAAATATCCATTCATACCATGTAGTATACCTAAAAAATATGCCTTTCTGCACTGTCAATTGAGCTTTTCTATTTTTCAGCACAAAACTATTAGGTGTGTTGGTTCCTTTAAATATGCTGGGAATATCTTTTCTATGGTTTAGTAAAGTACGCGAGGCATATTATCAGAAATTATTGCATTAGAAGCTGAATGTCCCCTACTGTGGTGATTAGCTGACAATTACCTAGTTTAGGCAGAGTGAAATAAGATTAAGAAAATAAAGGTAAATGGGTTTCCTAATGGTATTTCAGACACCAGGAGGTTTTCCATACTACTCCAGAGGCAATAATGGAATTGTAGGACATAATGAATTGAAGACAAAGTCAAACTTAATGTATGTAGACAAAAATAAATATTTACAAAACACATTTATTGGGAATTTAAAAAGATAAATATAATGAGTATGAAAATATTATGTAGTGAATGAAGCAACAACTGCTTACACACATAAACTCTATTTGACCAGATAAAGTAGATACACAGTAGCCATTAACAAATCACAAGAAATGACAGTAAGAGTACCCTAACGTTATTGTACAGTTTTGAAAAACAACAATGCACCATGTCATAAATTAGCTAACTATACTGTCTAAATAAAAACTATACATGTAACATACAGTATATACCATGCAGACCACCAAATCCATTCCACATTGTACATATGTAGAAGCCAATCATGAAGGTGTTATACTGCACTGCCATCCTGGCTTCTCTGCCTTGCAATACATTTGGGAAGAAACCAGCAAAAGAAGACAGCACAGTGCTCACTTTAGCTATCTCTTTAATGATCCTGCTCACCTACACTGAAAGATGTGGGCGAGTTTAACTGATGGATTTCGACACCCAAGCATTCCAGCCCTCTCTCACATACTTCTGCAGTCAGCTTATTTTTAGGTGTCCTAGTAAAAAATGGCAGAAATGTTAAGAATTTTATTATGTGCCTCATTGTACTTTTAACATTATTGCTGCTTTCATAACGGTTTCTTGCACCATCAATTATTGAGCTGCAATGTAAAAAACAACAACACTAAAGTGAAAGCATGCAAATGCAATGCTTGCACCACTGCACCCAATGGATCTTTTTGCTGCACTTAAAAACAATATTGCATTTAAAGGTAGCCCTCTAAAAATCAGAATGAAAGTTGTAAAAAATAACACTGTTGGGTATCATTAAAAAGGTGCCCCAGCCAACCCAGTAAAGGTCTATTCAGTTTTAAATGAAATTTTGAAATTCATCTGCACCTTATCCATACGATGAGATGTCAAAAAAACATATTATCTGCTGAACTATTAAAGTGCTGCATGATCCAAAGTTTGGGTCATGCAGAAAAAAATAAAGAAAAAAAAGTGTACAGAGAGTTGCAGGACTTTTAGTTATTTGTATGTTTATGATGGCAAAATAGAAATTAGCTTTCAAGACTACATAGAAACAACAAAAATGTGCCTCTGAAATCCAAAATATGTTGAAGTGGTCAAATGAAATCCTTAAATGTAATGAGAAAATGTTTAATGACAGAGATGCTCAGAAGAATCAGAAGACTTGTCAATCCATGTGAGCTGTTTTTTCTCTGCATACATGTTACATTACGAACATAGAGAGAACAGTTATATAAGAATAAAAAAGCCATCGCATGTATGTTTTGAATACACAGCACAAAGGATGAAAAAGTAATTAAAAGATATGTACAGTATGGATATCTATTTATCTATCTATTTTTAATTTTATTATAAGGTAAGGTCTAAAGTTACGTATATTGAACTACCTCACCAGCAGGATTACTCTAGCATAGTTAGGAAAAGCACCCACTGCAGCAGAAAAAAAAACATTATAAGATGACTGTGTTGCAGTTACACATTCTTAATCAGTAAAATAGCTTAAAAACAAGCCGTCATTGAGCTGCATGTACTGTGAGGCAATTCATCCTGGTAATATCAGATCAGAGGCTCTGAAATCAGGTTTCTTACAGCACATGGTGTTTGTTTACATTATAAGGCTGGCAGGATAACAAGTTTCTGCTGCCATAGAAAATAGAAGAAGAGAGACTCTGTGATTTCAGTGCCTGTGTGGTAACCTTTGAATTTGAAAAATAATGTTTAGAGCTATAAAAGTCAGTGATGGCTTTTTAAATGGCTTTCACTGCTTTCTCTGAATATATCAGTGCTTTAAAGTGCAAAGTGTGGGCACAGGTGCATTTTTAAACTCAAAATCCTGTTGTATGTGTCTTGGGGAGTGTAATTGTCCCAAGTGACATTCCAATTGGGGTCCTAACCATTCTACTATCCTAACATCCAAATAAATCATGGTTACTGGCCATTGAATGGCACTTACTAGTTAACGGGATGGTAGACAGTAGGGCATAGCTCCAACATTGGAGAGATTCAGAATTTAGTTACAGTGAGTGTCTCAAAGTACCTAGAATTAGGTAGTACTGTTAATTTGAACACTTCACAAACCCTGGCAGGCACTTCACAAACCATGATGTACTAGAAAGGTCAGACAAGAAAGAATTTAGCAGAAACACCCTAGTAACAACATTAATAATTTGCCAGTTATGTCCTTTTTCAGTGAGATATACAGTATTTTCGAACACTTCTAACAATTCTCAATACAGTTACAGGTTTTCCAATAAGGCAACTTTTAACAATGCAGACCTGAGGTCCAGAAATCCAGTTAATAGCAATGCCATTTTGTGTATATATTATAACAAGTATGCTAGAGCAATGCCAAAGCTACAGAGAGCCTTTCCACGAGAAACCTTTTTTATGAAAACTGACAATGGCAATCCAATTTCATATTATTATCTCAGCCAACAAAAAAAACTACTGGAGCCTTCACTGTGAAATTTGTGATCAGGAGAAAAATGAAAAAGTGAAGAGAAAATCATATTGAAAATAAATAGGTGAATTAGGACAATAAATAATATCACTGACATTGTTATTATTTTTCTCATTACGACCAATGTATGACGTGTCAAAACAATATGCTACCAAAAAGCTGTATAACAAAATTTGAAAGTTATGGTTTTCATATTTAACCAGTTGACATCCGCAGTGTTAAACCCCCTTTCCATCCAGGCCATTTTTCAGTATTCAGCGCTACGGTACTTTGACTGACATTTATTCCGTCATGCAACGCTGTACTGAAATTAATTTTATATAATTTTTTGGGGACAGATAGAGCTTTCTTTTGGTGGTATTTATTCACCACTGTTTTTTTTATTTTTTACTATATTATGGAAAAATTACCGAAATAAAAAAACAGTTTCCCCTATATTAAATGATAAAACATTTATTATTACCCAATTTTGGGGTAAAATATAAAAGACGGGGTCACGTCGGGTGACAAATTGTTGAGTGCGTTTGTCATTTGTTTTGCTTGGCGTCGGGTAAAAAGACACCAAACATGTCAAGCCTTAAAATTGCGTGCGTGCGCGAAACCTCAAAAAAACGATAATACCCAAAATTGGCCATAGGCAACGCTTTAAAAGCTTTTACCACTCATCAGTTTAGTGTTATCAGTGATTGATGGCGCTAAAATGATTGCTCTCACTGCGACGTTCGCGGCCATATGTAACGTGTGCAGCGCAATTGTTGTTTTTGCGCGCTGGGGCACTGGACGCGCATTTACGTTTATATCTGCGTAAACGTGGGGGTGGGGGAGTTAAACATTTTGGTTTTTTTTTTTTACTTTTTTTATATGTGACTTTTATTTTATTTTCCTTTTTTATATGT
>NW_017306295.1:79060-83866 GCF_000935625.1 Nanorana parkeri | reverse complement strand
ATATAGATATATATATATACACCCACTGTGACAGCAGGAAGTAAAATCACCTGGGTGCATCTTGGATGGCAAATATGTGTGTCCCAGGTTCAGGTTATATACAGATTGCTTCCACTAGAGGGAGTACTGGGAGTGCTTGAGTGGAAGAGGTAATGAGCCCAGCTGAAGTAAGCTGGCTCATTAGAGCCTCTAAATGAACTCCCGGACTATCTAGAGTTTTGCTCCACCCGGGAACCAGTTTTGTACCTGAATAGAATGGGGAGCTCTCTATCTACATGTGTGGTGAAAAAGAAAACCAAACTTGTGTGGTGTGACACAGCCTGTGTGGCAGTTTGCTCAACAGGGAGATAGGTGCTTTTCATGTTTTGTTTGTTTTGCTCCTTTTGCTTGTATATAGTGTAAATAAATTGCACGTGTGTTTTCACCTGAAGAAATTGTTGCTTGCTGTGCCTATTTTTTGTGGAGTGGTCCCCATTAATGATTTTGAACCTTGCCATTAGGTCCCCTCTTAAGCTCTTCTTTTCTAAGGAGAATAAGTTTAATTTCTGGAGGCGATCTTCATCACTCATGCCTTCCATCCCCTTTATTAATTCTGTATTCCTTTTCTGAACTCTCCCAAGTTCAAGGCCATCTTTCCTGAGGGCTGGAGACCAAAACTGAACTGCATACTCAAGCTGAGGCTGAACCAATAGTTTATAATGTGGTAGTATTATTTTTTTATTCCTGCCCAAAATACCTCTTTTAATGCAAGATATTATACTGTTTGCTTTTCTGGCCACTGCTTGGCCTTTCATACTATTGCTAAATTTGTGATCTATGAGGACCGCCAGAGGTTTCTCCATGTCCAACTTCCCCAATGGAGCACTCCAAAAGTAGTAGTTTGCAACCCCATTCTTTGCTTCCATGTACATAACCTTGCATTTTTCAATATTAAACCACATTTGCCATCTTGCAGCCCATGTAGAACAATGCGGATAACTGTTTGTGGTTCACTCAGAGTATTCCAATATAAGCTTCTGGTATAAAACTGAAGATTTCACCCAAGTGTGACATTTCCACCAAATGTATTTACTTAATTAGATACACAGCTCATAACATGCACAGGTTTAGACTGTCTGAGTCTATGGGGCTGGTATATAGGCGTCCAAATTGAGAATTGCATTCAATCAAAAACTCAAGCACTTAAAGCTACACTTTATGATTGAGTATGCACAATCAGTGTGGAGTATCCACTTGTGTAGAGGGAGTACACAAAGTCACTTGGCTTGAACTAAGTGTAACTGACGTCCTTATAGACATAGTTCAAAAATATGTACATAGTATCAGTAAGGTGGTGTACTTGCGATTGAATGTGAAGCAGGTCCAATGCACAGCATCAGGTGTTCTTTAGTCGAAGTTCACAGAAAGGGAACTGGAATTCCTAAGTAGTGAAATATATCCTCAAGGCTGGGTGGGAGAGGTTGCTATTGGAAACAACACACAGGAAACTCACTGGCCAAGCTCCTAGATGAACTGCAGGATTCCAGGGTAAGACAGGATTTAGCTTTGAAGTCTGACTCCAGGATAGGTAAAGTCCTCCATAATTATTACATTGCCGTGCCGCCCTGCTATTTCTATCTGTGACACTAGTTGAGTCTCCTCCTCCTCCCTTATGTTCTGAGGCCTGTAGCAAATTCCCACAAGTAATTTCCTATTTTTTTCATCCATTTTCATCTCTATCCATAAGGATTCAGCATTACCCCCCTATCTCACAAGCTATTTCTTCATGCACTTTCACTACCAGATCATTCCTGACATATAGGCATACTCCTCCCCCTCTTCTTCCTTCCCTATCCCTTCGAAATATTGAATATCCCCTGATATTTGCAGCCCTGTCATGGGAACCATCCAGCCAGGTTTCTGATATTCCCACAAGGTCATACTCATTTTTGAGTAGAAAAATTCCAGTTCCTTCATTTTGTTTAGCAAACATTTAGCATTTGTGAACATGCATTTCGATTTTTTAGTAGCACTTAGAATTTTCTTGTTGCTCAGAATCTTGCTGCTATTGCTTGCATCAGAACTTTGTGCATTTGATTCTGATATTATAGGTTCCCTGTTTCAGTTCCTAGCTTAATCCTATTTGATCCTACCCCCCAGATTCTAGGCCCTCTAACCTTTTTACCATTTTGTCCCCCAGCAGAGGTGCACCCTCCCCATTTAGGTGCTTTTTTACAATATTTTGCTTTCAGCTGCTTTAGGCTTTAAAATGTAGGGCCTAGGCACTTAGCCCCAAACAATGTAGTACTATCTATTTATGTATTTGCTTTGAAACATAAATTCCAAGGCTTTCCATAAATAAAAGCATCAATACAATCTTTTTTTTTTTACACTTTATTCTTTTTTTATTTCAAGACCAAGAAACAATATAAAAATCAAGACATATTAACCCAAAAAATCTTAAAGTATACAACAGAACATACACCTATATTCCAAATTTACTACATGAAGAATAAATACAGTAACAACAATAAAAAGAAAGAAGAAAAATAAAAATTTCAATTTTTGCAGTGACCCACCTCAAAAGGAATAAAAGCACTCTTCTTCTATTCAGCTATAAATATTGGGGGATCATTGGAAATCATCCACTTGGTATGTCAAGATAAAAGATTGCATACGTTTTTGTTTCGTAATAGTTGGTAAAGAGTCAATAAATGATTCTCAGACATGAAAAAACTTTTGAATTTGAGTGTCTTTGCTGACCATTCTTTAAATCCAATCATTTTGAAAATACAAATATCAGCTTGCTCAAAAAGAGAGTTAAAGAAGGTGGTTCAGAATATATCCATTGATACAGGATCATTTTCTGCCCCACCAAAGATACAATAGAAAATCACTTCCTACATCCAAGAATGATTCTCACTCCATACAGATCTAAGATTCCAAAGATCGCCAAATCTGCAAACGGAGCAGCTCCAAAAAGCATGATATAAACCTGATTCCTGCCCACACTGCATGCATGTAGAGGAACAGCTACATCCCATAAGATAAGAACTATGTGGAGAGATATAAGCTCCATGAGAGACTCTTAATACCATAGACACAGCGATTGTATTCCATGCTCTTTTAATAGCGTGCAAAATCTCGATAGTAAATATATTTAGAAAATATTTAGTCAACTTTGAAAGACCAGTAGAGTGTTTTGCATAATCCAAATCTACTCTACAGCACCCATAAGGATCAGCTATTGCACCCTTATTTGGATTAGGTTTTCGATAGCAGCCGATCTAGGGGATTCTCCAAATCTGAAAGTGAGAGGTTTTTAAGAATACATATTGCATAGGAGCGCATCAGCATATAGGTAACTACTTCACATTTCATGAATGGAAAGCTCTCCTAAATGGCAGGAAAAGTCAACAACTTTTGATCAGTAGTTGACGTAAGGGACTTAATTGTGGAAAGTCCCTGAGTTGCCCACTCCTTGAAAAGCTGCTTTCTAGGGGTGTGGAGGAAATCTAGGTTTCCCCAAAAAAGAAAGCCACAGTGAGGAATGATTATTTAACTGGTGTCTATCTCTAAGATTATGCCATACAGTCCAATTGAAATATAAAAGAGGATTTGAAACAATATGATAACAAAACAATTTAGTCTTTTTACAAAACTATCTAAAACTTGTCTGGAAAACTGTAAGCTTAATGTGAATTGTACATATACTAACAAACATATAGCCATCTTTGGTTACTATGGCAGGCTACATTCAAATTATAGCCTACAGCAGTCACAAGTGGATAGCTCAGTAATCACACTGATGATTTTACTGTTTTGTAAATTTACTCCCCAATCTGCAATGAGTTTATTTTTTAATTAAACTTCTCACTTGAAAAAATATCATAGTGATTTGATTTTTTTTCTTGCTAAGTAATTCCTCTACTGCTCTACCCATTCTTTTACAGTAACTAAGCAATAATAACTGTACAATACAATATTAACTACTTCAGTATTCAGTGTTGTAAATTGAAGATAGTAAAGGGTTAATTCATTATAATACATTCTATTTCTACAATATGTAAGAGAAAATAAGCCAGGCTTAAGAAAACATTGGCCACAAGCAATCAGCTTCCCATACAGACACATCAGATGATCTCTAGCTTAGTTATCCAAAAAGACAAACCATTTAGTTTATGATGTGATTTTGTAAAGTTGGCTAAAGGGTGCATCCACGTGCTTTTTAATTTAATGTAAGGGAAAATACATTGTCATTATATTCCTGATATTTTCAGAAGTAACAATAAACAAATAGTTACAGTGGTTTTGTGCATTGTGTTTAAATCACTAAAAAGGAGAAATTGGTAGACCAGGAAGACAATTAATTAAATGACTGAGATCATTTTAGATGTATACGGTAGTAGTAAATGTCCTTGTTTAACATGTAGAATATAATTGGCAAAATAAAATATAATTTGCTTAGCTCTTCAAATATTTTTGTTGGAGCATTTGTGTTTTGTGTACTTGCCTTAATATTATTATGCTTTATTAAGAAAATAAACGTGTGCACTCTAGTAAAGTTAGGTAAACAGCTTTCTGTGATGTGTAAAAACAATAATGTCAATACAATCAGCTAGCAATCATATTAAAGACCAAAGATGTTCTGTGCCCATTGTCCATTGCCTATAGTTTGGAACATGAGCAGACAATAATCAAGGAGTGCATGATTACAAAAGTGGTTTGGGGGAATTTTGTAGTGGAATAAAGATGATTTCTGAATCAGAAATTTTCAATAAATTGCTTATTGCCATGTGAAAAATCGCACACACACATATATATATA
>NW_017306295.1:67631-79021 GCF_000935625.1 Nanorana parkeri | reverse complement strand
ATATATATATGTATAGATTCTGTACAAATCTATACATATATATATATATATGTATAGATTTGCTGGATGAAAATGTTTTTGTCTATGCACATTCATTTTTGTGGAAATATGTATTTAATAGGTGATTTTTGAACCTCTAGGCAGACAACTGGACAGTATAAGTTTCACCAGAAACTTACAAGGCTGATTAATTCATTAAGTCATTTTGATGTTGGCTGGCTGAAATAGGAAACTAAAGCCACACAAGATTTGTATCACTGCATGAATGTGGTTCTCATATAATAGCTGATATTGTTCTCTTCACAATATGGATATTTGGGACAGGTGCCAAATATATGAATTGGTCAAAACAGCTTGGTGAGTACCAATGCCTGTTACAGATCAGGATTCCCTTACTCCATACTAGGCAAGCTTTAGAATGAAGTGCATGCACATTGAAAATGCCCTCCCTATTTCTGCATAGAAAAGAGAATGGCTCAGTGGTCTGTGTGCCGTAAACAAATTAGGGAAAGTAACAGAGACCAGCCCCCTTTGAGTGGTAAAGGGAGTAGTAAGGTGGTTCTCTTACAGGAAAAGCAACATGCACACCTTTGTAATGTAATAGCTTAAAATAATACATTCTTCATTGGCGCAGTTTCCAGCAAATGGTATCTTCCATCTGCATGATTGATACAAATGTAAAAAAGTATGTATAACTAACATGCAGCACACTGCAATTACACCACATGAAATATGCAGAGGTGTGAACACTAACAAAATGTTAGTGTCACTCAGCACACCAGCTAATGCCATGTGAGCTTACAGACAATATTGAATACAAAATATATACCAACCAGCGTATTACTGTATAGAAAGGCAAATGTTTTTTTTCATAATGAAACTTATGCTTCCCTTATTTAGATGAGTATATAATTCAAGTTGTCACAATATAGAAAAATAAAGTTCTAATGCTTACTACAGATGAAGAGTATACCCAGCAGGGGGTGCTGTAATTACAGAAAAATATGTAATTGTGCAAAATACCCAACTTCTTACAGTACACTGTAAATAATATTTAGTCCATATGCACACTTTTTATGAGGGTGCAGATTATGTTTTTTTTAGTCTTATACAGATCAGTATTTTGACATGTATTTGCACCTAATATCTTTGTGACTATGCATATACTAAAAATGTTAATTCAAACTTACAAAGACATACAAGTATATTAACATATATACAACATACCTAAGAAATCTTTGTCTAGCATCTCTAACTAGCTTAAATTTCTCCCTATGAAAGAAATTATTAATCATGTCTATGCATATTTGGTTTATTTAGTTCTTTATTAAGAGATCTTGGTTGACAATGAGAACGAGCAAGTTTAGCCTCATTATTCCCTAACAGGGCTATTCAGGAGTGAGTGAGGAGTTTGGAGAAGGCAGGAGAAGTGAACAATCTAGGACAAAATATCTGATTTGGAAAAATTCTCCAGTTCAGCTCACTTTCCAGTTCATCTATGTTGTCCTAGATTGTTTATTTCTCCTGCCTTCTCCAAAACGATTCACCCTTTAGTGAATAACCCTGAACTATCATGTATTATTCTTAATGGTTAAGGAAGTACTGAGGGTGTTAAGAAAGTGTATAATTACATCCACTGTATAATTGTAATCATGTATCAATTGTAGGGCTGGTAATGATTACAATTTTTGTGTTCGATTAATCGAAATTTTGTAAAATCGATTAATCGATTAATTTCGATTAATTATAACGCACATACAGATCCAACTACATTGGCCTATACACATACAGCACAGCAATGAAGTAATAAAATAAACTAGGATCACACTAATCCAGCACGTTATTAATCTCACATGCCCCACTCAATATGGCCGCCGCTTGAGTGGGGCAACTCAGAATAATAACGTGCTAGATTAGTGTGATCCTAGTTCATTTTATTACTTCATTGCTGTGCTGTATGTGTATAGGCCAATGCCAGGGATCCCAACCTGAAATAAGCTATTTCAGGGAGGTGTCCCTCTCATTTCAGGGAGGTGCCCTCTCCCACCCCCTATCCGCGGTGGCTCTGGAGCCTGGGGAGCAGACAGTCTCTATCTGCTGGAGCACAAGTTCCCTAGTGGTCCTGCCAACGTGTTGGAGTCCACACGGACATTCCAAAAGTTCCCTAGTGGTCCTGCCAACGTATTGGAGTCCACACGGACATTCCAAAAGGAGTTTCGCTGACACTGTGTCTGAGAGGATCCAGCTTCACTTCTGGGATACAGCCAGCGCTACAAGGGAGAAAACCAAACACTCACCTTGCAGGGACTTAGAGTGGAAACAACTGGGTCCAAGTTTGAAAGCGCGATTGCAAGCTCAAGTGTTGCTAACCAAAAGCCTTCGATCAAGCTCCATTTGGTGAGTACCCACCCAAGAGGGGTTGTCGGACCACCACTAAGAAATACATACCATCAACAATTATTTTTCTTTTGCACACGTTTTCTACGTTTATTTTTCACTGAACACTTTATTTCAACGTTTTTATAATAATTTTTTTGTGTGGATCGTTCATATATTGTTATATATTGGATGGTTTTTACACAGTGGTTGAATTATTTTATTGTCCTAATCATTATCCCTTTTTTCACAGTACAATCAAATTATTAATTTAATTTTTTCCTTTGTTTTATGATCCTATGTAAGATACATCACTTGGTTTTAGGCCAGACCGCTTAAACCCTAATTTCACTTTATTTACCTGGTTGCACTAAGTTTCATAGTATTTATACCTTTAGCGCTTTGATATACATTTCTCGATCGCTGAAAGGATTCTTCCATCCTCTTTTAGAGCTGCTTTAGGTCTTAATTAACAATACATATTTTTAATTTAGTCTCTTCTCCAGAAGCGCGGATTATTTATTTCACATCATTTTATTACTTCATTGCTGTGCTGTATGTGTATAGGCCAATGCCAGGGATCCCAACCTGAAATAAGCTATTTCAGGGAGGTGTCCCTCTCATTTCAGGGAGGTGCCCTCTCCCACCCCCTATCCGCGGAGGGGGTGGTTAGGGGGTGGTTAGGGGGGGCTGGGAGAGAGCAACCCCCTAAAATGATGGCAGATAGCACAGGAAGCTTCTTTGCTAACTGCAGACTTTTTTTTTTTTAGTATTCTGCCAGTTGCAGTCGTCAAAATAAAAAAAAAAAAGGCATAGGAATGCATAGCTAGATTCCTATTGGCTATTTCACTTTGCAATAGCCTATAGCAAACTAGCTATTGCACCCACCCCCTGCTGCTTTCAATCACCAGAATCCTAAAATAAAGTGGTTTATTTTAAAGCTAAAGATGTAAGGACAAAAGTGGTAAATAAAATGGACAACATGTTGCTTTAAGTTGACTTATGAAAAAGAATTTGCAAATGCTTCAAAGTAAATACATAAGAAATGGTGCAGCATAAAAAAACCATAATAAAGTATTGTGAGTGATTATCTCAAATCAGACTGTACTTATGAATGGTTTACCAAAATATGGGTCCTTCTTCCTTTGCCTAGTAACTAGTAAAGATTCTGGGACATACCTCATATCGACATGCTTATCATCGGAAGGGGGAGGAGTCCAGTGACATCAATGACAGCGACGACAGTTAGCCGACAGAGCCACTTGGGGAAGGGGGGAGGAGTCCAGTGACGTTGATGTCCGTGATGTCATCAGAACTCCGATGGAAGACCCGGAAGCCGGCGGAGAGGTGAGTACTGATCAAAATTATTTTGATCGATCAAAAAATGTAACGATTAATTGAAGGATTAATCTTTAATTTCTGCAGCCCTAATCAATTGCTTTATTTAGTACTTCTAAAGATCCTGTCATTGTGGGCAGCACACAGATGGGTAAACACTGAAGCTAAATTCCACACAATCAGTTAAATACACAGATGAAAATCATATATAGGAGATGTTTTATTTAGCAAAGGCCTTGTATTTCTGTCTGACCATTCCTGATATTTACACAGCTCTGTTGCCCAGCACAATCTGGTCAAGCAGGGGAGCATTTTTTAGCAGGTCAGAATAGTGTCAACTGTAGATCAAATGAAATTGCAACTAATGTCAAAAGCATGCAGCATTTGCTCATCAAAGCCCATCACCACTGGCCCTTAATTATGTATTCATTAACACAAAGGTTGAACTTATAGATCTGTGTCTTTATTCAACCTCAAATACTATGTAACACTGAGCTGCATTATTTGTATCTGTAAAAGGCAACTGGACTTGCTGTATTTTTCCCACCAACTTTCTCAATTCAGAATTATTTGTGTCTTTTATTTCTTCTCTTTAAATGTCTTTAAATTTGAGTTGTATTGTGCTTAAACTGAAAGACAAGGTAAGTTGTTCTTTAATCTGTAGCATTCCTTAGCCCTAATTAATGGGATTGATTTACATAGTTCATGGTTGTGTGTGTGATTTAGATGCTTTAACAATCTCTACAGGCCTGTATAGTAAACTCCCTGAGGAAATGTTTGTTTGAATTTGTCAACGCTTTTTCACTACCTGAGGAAAGAAGTTCCACATTTTCATTTCTATAACAGTAAGGATCCCTTCCACAAACTTCCTTTCTTCCAACCTCAAATTGTAGCTGTGTGTCTGTTTCAGGGATCTTAGAGTAAACAGTTTATAAAAGCTACTATAGCCACCTTTATTTATTTGTAAATATTTGTGATCATATCCCCTCTTCAGTGAGTGCGTAAGTGTAATCTATGAGATTATTTCTTATTGCTGAGATCCTCCAGTACTTTTATTAATTGTGTTTCCTTTGCTGAACTCTTTCTAATTCAAAAACATATATGACCTAACTGTAATTAGAATCTTTTGGTGTCATCAGCTCCTCTCCACCTCTCCCTTCTTCAATAGAGACTGGTCATCAGCATTCCTATTTAGTGTTTAGCAAAGCACATATTCTTACAGTAGTATGTGACAATTAACACAGCAATAGTAGCTAACAGTTAAATATTAAACTGATCATTGAAAATACACTGAAAGGAATTTATAAAAACTGGAGCAGATAAAAACTGGAGCAGCTGTGCATGGAAACCAACCAGCCTCACTCTTTCATTTTGAAATCTTAACAGAAGAAACTGAAGAGAGAAGCTGATTGGTTGTCATGCACAGCTGCTCCACATTCTGTCTGCTCCAGTATTGATAAATTCCCCCACTGTACTTTCCCTAGTTAAAAAACTCAGGTCTAATGCAAATGTAGGACATAGCTTGTCTACTGCCCTAGTGTTCCAGGAGGACTCTTTTTCTTCAGTTGAAAATATGCCTGTTGTCTATAGAGCCGAATAGCTTAGTTAAAACTGTAACCAAACAAAATTATTTGGTCAGAGCAATGACTCATACTCCTCACATCCCTTCCCTCAATAGAGGTCTGCTCAAGGTCTGAAAAAAATGTTTGTGCTGTCTCTTTAGAAATACATAGTTTTTCTGAAGATTTCTTTGCCATTTAATAAATGTTTATTTGTAGAGAGAAGACTGTACAAGTAAATTAATAAAAACATAATTTAAACAATTACTTGGAACCGTTATACTGTAAATGGTTCCTTGTAGATGATTGGTGGAGGTGGAAGAGAACATACATAATTATTTTCAGCACTTTTTCAGGTAACCAATTAACTACTTTTATTGCTATCATGTCACAGCCATTTTGCAGTTTAGGAGTGTAGAGCTTACCCCCCAAATGAGCCATTGTGAATTTCAGGTTCTTCTGTCCCACACCAAGGGTAAATCGCTCAAACTAGATCCATGACTCACCAACACACCTTGGACAGGGGCTGCGTACTAATCACACGCAGCACCTTCCTTTATTTGCTCCCTATTGGTCTGTCAAAAATACCATTGAAAATGTTTTGCTACTGTATATCTGTTAATTCAGTTAAAAATATACCTGTTGATCATGCCAGAAATTGGGGTGAGCGTAGGGCGGCGTATGGTCATGTACTCCCATAGAGAAGGACAGGGGCTGCGTACTAATCACACGCAGCACCTGTCCTTCCCGGGAGCTGCCCAATACGGCCGTGCACGTTTACCCAAATAGAGCTTTCTTTTGGTGCTATTTGATCGATGCTGGTTTTTATTAAAAATTTTATATAAATGAAAAAAGACAAAAAATTGTGGAAATAAATATTTTCAACTTTTTGTTATACAAAATATCAAATACAATTAAATGTCTTCCTAAAATTAGGCCAAAATGTATTCTGCTAAATATTTTTGGTAAAACAAAATCCCAATAAGTGTATACTAAGTGGTTTGTGTGAATTGGTACCAATTATAAGTCTTTTGAAAACATGGTTTTTATCCATATGGTGTCGAACAACAAAATCGGTATTGCTCAGGGTAAAGGATTGGTTTAGGAATGATATGGCCGGTATATTTTTTTCAAACCTTGGTGTGTCTGCTAGATAAAATCTTATAATTTGAGGAAGCTGAACACCCCCCAGGAAAAAAAATTATCTACGGCCCTGATGGTCACAACAGTGGCAGCGGTACTTATCTTTACTGTGATAAGTGGATGGTCCACAATACATCCATTCACTCACAAGTCTGCAGGGGGAACGCCCTCTGATTCTGCATGTCCAGGAAAGATTATGCAAGTCCTTCCCCCTCTCTACAGTACTTTCTGGGCATTGTAGTTTTATGCTGCGCTGGCTGACTGTGTCTCCACGGAGCCTCCAACTCCCACAAGTCCTTTAGCTCCCAGCAGCAGCTAAATGTAGTCTGTGTTACAGCCAATCAAAGTATCTCCTCCTTGTGGTTGCTAAGGGAGGGCTTGTCCAAATAACAACAGTCTTTGCACGCTGTCTATCAAGCAGGGAAATTCTGCAATGTCTCAACAATCAGTCTTTGTTTTAAAGACACAGTGAATAACACTGTGAACAGCGGCTGCTATAGAAGATTACACCTATAAAAAGTGCTTTGACTGTGCCCACCACCTTCATCACATTGTGATGACTGACTAGAAATGTATTTCCTGGTTCACAGCTTTATTTAGCTCATATGCTGAGAAAGTGTCACCACACACATAACTTGTCAAACTGGAAAAAAATATATTTTTTCCCTTTAAAATATATACAAAATTTACAGACAATAAAAAATCGCTGTCCCTACCTCAAAAAAATCTCACTTCTGCAGCAAGTAATAACAAAATATTTGCCAAATTAATAGGCCCGTAGCTGAAATACAGAAATGACTCTAATGCTTAACTGCTTAAATACGCTGGGCATAATTGTGTAAGCTTCTAACACAATGGTTGTCAATCCATGACACTGAAATCAATAGATTCTATTTGACTTTTAAGTTTACTTGTAAATCACAGCAATACAGAATATTCTTATAAAAGCCATGTTATTAAGCTCACAGCAAGGCAACATGTAAACAATCAGTCCAACTGACTCGTTAATTAATCAAGTGTACTCGCAACTGAGAAATTAGCTTTAGGTGCACTGAAGTTGGAATTCAAATGTAGCCTATAAAGGATCACTGGGAAATACTTTTTGTCTCACGGTAGGCAGTTTAAAGAATGAGCATAGTGAATGTGGAGATTTGTCAGTTAACATTAGTAACATGTTTTCATTTTTGTGTGGCCTTTTCTTTGAAAACTACAAATATTGTGGTCTACAAATTTTGTGAGTAGGATACTATTCTCAATTGCAATATTGCTAATAATTAAAACAACAGACATTGCTTATAATTTCTGAAAATGCTTTTCCATGTAAAGCCAGTGATGGTGCCTATTTGTGATAATTGAAGACCAATTTTAGGTAACAAATTAAAAAATTCAGTGAGCTTCTAAACTTCTCTAGTAATGACAGCAACTGTGCTAAAGTCAGAAAGTTCAGAAATTCAAAAACTAAAAAATATACAACAGAATAATTACATGTAGCTAGATATAGAGAGGGAGAAAGAGTGTGCTTCTTGAATCTTGTTCTGTGTAACGCTAGTTTTGTGTCTGCTGTCTGATCACCAATCACATTTATGCTTTTAAGGCAGGTTTGAATCTGACTAGGAACTGAGAAATGGTATAGTGCTGACATTTCTTTACATTAGGCTTTCTGTGTTTTAGAGGCAGCAGGAAGAGTGCTCCAACATCACCAGTAGGTTTGTTTCAGTATTACCAGATAACAGACAAAAGGCAGTGGTGTGGTGTGGAGTGGTGAAATACAACTGTCTGCACACAAAAAACTATTCAGCAGGTGGGCCATGCTCACTGTATTTAGCTTAATATTTAATTTTCAGTTTTCACTGGAAGTTAGCTTTAAGCTTAATATACAAACAACTGAAAGTATAGGAATAAAAACTAGGTATAATTACTTTGTTTAAAAGCCTTGTGCATTATCTAAAAAAATGGAAACATGTTTTTCTTTAACAAGGTGCATGCATCGAAGACAGTCCTTACCCCTGTGAACAAAAAAAGTGAATTGTGGAATCACAACACACAAAAAAGTGCATGAGAGTGCTTTTGGTCCTCCTCTGAAGAGGAAGGGCCATGAATCCTTGAACCCCTGTGGTGCAAGGATCCTGACAGGGGCAAGGAAATAATGCATGTGCCTTAGCACAACACACCGAGCTGCCAAGTTGTAAATAAACCCTATAGGTTGGTTCAGTTTAAACCCCTTATGAAAAAAAAATTGTTGCAGGTCTTTGCTCTAAAGGTCTTTGCTTTGTGCCCATTAAACAGGCATTCTGTTTTTGCTTGCATGAATTCATTATTCTGAGAGTAGTAGTGCTTTCATATATAATACAGAACATGTACAATAGCAATGGCTTATATTAATTAATAAAATAAAAGTACTGATTTTGGTGGTTTGTAAGAAAAACAAACAAGTTGTACATTAAGAAAACCACCATATTACCTGCCCTGAAAAGACTTGAATGGTAAAATCTGTCATAGCCTCAGTTTTAACAGAATACACATAATTTAATAGACAGTTATGCCATAGTGTAATGATGTGATTATGTTATTCATGTGCTATTTAATGACTGACATAAAAGTGAAGGTGCACGATTTAGAAACCCTGTTAGTTTACACAGTCAATCCATTCTTAACTGAAAGGCTATAGCAGAATAACATCACACATTAATTCCTTCCTAATGTCAATGACCCTTTTAGGTGGTTAACTAAGATCCTGCTTTCCCTGCAGATAGTAGATTATTGAATATCCCACCCAATATAGCAGGATTTGTATCAGACTGAAGGCCACTATATTACCAATAATGGTGTTACTATTAGTCATGTGTAATGATGCAGTCTCCTGATGTCTGAAGCTTGGATTAAAATGAGATATTGATGACTTTAGGACTCAAAACCCCTTTCACTTGTCTAGAATGTAATTATATGAGTTGAGTGTAGTCATGCCTGAATGAGATGAACACAGGGCTGGCTGTTCTACACTGGGAGAAAAAAACCCAACATAATGATTGTTGACAGAATAGTAAAGCAAGTTGGTGATTTAACCTCACTGAAAAGCATTTGCTTAGTAAAGATTATCCCTATAGTGTATGTATTTAAAAGATTTTGCAAAAGAAATAACAAGAGTGAAAAAAAGATTTTATTATTTTTATTGCAATCACTGCTTTCATAACTTGTATTTTAGATTTATATGACTGGAAAACTGGTGTCACCATCACCTAGATAAAGCATTTAAAATAATAAGTGTACCTGTATATGGTATGAATGAAAAAGTCACGTGTTTTTGGACATTAGAAGGCCAGAAAACATAGATACAAATTGTTTATCTGTACCATAAAATATAAAGTGTATATAAACGCTAACAATGAACTTCCTTTATTTGCTCCCTATTGGTCTGTCAAAAATACCATTGAAAATGTTTTGTTACTGTATATCTGTTAATTCAGTTAAAAAAATACCTGTTGATCATGCCAGAAATCCAGTGGAGTCCTGTACATGGTGCACAAGGAAGCATATGTTGCCAGCACACAGGTCCAAAACTATATTAAAGGAGAACTATGGGGTTAAGGCTTTTCCCCATAGTTCTCCTTAGGGTAACGGGAGGTTGCAAACTAGCATCCTCCCATCACCCTAGGCTCAGCGGTATACTGCTCGCGGTATACTGAGGCGCCGCAGCAGCTCGCGGTATACTGAGGCACCGCAGCTGAAGCGGATACCAACAATTATGTCTGGATCCGCCCAGCTGCGTGACTGACAGCTGGCTCTGCCTATCTAGAGGCAGAGCCAGCTCTACCCGCAACCTCCCCCGTTCGTTCCGGATCGGGGAGGGGGGAATCCAGCCCCTCCCCCGTCACGGCAGACAGGACACAAAACACCTTATCCCATATTATGAAGATGGGGAGACAGGAATGTGTTCTATAATCCTAACACGCTTCCTTTTCTAGGGCGACAATGCTGTTTCCCCTCAACAGTGAGTAAGCATCGTCACCCTAAGACAATAAGAATAAAGGAAAGTGAAAATAAAGGCCTGAAAAAAAAAATGAATCCAGCCACCACATCTGAGGACTTGTAAGCTGTACTATAATGCATCTTGTGTTCTACACTCCATAGCCCAATCCAGTATTTTTTTTTTACATTTTATGTTGCATTGTGTGCAAGTGATAAAAGCTCTGTCAACTTTTTTGTTGCTATTGTCCCTGTTTGGTAGATTCATTCTCACTTCCTGTATTTTAGACATGTGTTAGACTCAGAACAGGAGCAACACAGATAGCAATAGACACAAATTTTGGGGAACAGTTTGTCCAATTATAAGTACATCTACTACTGTATAAAAGCTGTGTAATGACCATATACATGGTCATTATACAAATGGATTTTTCATTTCTTCTGCTTCACAATCTGGTGCATAGAGAGTTGCAACAAGAAGCAAACAACAAAAAAAAGTATTGCTGTTTTACTATTTCTCTCTTTTTCTTTCAATTCAATTCTTTACTGTTGTGGGTGGGATTCCGGACTTATGGCCAGTGCTTTTATGGTCCATAAATACATTTCCCTCTCGGCAATATAAGAGTAAACATTTTTTTTAAACTAATCCTGGATGTGTTCTTTTGGGGGGGGGGGCAGTGGCTCTTAGAAAAGCCTTTAGGTCATACATTTGGATGGGGATGAAGGCGGATTTACTTGACACTGGTGTACTTGATGATAGCCTTGGTTCCCTCTAAAACAGCAAACTTGGCCAGCTCTCCTGGTTGCAGCAGATGGACAGTGATCTGAATCTCCTGGGAGGTGATGGTGGAGCACTTGTAATGAGCCAGGTGGTAAGCTTTGCAAGCAATGCACTGGGAGATGTCAATAACAAAGGAGTTCATGATGCTCATGGCCTTGGAGGGGATGCCGGAGTTGAGCGCGGGCCTGCTTGAACATAGATTGCCTCTCTCTCTCTCTCTCTCTCTCTCT
>NW_017306295.1:65523-67170 GCF_000935625.1 Nanorana parkeri | reverse complement strand
GGTAGTGGGTCATTATTAGGGGTAAAGAATGGTATGGGGGGAATAGGTAAGTCCATTGACATTATCAGGGGTAAGGGATAATATGAAGGGGGGATGGGGGGGGGTGAGTCCATGTTGGGGATTTAGAAGTCCAGGATCTCCCATGTTCCTCTCAGTCTGTGACGTATTGCACAGATATTTTCACCGTCGGCTCCTCTTCTCCCAGTACGATGCAGAGTTTCCTCGTCTCTTCTATGGAGGTGAAGTCCGTGATGAGAGCGGAGAGTCTCTGGAAATGGGTGTCCCTTAGTGCTGAGTACTTGGGGCACTGTAGGAGGAAGTGGACCTCATCTTCCAGGGCCCCCTGGTCACAACGCTGGCACAGTCTACTCTCCCTGGGCTTGTAGGTCTGTCTATGCCGCCCTGATTCTATTTCCAGGCTGTGGGCGCTCAGTCTGTACCAGCTCAGGATTTGTCTGTCCTTGGGGTCTCGTAGTACCTCCAGGTATGGGGCCAGTTTGTATTCCCTCTGTAATGATTGGTAAATGATGAGTTTCTGGGAGTTTGCTATATCATGTCTCCATTCTCTGATATAGTTTTCCCTGAAATCATTAATTATGTCCTTTATTTGATATTTGGTCAGGTTGCATTCATGGGAGCTTTGGATGAACAAGGTGGATACGAGTTGTTGCAGCCCACATGGTTTGGGGTGGACCTTGTTGGCCAGTAGGGCTTTATGGTGGTATGAGTTTGGGCTGCTGATGTTTAGGTGGTCCCAGTATGATAGCGCCCTCTTCTGTACTGCAAGAAGTAAGGGGAATCTGCCCAGCTCAGCCCGGCAAGCATTGTTAGAAGTGCTCCGATGGACTTGGAGGAGGTGCTTGCAGAATTCAAGATGGAATATTTCTGTTGGGCTGGTGTCCCATTTGTGTTGGTCTGGGTAGGTGATGGGGCCCCATACTTCACTGCCATAGAGGAGGATTGGGGTGATGACGCTATCAAAGATTTTAAGCCAGACTCTTACAGGCGGTTTTAGTTTGTAGAGTTTTCTCCTGATGGCATAGAAGGTTCTACACGCCTTGTCTCTTAGGGCCTCTATTGCTGGTTTGAAGCTTCCCGCTTGGTTTGTTTCTAGGCCGAGGTATGTGTAGCTGTTGGCTTCATCAAGAGTGCAGTCATTAAGTGTGAAAGAAGAACTCTTGGTTTTTGTGTTCTTCCTTTGGAGAACCATGACCTTTGTTTTCTTTTGGTTGATGGGTAGTGCCCATGTTGCACTGTATTTTTCCAGCACTTCCAGGCTGTCTTGTAGACCTCTCTCTGTTGGTGACAGTAATAGGAGGTCATCTGCATACAACAGGACCTTCACCTCTGTGTCATGTAAAGCAAGTCCTGGTGCTGGGGAGGATTCTAGAGCTTCAGCCAGTCCTTTGATGTAGATGTTAAAGAGGGTTGGACTTAAGCTGCAGCCTTGTCTAACTCCACGAGCCTGCCGGAAGTACTCTGTTCTCTTCCCATTCACCTTTATGCTGCAGAAGTTCTCATTATATGAGCTCTTGATGACGTCATAGGTTTTCCCTCCTATTCCACTCTCCAGTAGTTTGAGGAACAGGCCTGGGTGCCACACTGAATCAAATGCCTTCTTAAAGTCCACAAAGCAGGCAAATATTT
>NW_017306295.1:58939-65391 GCF_000935625.1 Nanorana parkeri | reverse complement strand
TTCATATTCTCTCTCTCTCTCTCTCTCTCTCTCTCTCTCTCTCCTTATCATAAAGTCCCATGTTGCCAATGATGGTACTTCCCCTTAGTTGTGTAAAAATATAGATCTGCCCAACATTTTAAAGGATTATCTTTAAAGAGGAAATATAGTGTGTATTCAGTGTACAGTAAACAGTATTTAAAGTTATGTGAATATTTTAATTTAAAAGACGTTGTGATGTGTATTTTACAGCATACATGCTCGCTTCTATTAACTACACAGATTTGTAGGTTTGCCACTAGAGGGAGTGTTACATTCTACTGTATATAAATGGCTTTCCGCTTTAACAACTGTTGAGATAAGATATTAGCCACACAAATGCCCAGCCATTTTGTAGAACTATAAGACAGAAAGCAAAGACCGCATTTGTAATGGGCAAATATGACTGTCTCCACATACATTCACTCTTGGGGTTATTCACTTAGCTGCCAAAGGCAGCCGAGTGAATAACCAAGCCAAAGTGAAGAGAGCCAAACACTGTTCAGCTATTCACTTTTGTCTTGTACGATACGATTTCAGCTGTACATCGGCTAAAATCAGCCGTACATCGGCTGCCTTTGGCTGCAGTGCAGAAGGACTTCGACCCAGCCGATCCAACACCTGAATTAGCTGAGCCGAAGTTCCGGCAGCTCAGTCGCTGCTGTTCGCCCCTATTCTCATAGGGGCCAAACAGCAGTAAATGAATAGCCAAATGCTGCTGTGTGGCATTCGTCTCAGCTATTCTGCTCAGTATCTCCGAGGTAGCGAGCAGAATAGGTAGCGAGCAGAATAGTAAATGCAAAAAAATTTTGAATTTTTTTTTTAAAATAGGAAATGTAAAAAAAAATATTTTAAGAACAAATTATAAAAACAAAAACGACACACGCCGACCCGACCGCACACAACAAACAAATAGATAGATGCCAACAAATAGATGCCGGCAAAATAAAAACAATTGGGTAGAGTTAGCGGTGACATCACTGCTAGCTCCGCCCAACTGTTTCCTATTGACCATCACCTACCAGAGTCTTCTAGCAGTTCCCGGCCAATAAATAACAACTGGGCGGAGCCGGCCGAGTCGAGCCTAAGCATATGAGCCGCTCGGCTACCTTCGGCTGCTGTATGGGCTATTGTAAATAGCCTGTACAGCAGCCCTTTGGTTTGAAGCGAGCCGAAGGATCAGCCAAAGCTACGGCTGGATCTTTTGGCTCCATCGTGAATAACCCCCTATATAATTAAGTATTTATAGAGAGTTTAAAAATATATTTTTTCTTATTGTTTACTTGTATAGCCAAAGTACATTGAAAAGACTACACACTGTATTACATACAAATACATAAAAATACCTACATATATTGAATACAAACATATTTCCTCAGTCTAATACTGTTTAGAAAGCTTTAGCATTAATTGATGTCTTTGTTAGTGCACTTACTCTGAAACTTATGGGGTTTTTTAAGCTTAACTATATCACTCTTTCTGTCTTACTCCTTTGCCATCTCCTTTACACAAAACAGCCCATGCATGGACTACTGCACATCAACATTATAACTGGGTAACTTTTCTGATAAAACACCACAGGGCATAGTGTCAAAGGCTCATAGTGTTGGAAAATGACTCTCTTATCTGTTTCCATCAGTCTTTAAACTGTTTGAGGTGTAAGGTCATTTGAAGGGTGGCAAACCAAATACCAGCTTTTCACCTCAGGCACTTGTTACAGTACTGCACTGGGTATTGATCCATATCGTAATGTGGATTGGTGTCAGATACATTCATCTTTTCTCTATTTTTCCCTCAATACAATCTTTGAGGCAAACTGTCTGTATTTTATGTTTTGCCCAATATCAAAATGTTATTATATATCTCCCATGGTGTCTGTCTATCGCATCTTTTTTATACAGATAAAACTTTGTAACTCACTTCTGAGGCACTATATAAAAAGATTTAAATCACTTGCAATCCCATTGTTAAACATTTCAATAGCTGATTTCTTTAATTCAAGAGAACACCCCTTATACATTGAAAATTTAAAATGTATAGCTTATTTGCAGAATTTAAATTTAAAAAAAGTCAGAGTCCAACTGGAGTAGTAAAATGGACTATTTCTGAAGATGGAGATGGTCATCTAAAGTAAAAAATTGTACCATGGGCAAAATAAAAAAAAATACAAATGCAATGAACTCTGTCACTAGCAGTAACAAATCAGTGTTGGGGGATTTTTTTTTAGTTCCTCAATAACAGGGTTTAATGCCTGTGATCCTGCCAATAGAAACATTATTTCTTCATTTACTCTATTACAGCAACAATGCTGTTCATTCTGCATTGAAATCAGACAACATAACTGCCCCTTGTGAACAGGGTAGTCTTAAAATGTAGTTTCAAATAAACTTTTGCTAATGAGATAGCTCTAAGTACACAATCTTATTTGTGCATATCTTCATAAGCATTGCATAAGTATACTATGAGAATATGTTCGGGATGTTTGGCCTGAAATGAGAGTGCATTGATGCCATTTTCTTTAGTAAATCAGGGTGCTTATGATCCCTTCTCTGCTTTTCACAACTTTAGTCTTTAAAAACTGTATTTCTCTTGCTCTTCCTTTATAATCTGACAAAGAACCATTTCTGATACAGATAAATAATAAAGGTATTGCCTAAAAATTACTTTTACTTTTCCGCTTAAAAGTACCTTGCTTCCACCATGCTTGCCTACTCCATTATTTGTTGATAATTATCTCTGTATCTTTTTATTTATAAAACTATATCAAGTGACATTTAGGTAGTGGCAACAATTTATTTTATAAAAGACACAGTTGACACTTATGTATGCAAACATGTTTCTATGCAAATATCAAATTTCCACGTTAATTTAGTGAAATTGCTCTAAAATTATGCCATTCTTTCTTATAACACTGCCTTTCATGTTTGGCTGTATGTCTGTATGATTATATCTTGAATCTTCTAGTTGTTTAAAAGCTATTCATTGACCTTTATTTCCATTGTGAATCCACTGTATATTTGAAATAATTTGCCTTGAGGGATACATTCTTCTTACAAAGTAGTATTTGCCATGTTCACTTATAGTTCCCAGTGATGTTATAATCTAGTATTTATTTTACATACATACTGTAGGGTATTCAGAAGGACAGTGCATTTGATGTATTGTCAGTTTGTTTTTAGATCTTTTTGTTTCTGCCTGTGCTTTTGATATGGTAATAACGATGGCATGCACATTTTGACACAGCTGGATAACACGCCTTTTTTCTTATGGATTTCATGTCCCTTTTCTTTGGGAAATCTATTCTTGTTACTTTTCTAAAAATGATGGATTAATTTAATTTGATATATATCGACAGACATCTTCAGAGACATTTAGGGCATACTATATGTTGAAACAAAAAATTTGATGTCGTAAAAGTTGTCTCTATGATCTGAATTGATAGAAAAAAGTGTTTTATAAGTACAGAACTAAGCATTGGAATTGTTTCCAGAAAGAAGTGACTGAAAACTCAATAATGGGATGTGGAACCACAATGATAGATTACAATCAACAGCTTCTTCCATCAAGCATAGTATGACTGCAGATCATTAAACAGAATATGAATGTGTACATTTGTGTAGTTATATCGTTCTTGGAGGAAAAACTATATGTTTTATTCTGATTAGGATACAGTAGCATGGCTCAGTGAGCTCCTTTTGTAGTAAACACTGACAGACGATAATCTTGGTTGATTATGTGCCAGCATTAGAGCAGTGTCATAAGGAACCTTGTAAAGTACTTTATCTTTTTTTAGAAATTCCCTTCAGAATATTTTACATTTTAATGTAGGCGTTACTCTCACAGATTCACACAATATACAATACACTTTCATTGTTAATGGATAATTATAAGCATCAGAATATATAAATGTTCATGACTAAGAAGACTTTTAGAGGCACTTATCTATTAGAAAAAGTGACAGGACAATGCAGTGTCAGTTAAATGACTTGTGGCAAAGTATCAGTTATCTCTGACATTGTTAGGATTTGGTATATATATATATGCAGAAAATAGTAAGTAAATTTAAGTTACCCACACTAAAGTTCATTTGAAGTGAAAGCTGGCAGTCTTATAGATTTATTTTTTAAGGGTTGTGACAAGACTGCTGTTTATGAAAGTCAAATAAACATCAAAACAGAGTGCACAAAAGCACTTCAAAACTACAACTCCACATTCTCCTACCATCCAATTATTCCCAAAGAATTCAAAATATAGACGGTCAAATATGTGTTTGGTGGAATTGATTAGCATCAGGACAGTACGTGAGAACTTGATTTGGCTGCATATAAAAAGAGACAAGGCAGGTTTTATCTTGCAATAAACATTAGAGTGTACTATCAGAAAGACCATAGCCACAAATATTGTTCAGTGGCTGGGCAGTATGTAAGCAGCTTGGTAAGGCCACAATATAAGAGAGAGAGATGAGGCAGGTTTTATGTTGATAAACATTAGTAACAAATATTTTTGAGTGTCGGAGCACTGAAAAAAGCAAACTTCAAGACGAAATCCAGAATATACCCTTCAGCAAGCATTTGAAATTTGGAAGCTGAGGTCCAGTTGCAGATACATTAACTGGCACCTTACAAAGTATGCTGGTCATCAGAGGTGATCCTGTCACCATCAGGAAATGCAGCAACAAGGTTATTTTGCAGCACCTCCTCAAAGTGACATAATTTGGGCTCCCTCTGGGATGGTGTCAGTAAATCAGCCATTTTACACTTGTATTGAGGATCTAGTAGAGGGACCACTCAATAGTGGCCCCTCTCTTTGATGACTGAAATCCGGGGGTCCTTGCAAAGACATAAAAGCATAAAAAACCCCATTCACCACAAATTGTCTGCAGCAGAGGACGAAAAATATTTCTTGCCACTGAGGCCTGCACTGTCCTCAACAATCTTGCCCCACCTATGTTCAACTCCCAGGGTTTGAGAGGGGTTTGAAGCCTGTCCAATGTCCTCTACCTCCTCACCACCAGCACCCCAACCCTCCTACTCTTCCTTGTATTCCTCCTCAGCCTCCTGTTGCCTCTGCCTCACAGGGATGGAGGCAGTAGGTAAAGGGTCCTGTTGACCTTGAAACAGTAGAAAGTCCTCCTTTTTCTCCTGCTGCTGTGCTTCCAGTGCCTGATCTACTAGGCCATGCAGTGTGTGTTCCAGGAAAAACACAGGAGGGATTGTATTACTAATCCCCACCTCGTTGTAGCTCATCCTTTTGATTGTTTTTTCAAAAGCTACAAAAATGCTGCACGTGTCCTGAATAATGAGCCACTGACATGATAAAAAAGAACCCCAGCTACACAAAGCCTGTCCTTGTATCAAAATCACACAGGCACTCATTGTCTTTGGTTCTGTCAATGCTTACTGGATCTAGTAACTGGTCATATGTTCCCTGCCACTGAAAACATGGTCCAGCGACACAAACACATTATATTCTACATACTGCTGGAGGGCAGGGTTGGCCTTCTCTGCAAAACAATGGTGAGTAGGTACCTGACACTGTGATGTAGCACAAGCCATAAACCCACAGAATGGGGCTGATTCCACAAGCTGAAATGGGAGCAGCTGCCTGCATAGACATGGGGGTTATTTGGTGACTTTGTTTCTCTCAGAAGCTGAAGAAAAGATACCTGCCTTGGGAAAGATGCTTCTAGAGACAGTGGGGTGGATGCAGAAGAGAATTCTGCAAAGTTTAAAGCCTTTACTTTATCCTTGACCTTCTTCCCTGCTTGAAGTGACATATCCTAAGCATCTGAAACCATATGTGAGACTTCCTTCCCTATCACTAGTTGCCACCTCATCATCCACTCCCTCCGTATTGCTGGAGCGCACTTGGCAGTAAGCTCTAGCTGCTGGAACATCACTGCTTCTTGTTGCTTCTGCCTGGTATTCCTTCCCTCTATGGTTCTGATGCTATCTTCCTCATCCTCAATATCTGAAATGAGCACTGCTTGTGGATGACCAAGATTATCCTGCAGCAAGTCAGTGTTCATGTGATCAAATAATTCTGCTGACTCTTCATTGCCAGTTTGCCAGCTATTGCAGGATTAGCAGAATAGGTGCTCTGCATGTGAGAAGAGGGAGGATTTGTCAGCCACTCAATCATATCCTGTGCATGCTGTGGCTGTATAGCATGGCCACTCTAAGATAGAAAAGGCAGATGTGCCTTGCCTTCAAATGGTGTGGCCCAAACACTGCTTTGTCCTGCAGAATCTGCTTGTACCCTACTACCTTTGTGTGCATTATCTCTGCCGCTAATTTGTGGCCTACCTGACATTTGTAATAAAAAGCTATGGCAATACCTGCAAACAAATGCAGATTTGCCTGGGTACACTATGGACCCCAGAAATTGTAAAAAGGTCCTAGCAACATAAAATAAAATATACCCCCCCCCCCCCC
>NW_017306295.1:27788-58014 GCF_000935625.1 Nanorana parkeri | reverse complement strand
CCCCAAAAAAGGAAATAAACACAAACATTAAACACTAAATATTTTTTAACCATAAAATCATAAAATGTAAAAATATGAATAAATGTGAAATTAAAATAAAATATAAAAAAGCAAACAATAGATTACAAACGTGGGGCAGCAGCTTAACAGCAGCTACAGCTGTTCCTGATACACACATCAAGGTATTCCTAAAAAGGAGTGTTGGGTCTCTGAACTACAAACACAGGTGATATACACAAAAATATGTATCCCATCACACTGCAATCCGCAGTAAACAGAGCTTTGTGCTAACATAGATGAGCAACAGCCACACCCCCAGCATCATCACACATACCTTTACTCTGGGGGTGTGTCTGACCAGAGGAGTTAGAAAACAGTAGACAGTGTGGTCAAACTCTGATGTCTACTGAACAACACAGTCATATTTATACATGTTGTGCAGCTTCTATAATAGGAAAGTAGATGTGAAACTATGAAAACAGAGGCTATTAGTACAATGTCTATCTGAATTTCTTTATGAGACTTCACTCGTCATGATAAATGAAGATTAGACATTTGATCTACATACTTGTTATGCTCACTGACTTAGAATCTATTGAATCTATTGGTTCCCCATGAGAGTAAGGGAATCAAAATTTTTAGAACGTAAGTCAACTATTGCAGCCTTCTACTCATTCGCTCTGTTTGATGTTTTCAACCTACATAAATACATATGGTAGTATTGTTTTAATTATTATGTATTACTCTGAATAAAACTATGGGTGTCATTGGTGTTTTTGTTTTGCTTTCCTCAATTAAAATGATGAAAAGATTAATACATAATATGTTATGCTATATTTCCTATGATGTTTCGTGGTGAGCTTGACTATTAAAATCTAAAATTCAGTGAAGTTATTGTTGTATTAGTTTATTTGCAATCTCCTTTAGAAACATAGCAAACTGACTTTAGCAGTAGGTTCTACAAATGTACTCATTGTGACTTGTTTTCATTCTTTCCATGCTTAATGGACAAAATACAGTGTCCAAGTAAAGAGCCAAATAGGGGTTATGGATTCTGCAACATTGTTTTTAGTTGTGTAGATTTAAATATTTTTCTAAATGTCAAAGCAGTTTGTGCCGTATGCTAATTCAAATATCCACACAACATTGTCTGCACATGAGCTAAAATAATGGCAATACATTGGGATAAATAAAGGGTTGTTTGTTACAGAAAACTCTGGAGTTAAGATTACAAAAAAGATGTGAAACAATGTTTAAATAGTAAGGCTGATTTCTAATCTCAGACATGTGCTGATGAAGTAAACAGGAATTTTCTTTTGTCATGATTTGATAACTGCAGTGAATATTCACTCAAATTTCATGAGTGAAGAGTCTCAACTCCTTTCTGTATATTAGTCTCAATATCTCACAATTCTAATATAATATGTTAGAGTTCTCTGAGACACAATGGTATCATTCTGAGGTACTGGGGTTGATCTACCTTCGCCTCTAGTAAATCAGCCCCTGTAAGGTACTTACCAAGAGGTAAGTATGGGTACATGCATGTGGCCTTTTCCTCTGGATTATGGGCAAACATGCTGTAGCCAGGGGTCTTGTGCATGGTGGTATCCGGGCACTCGTCCATGGCGAAATGTGCATGAAGGCGTGTGCAAAAATGTTCACAAAAGTGTGCACGTAATTACACGCAAATATAATTGAAGTGTTGCGTGCAGACTGTGGCATTAGATGGCCTATAACAATCAGTGTGAGCCCTGAGCCAGTTGCTGACTGGTCTTCAGCTCCCCCTTGTTCCTGTGCTATCCGTTTCCTGTGACTTTGTTTACCTGTCCATAACAGTGGCTGACAACTTCAACTCTGCTTTTGGACTTCTGGTTTGGTACTTCACCTGAGCTCCAACCCGTGTTTGACTGTGGCCCGTGACCCTGATCCTGCTTCTGACTATTGATTCGGCACCTCACCTGTGTATCTGATCCTTCTGTGCATGACCCCGGCTTGTGACCTCGACCCTGATTACCAGCTTAACTCCACCCTGACTTTGCAACACGTTGTACCTCATGTTTCCCCAACATCAGTTCTTGTGGACCCATTACCCTGGTCAACACACTGAATCTACAGTACATGGTCCTGCCAGACCACCTCTTTGGCACTCATGCCTCCTAGAGTCCTCCTCTAACCTGCTACCATCTCCAGGAGAGTTGGACTGGTGGTGCAAGAGTAGCCCCCTGTTCAGCTTAGTCTCCAAGCAGTTACATGGCAGCCCCATTAAAGAGGAACATTACCCATATTTTGAAATAACAACAAATACACCCTTAGAAATGTTTAGTAATGACAATCTACAAATGTATAGCTTAAGATAATTTCAGACTTTTCATTCCTTGCATACCTAATTCCCCCCTCCCCCATGTTCTTCTTGGGGAACTCTGGCACATGTAACTAGGACATGTGACCATGCAGATCATCTCAGGGGAATAAAATGCCTTTCCCTTAGATCTTGTGAGATTACAGATTAGATTTCCCAGCAATGCCCTGCCTATGTAATATTCCCAGGATGCATCACTAATGCACAAGGATCAGGAAGTGAAAAAAAACCAGTAACTGTAAGTAAAAGCAAAATATGTTTGATCAACTAATGAATGTAAGATGATTTAATATCAGCATTCAGAGCTGCATGCTAATATATTTTTAGTGCAGGGGGTGTAAAGGTCCACTTTAAGTCAGACATATTTTCTTTTAAGTCAGACATTTTCTCTCATATTCCTGACATATTTGGAATGATTTACTAATGGAACAGAATATGTTCACTTTACAAAGTGAAGCTAAGTGAAGAAAAGTAATGTGCAAGGGTAAAAAAACTGGATTTTTGCTTGAACAATTGTAGGACTGAGATCATACACTGTCCTTAAGAGATAAAGCCTCAAGCAGAATCTTTAGCATTCAACAGTTCTCTGGGTGACCATTGAGTACAGGCAATAGCACACCTGGATTTGTGGTTTAATGTGGAAATTCTGCTGGAGGCTTTTTACCATTCCTCGCAACCTGCAGGAGAGGTAAGTACTCAATGACTTCTATTACAGGAGCTATTTTTAGATATGATTTTTGTAAGCAACAGAATCACGTTAATGAGAAATTGTGCTTCTAGTTTCATCATAGTTTTTTTGTATTTTTTTATCTTAATATACACATTTTTTAATACTACTTATCAAATATAAGGTACAAAAGCAGAATTATTTGGATGTTTTATACGCACTTCCAAAATGGGACTGCAAAGCATCGAATGTACACTGTAGCTGATCACTAAGGGGATTTTGATTGTTGGTTTTGCACAAATGCAAACTCACATTCGAATTATCTTCATAGCAATTACTCTCGGCTCGTGTGCATTTTAATTATATTAACTCAGGATCATTATCTTAGAACTATGACATTACATTGCAGAATTATCAGAGTTTTTTGTTTTCCATGAATTATTTTACCAGGTAAACATCATAAATTTGTGGTTTGTAACCTGATTTTGCCATGCTAAGTATCAGATCTCCACGTCCTGTGGCTAATAAATGGCAAGAAGCCTTCTGTGTCCTAATAGCTAGTGGCTGGTGTACAGAACTTCAAAAGCATTGATTAACACAAAGTAATAATTGTTAATCAATATTTTTTTAAGATCAGTAGCCCATTGGACCAGTTAGACTATATCATGTGCTGGTTTGCCCTCAGCATAGTGAATTCTTATTAGTTGCACCTGTGATTTACTTATGCAGAATAAAGCAACAGTAATCCCCCTTCCTTAGAAGTATATGCTTAAGCTCAAGTCAAATTTCCAGCCTGAGCTTACACAAGGCTGACTGTCTTCCTGTTCTCACACGGGGGGAGGGAACGTTAAAGGAAAACTATGGGGTCAGTGTTTTTCCCCATAGTTCTCCTTAGGGTAATGGGAGGACACAAACTAGCATCCTCCCGTTACCCTAAGCTCAGTATACCGCGAGCTACAGCTCGCGGTATACTGAGACGCCGCAGCCAGAGCGGATCCCGACTTAGATGACGGGATCCGCCCAGCTGCGTGAGTGACAGCTGGCTCTGCCTATCTAGAGGCAGAGCCAGCTGTACCCGCCCCCTCCCCCGTCCGTTCTGCCAGTCAGCGCTGGCAGGTCGTAGCGGGGAGAGGGGAACCCAGCCCCTCCCGCTGTCACGGCAGAGAGCCGTGACAGGATCGAGAGGCGAGCGAACCCGGTATGTGTTCGCTCACCTCCCGATCTACTGAGCCGACCTGTGACAGTCTCATTGTCACAGGTCGGCTAGAACTATGAGGTGAGTGAAAAGCACTCACCTCATAGTTCTCCTTTAAAGCGAACCTGTTGCTTTGCCCTCCATGAGCAAAGCATGTGTTTGCCTTAAGAATTAGAATCTAATATTTGGCACTATATTTATTGGATAAGGTTCCATGCGTTGATGACATGGAATAAACTGACCTCTCTGCCTCCTGGGCTCTAATTATTGGTAGGTAGTCTCTTCAGCCTTAGTGGTTGATATTATTTTACATTGATGTTATGGTTAATTGTGTAAAAATTGCTCTTCATGAACAGGCATACTTTTTCTGACTGAATGAACGTGGCTTTCCTTTATGCTATCCTCTCACAAATTTTACAATAAAGCTATTTTTGCTATGGAATTCCCAAAACAATAAATGTCACATGCCACTAACTGTAAGACTGTTCATAAATATCTAATTTACCTATAAACAAATTATATTATTTCATAATTTGCTGTCCTCCACTAATAATTTTGTTCCAATAAAACTGACAAGCACCAGGGAATTATCTAGTAATGACTTGTGTCATTATTTATTATTTATAAACTGTGTTGGAGGCAAAGTAACTCAACGCACCATCATGTACCCTTAGGTTACTCATGAAAGCAGATGTGCTTTCAAAACTATAAGACATGAAAAAAAAATAATCATAGGTGCAAAGCTTAAGTCACCTTTTCTTTAGTTTATTAAGCTACTTTTAATGTAGATATTTAAAGGAGCACTACCAGCAGAGAAATATTGGCATTGCTGACCTTTCAGCTAGTTGACTGTGCTGTCTGGCTGACCATCATCATTAATATTTTAAATAGCTAACCTAAAAAAAGTATACTATTTATTACAGGTATTTATATAGCACCGACAATTCTATGCAGTGCTTTACATAGTTGAACATTCACATCAGTCCCTGCCCTCAAGGAGCTCACAATCTAAGGTCCCTATCTCACATACAGGGCCAATTTAGACAGGAGCCAATCCTGCATGTCTTTGGAGTGTGGGAGGAAACCGGAGTACCCAGAAGAAACCCACGCAGGTACAGGGAGAACATGCAAATTCCTTTTGCAGATAGTGACCTGGCCAGGATTCAGACCGGGGACCCCCAGTGCTGCAAGGCAGAAGTGCTAACCACTACGCCACTGTGCTGCTTGTAATAGAATAAACTAAATTTATTTATAACGTGTACAGTCTGCATACTTGTTCTAAGTAAAGATGGCCATACATATTCAGATATGCAGATTCCAGCCAGATCTTGACAAACTGGCAAAAATTCTGGGTGGTCAGCAGCTTTCGGCATACATCCTGCCATTTGAAAATTGAAGGATCCGGGTGGAAAATTGTTGCAATCATTGTCCAGGTAATCTGACAGTGGCACACATGCCACTGTCAGAATACCAAAGCCACAGCAGGCGATTTGTCCATCCATGCTGTTTAGTGTCAGATTTATTTTTGTTCAGGTCGCATGCTGAACAAAAATTATCTGCTAGTGTGTGGTCAGCTTAAGCTGAAGATAGCACCTATAATAACAACCAGTCATATATTTTCAGAATGAGGTTAACATATCCTATATTTGTTACATGGCAGGTTTATTTAAGAACAGGAGCTAGACCAAGCTTATAGTACTTACAAAAAGATATGATGAATATTATGGCAGCGCTGTGTGGCTTTATAAAATTCTGAGAGCTCTATTTTCAGCTAATAGTGATTTAGATCTATGTTTGGGAGACCCATATTGAGCGCATTAGATTAATGTATCTATTTTATAATAAAAAATTGCATTAGGTTTAAACAATTTTATAAGCAGAATAAAGAGAGATTAACACAGAGATGTGCAGGGATTTGAAACAATTCCTATCTATGGTTTTCTTAGCAGGCTTGAGAAATGTACAATCAATTTTGCACATATTTCTCCTGCATGCAAATAATATTAAATAAAATCAATACATTGTAACACTGACCCTGAAGTGTAGCCCATTACATGGAGAAGATAATAGGCCTAAATTCCCCAAAAATGTAATACATAAACTATGAGATCTGTTATTAAGATGGAAATGCCTAATATAAAGGGTTAACAATGGTAAAACAAAAACCAAATCTTCTTTATTTAAATCAAGAACTGCAGATGCATGCTAAATCTATTGTAATGCCTAATACTATTAACGTCTATTAGTAAGCTATTGCCCTCTGTGCCCCTAGACAGTAAAATATTCTATCCATAGATTGCAGCAACCTTTAAAAGCTAAGCCTGTCCCTTGAAAAACAACTTGGCCATAATTTCTTAACAGCAATCAGAAGCAAATAATGTATTTTCTCGAACTGACATGATTTAACGAGGGTAACACTAATAAACAGGAAGTTATTTTGAGTTAGGCTTTTTATTGAAACATCAGGGAAATATTTTAACACTTATGTCCTCTCTCTGCAGTCCACGTCTTACTATTTTATAAGAGCAAGTCCTTCAATATGGCCTTGGGCCTGTTGGACTGGACATGTTTATTGTGAAGTAGTGGAAGCATACACCCCCTGTCTGGAAAACTGGGCCAGTCATCAGGTATACAAAGAACACCCTAATTTGCAGGAACCATAAAGAGCTGACATCTTTCCAGTGAGAGGCACAACGCCAAGTCAGGATCCTATAGTTATTAGAAAAAAGGCTGACTCCTTTCCAGAATACACCACAGAGTATATAACATTGGGACAGAGTGTCAAGCCAAGACTCCAATGCATAAAAAACCTGACACTTCTAACAAAGTTTACAAAGTAGGTCATGCAAAATAGAACAGCAAGCAAGGCCTACAGTTTACAAAGACAAAAACTAGAAAACACATATGAACAAAGTAGTTTCAACTTCCTGAGAAGTTCACTAAGTGGGCCATACCAAAGAAGAGCAGCAACCTAGGACTCCAAGCCAAATATTGGTAAGCCTTCTTTTCAAAAACTACAAAATAGGGATGCCACTTTTTCAAGATCAAGTACAAGTACAAGTACTTTCCCTCAGGTACTTGCCGATACCAATTACCGATACTTTTTCTTAAAGGACATGTGGCATTTTTTTCTAAAACAATACAGACTAATGATTTTAGGGCACTTTCTCACCAGAGCTGAATACAGATCTCACCAGGCTGCGTGTACGATCTCACCCGACTGTGTGTATAGATCTCACCAGGCTGCGTGTACAGATCTCACCAGGCTGCGTGTACAGATCTCATCAGGTTGTGTGTACAGATACTACCAGGCTGTGTGCAGATCCCGCCAGACTGTGTGCAGATCTCACCAGGATGCATGTGCAGATCTCACCAGGCTGTGTGCAGATCTCACCAGGTTGCGTCCAGAATCGCAGCCTGGTGTGATCTGTACGCAGCCTAGTGAGATCTGTACGCAGCCTGGTGACACCTGTACTCAGCCTGGTGCTATCTGGATGCAACCTAGTGCCATCTGGACTCCAGATGTCACCACGCTGCTTCCAGATGTCACCAGAATGCATCCAGATCTCACAGGCTGCGTCCAGATCTCACCAGGGCTGCATCCAGATCTTACTAGGGCTGTGTCCAGATGTCACCAGGATGCGTTCAGATTTCACCACGATGCTTCCAGATCTGACCAGGCTGCGTCCAGATGTCACCAGGCTGTGTCCAGATGTTATCAGGGCTGCGTCCAGATGTCACCAGGCTGCGTCCAGATGTCACAAGGCTGCTTCCAGATGTCACCAGGCTGCATCCAGATGTCACAAGGCTGCTTCCAGATGTCACCAGGCTGCATCCAGATGTCGCCACGCTGCTTCCAGATCTCACCAGGCTGAGTCCAGATCTCACCAGGCTGCGTCCAGATGTCACCAGACTGCGCCCAGATGTCCCCATGCTGCTTCCAGATGTCACCAGGTTGTGTCCATATGTCACCAAGGCTGCATCCAGATCTCACCAGGGCTGCGTCCAGATCTCACCAGGCTGCTTCCAGATCTCACCAGGCTACGTTCAGATGTCACCAGCTGCATCCAGATGTCACCAGTGCTGCCAATGAGTCTCTCCAGGGCTGCGTATATATATCACCAGGGCTGCTTATTGGGTCTCTCCAGTGCTGCATATTGCATCTCTCCAGCACTGCATATTGCATCTTTCCAGCGCTGCATATTGCGTCTCTCCATGCTGCTGACAGATGCTGTGCCCACTCTACGGGCGTTTAGTGAGCCGAACAGAGCGGGTACCGCTCCAAGGCTGTATTCAAGGTATGGGGCTGCCTCAAGCTGTGCCTGCATCAGGAATCAGAAGGAGGAGACGTGGGACTTGGCAGGCAGTGTCACAGCTATTGACAGGTTCAAGGAAGGCTGCCTCAGGACCCCACAAGTGCGGGATCTGAGGAAGCCGATCCGCTTTAAAAATTTTAAGGGCCATTATCGGCCTTCAGTATCGGGGCATTTTTACGAGTACAAGTACTCGTGAAAATGCCCTGTATCGGCACCGATACTATTATCGCTACCGGGACATCCCTACTACAAAATTTTCGGCTGACAGTCCAGTCTTTAAACACTTTAACAATGAGCCCCTCTTGAACATTTAACGAATTCTGCTGTTTTGCTGATACTAGCTCCAAGGCTTGCACAACAATCATCCCACGTTCAAAGGCTGTTAAATCCCGTTGTTTACCCATATCTGCAGGAAAAAATCACTTCTACTGTTGTGGTAAACAACCTGCATCCCAATTTATAATGGTCTGGCCCTCTAGCAACTTCAGCGCGAAATTATAGCTAATTATAGCTAATTTGCCTACAAACGTCAGGTGGTCATAATAAACTGGCCACTCAGTGTACTTGTCACTTTATTGTATTAACTCCCTGATAAAAAGCCCCATTCATATTAGTGGTCAATAGTGCCTCAACCCCCCTTGTTAAAGCCCTTTGATAATGAATGCTATTGGTTTACTGAACACTTACAGGGTTATTCACTAAAAGGTGAAGAATTTGGAGAAGGCAGGTGAAGTGAACAATCTAGGACAACATAGCTGATTTGTAAAACATTCTTCAATTCAGCTTACTTTCCAGTTTAGCTATGTTGTCCTAGATTGTTCACTTCTGCCTTCTCCAAATGCTACACCGTTTTGTGAATAACCCTGTTACTTTATTGACCTCTGGTCAGTTGATTATGTTAAATTGACCAGAGGTCAATAAAGCCTAGATGCCTAGACCAAGTGTAGCGGCTTCAGTATACTAATTCCCAATGCATCTCGGTGCCATCTAGTGGCCATAATAGGGTATTACATTACATTACATCGTATTTGCCCTGAAAATAAAATATACTAAGAACATTTGTTTTTGCCTCTATTTGCACAGAACAAACATTCACAGAGATTTACAGGGTGAATGGCTCTGCAGATTGTTTATGAAAAGACCCCTATGACTAATTACCCCACTAAATGCATTTGCATTGTTTAAGGGCATGTAAAACTCTATCTGGTACAGTGTTTTAATAATTACCCTTGTCATTTTGAAATTATTATTTACAGCTGTCAAAATGGGAAAACATATTTTATACACAACAGTTTTAATTACCCTTTCAAATGTTTCACATTTTATTTATGTATTTATTATTTATTTAAGCTTTATTTATGTATTTATTTAAGCTGTCAGATAGACAGAACTTGCACAAAAATGTCAAAGTGCTGAATGGTGAATCAGGAGGCAGGCACATTTAGTTAAGTAAAATAAATAATAAATTGTCTTTAACATTTTGGACCACAGTGGACAATACATTGTTGGTTTTCTTCTTGGAATAAAAAAGGTACTACAGATCATATCTCTCAAGGTCCCTCACAGCTGCAAATAGGTTATATTTCTAGGATAGTGTTTAAATGGTATACCGTATGGAGCACAACTTTGACTACCAAGGACACATGACATATCAGTGCCAGCACTAGGAAAAGGAAGCAGAAAAACATACTGAAATAAAAAATGAATTAGCAGTTGACAGCCAAATGTTCAGCTGTGGGAGAAAATGTACATTAACATATTTATTTTTTACCAGGTACAGCTGCTCAGAAAAACATTCTGTGCCTGCCAAAATGAAAAAAAATCCTGTTAGAGAGTAGGATGTTTTAGCTCTGCTTTCTGATGAACTGGAAGATGCAAGGAGAAAGCAGTAATGCACAAAGTTTATGTTAAAGGTAAGTGCTCTCTGGGTTTCAAAAATACATTATGATGGTTCTGAGAATCAGAACATATCCTGAATAAAATGTATTCAATTCATCTACTTGCTTTTTGCAAATGAACATGAAAGAAGTTGACCATTTGAATTGCACATAAACTTAACAATGAACATAAATCCTAACAATGTGCTTCTCTTATTTTCTCCATTTTAGACTCTTAAACATGCACTTGAAAATGTTGTTATATCTGTTCAATGTGTACACAAAATACTTGATTCTTGTCAGTTGATCTTGTCAGAAAGCTTGTGCTTTGATAACTTCCTATGCCATTGCTCAACTAAAAATTTAGATATTGCAAAGCAGTATATCAACAATATTGGCCTTGGCTGTAATTTCATTTTTATGGGTTTTAAACTAAAATCCTAATGAGATGGACCTATACAAAAGTGCTGTTATCTTTCCATGTTAAAATGACATTTCAGTTAGGGAATGTAATGTAGGTTGTAACTTACATGGCATACTAGTCAACAGAAAGTTTTCAGTATATCATCTTGTGCAAGAAGAGCTACATGTGTTCTTGTGATTAATGAGAGGACAGGTCCTATGACCTCAATGTGCATTATAGCCTGATTTTAAAAATATAGTTAGATTCAGGGGGCGTAACTAGAAATCATAGGGCCCCATAGCAAAATTTTGTATGGGGCCCCGTGATTGCTAGTTATGCCACTTGCAGAGCCCACCTGATATACCAAACAGCCCACCTGAGAGTGACCCTGCAGAGCCCACCATAGACTCTCTATAGTGGGCTCTGCAGGGTCTCAGATGGGCTGCACACCTCTTGCCTGTCAGTGCTGTGCGCCTCCGTGGTCGCTGGGCCCCGTCTTCTCTTCCGTTCCCAGGTGGCCTCTTCTGCTGCAGCTGCTGGCTGTCACTGACACAGCTCCGCAGCAGCTGTGAGGGGAAACGTGCCGCGGCCACTGCATACATCACTGACAGGTTGTCAGTGATCTTCACAGCAGCTGCTGAGCTGTGTCAGTGACAGCCAGCACCCTTACATGCCGTAGCAACCCAGGTGGCCCACACAGCATCAGAGGAATGCCCTGGCCGGGCCCCATAGCGGCCGCCTGGGTTATGTCTCGAGCTGTGTCCTGAGCGTCTCTGCCCCTCTGGTGCAGCGGTCAAAGGAACCTGGTATCACCACACTCTATACACTATGCATAGATTGTGTATAGATGTGAGGATGCCATGGAGCAGTCTATTTGTGCAGTGGAGGAGGAGACACGCTTCAGTGACCACAGAAATAGGGAGCTGGTTCGAATGGTCTGGTGAGTATAACTTTTATTTTTTTGTCTGGCATCAATAATGCCTTTGGGATGCATTTGGACTGTATTTACAATGGCTTCTACGAAGAGATAAAAAGCAAATGCATGGTAATCAGCTTCCACTGATGTAAACTATGTAAGTCTATGTTTAACATACTGACAGAACAGCATATCATTTACCTAAATGTGTGTCTTCATAGAAATAGATTTACTATTTTTAATTTTTAACTGAGAGTTTATACCTTTAAATCTACAAAGCAACATCATAAAATAAAAGCCAGTGCTAAAAATAGTCACTCTATTATAGAAGAGTGTGGTTTGTAAACAGATTAAACCGCTTTAATAAAATACTTCATAAAAATAGCGATGAAGTAATGTAGGGTTGTGCAATTTTACTATCTGCACATATAAGGAAAAACTGCAGTCTCTGATCATTCAGAGCAGATAAAATGTGTAGAATTTATTGACATCTTTTGTTTGTTAGAACAGGAACACTTTACACTTTTCTGACTGATTCATCGTCTACATCGTTAAACAATATGGCAAGCGATTGAAAAAATACAACTAGGCTGCCATAAAAAGAATGGAGTTTATAACATTCTGTGCACATTAAACAGCACCACAATTTAATAACAAAGCCATAGTTTTAAATGTCAGTTATGAAACGTGGTTTGCAGTGAGAACTGATGTACATGGGGTTGGCATTTTCTTTTAGCAATGTAATGATGCTGGTGCATGATTTGTTTATTTGAATATATTTTCCGTGTTATTTGCTTGATGCATTTTAATCTGTGTTGTGTGCAGCAGGCAGATAACAAGGCAGAAAAAAATAGATGCTCATTACTATTGCAATTACTATGATTGCATCTATTAGCTTGCTGCATAGGTACAAATGACATTAAATGTAATATGGATAAGATGTAAAAGTCACGACAAGCTAAAACGCATCCTATTTTGGTTGGTTATAAAGATATATTTCAGAGTAACAGAGATCCTTGTAAGACATTAATACAGTAGTCACTGTGCTTTATCTCTGCTAAACATCATGGGCTTGATGTACAACATGCTGAAAAATGAAAGTAATTATTTATTCAGATTAGAACTAAATAGTCCACTACATCATAATGGGTAAATAAGGACAGTTCACGCATTGTTCTTTGGAAATGCATACAAAAACACAAAGGAAATATTGTAGACAAACAGGTGTGAAAGCAAATATGGTTCAAAGACATTACAGCAGCCAGTACAAACCTTGAACACGGAAAGAAACAGATTAGCTCTGCACTTCTCTGCCTGTAATAACGATTTTTAATTTTCTGTTAATTAAGCAACAGTTTTCATTTTGGTAATAAAAAATCTCTGTATTTATGTATTTTGTGTTTAAAAATTCTTCAAAAGATTCTCCAGGATTTTTTTATGACATTAACAACTCAAAAAAATTATTTCAAAAAATCTTGCAAATATTCTTCTCTTTAAATTACATAAATAAAAAAAACTGTATATGAATATGTTGAGTTTTTTATTTGCAATTAGCAAGTGGAGCTCTAGGTTTCTTTTCACACATATCTGTTCTTTCTTAACTGCTGCTGTGTTGAAAAAGGCAGTTGTTCACTCATTTGCTGAAGCTGAAATTGATACACACTGAATGAATCATAGGAGTGAACAATCCATCCATCCTTCCCCCACCTGCTTGTCTTTTCAGACGTGGTTATATGGAGTTTCATTAAGAAAGACATTCTAAAATAAAAAAAGACGTCTACTGTGCTTCCTTTTTGGGAACACTCTAGTACTTTGTAAATCATATGTCATTGGTAAATATACAAAAACATAGAGTACATGTGTTTTATCACTGAACATTGGTGTAAGTAGCAGTGTTTTTACTATATTTAAACTGTAGCCTTTAGACATAAGGGTAATGGAGAAAAAATCTCTCCAAACTGCGGGAAATGCCATCTTACACAGTTGTGATTGGAACAGGTGTCCATATTATTATTATACAGGATTTATACATATTGGAAGATTTTCCCTCTATTCCTAATCTGCTGACGATTTTAAATGTTGGATGTTCAGTTCCCTCAGTCCTAGTGACAATGGTCACCAGGACAAATAGAGAGTGTAAATCTCAATAATGGGAACAGAAAGAGCAATAAAAACAAAGGCTTCAAACTCCCACTGTTCAATCATAATCTTAAAAAAAACTTTACTTTGGATGCACCTAAGCTTTATCTTGTTATTTTTGGATAGAAAGTGGAAGGGTTGGAGCCCCCATCAGTTTTTTTTTGCCTGTGTCCTTGCTGGGGAGATTATACCACACCTAGTGACCCACACATACCTAGTCCGAGTGAACATTGTCTTTGATAAGCTGTTTCTTTGGTCACAGCAACCAGAATATGACAGCTCAGTATCCTGAAGTGCTAAAAGCTGAGCATTTCCAGGTTCAGAGGTCAGAAGTCAGATCGAGGAATGGATGTTTCCCCAACCCATCTTTTTGCATTTGCTTAAACTTGTACAGTAGGCAGAACTGACTTTGACAATTTATGAAGCACTCTGAAATACTGAAAAACCTGCATGTCTGATTACTATCCAAAGTATATGGACACTAGATTTGTTTGTAATCTCCGGGTTCCCAGCCTATCTCCCGAGCATATGCAAATTTTAGAAGCCCCCATCTCTCTGGCAGAAATTATAACAGTTATTAAAATGGCTAAATCTGCATCAGCACCAGGCCCAGATGGCCTACCCACTAACTATTACAAAAACTACGCAGATATTCTAGCTCCTCATATGGCAGCTTTCTTTAACTCTTTGCATTCAGGAGCCTCCCTGGACCTGGACTTGAATAGAGCTTATATTAGCGTTATCCCCAAACCTCATAAGGATCCAGGTGAAGTTTCCAATTACAGACCAATCTCACTGATTAATAACGACATTAAATTTCTATCTAAAATATATGCCAATAGAATTAGTACTTTCCTAGGAGAATACATACATAAGGACCAAGTGGGCTTTATTAGGGGAAGACAGGGTCCGGACCAAGTCAGGAGGGCTATAGATCTTATCTCACTGCTTAAAAACCCCTGGGAGGGTGACTGTCCACAAGAAGGGGTGTTATTATCCATAGACTTGCAAAAAGCATTTGACTTGGTCTCCTGGGAATATCTGCTGCAACTCTTAAAGATCTGGGGGTTCGGACCTCATTTTCTACATATAGTCCAAATACTTTACTCCTCACCCTCAGCACAGATTCGTATGCAGGGATACTTTTCAGACCCTATCCCAATGCGTAGAGGCACAAGACAGGGATGCCCCCTTTCGCCACTTTTATTCGCAATAGCGATTGAACCTTTGGCTATACTGCTCCGTGGCAGCCAAGACATCAAAGGAATTAAATGTAAGTTAGAAGACCATAAATGCGCTTTGTTCGCAGATGACATGCTGCTCTTTGTAACTTCCCCGATCACCACTTTACCCAATATAGGTTATTGGGTAAAGTGGTGATCGGAAGTGGTGATTTGGAAGAATATGCTTGGATATCGGGACTCCGTGTTAATGCATCAAAGTCTTTAGCTTTGAACATTAATCTCCCCTCAGGGTTGTGGCTGGGCCTTAAAAATTCCTTCCCATTTGAATGGCGCTCGGATTACCTCCAATATCTTGGGGTGAAACTCACCCCTTCCTATACCCAATTATACCTGGCAAACTATCCCACACTTTACAAAGCCCTTAGAGAAGATATGACAAGATGGGCTTTTTATAACCTATCATGGATGTGTCGTATTAACGCAATTAAAATGACTTTTTTTCCTAAAATCCTTTACTATTTTAGAACATTACCAATACCTATCCAACTGGTGGAACTTATTAAATTACAAAAATCTATCTTTAAATGTATATGGGCTGGGAAAAGTCCTAGAATATCGCAAAAAACTCTCTTTAAATCAAGATATCAAGGGGGCTTGGGGGTTCCCAATCTGCTTTATTATTTTCGGGCTGCACAGCTGTCACAGCTTTCTTCTGTATACTTTGCGGTACACACCCCTGACTGGGCTAATATAGAAACTAGCTCACTTAAGGACACCAATATCGAGGTTTTAAAATGGAGATCTCCCAGGCAAAGGCCGAAGAATGTAGCTCCTACTTTGTCACATTCGCTAGCATTGTGGGATAGGTTACGAAGTAGGGAAGGTATGATCTCTCCCCATACTCCTCTTGCGCCATTAATAGGCAATGATAAGTTCCTGCCGGGAATGCAGCCTAAAGCTTTCCAGTGGTGGGTTGATAAAGGACTCTATAGAATAGGCGACTTTATTAAATCTCATGTATTAATTTCCCTCACTTACTGTTTGAATACCCTTCAGCTGCCACAATCCGAAATATACAGATATAGACAAATACAACACTTTTTACGGATATTACATATTTCCCAGAAGGTTGGTACCCCAACACTATCAAAAAAAGAAAAGTGGTGCCTGGGAGGGATCAGCCAAAGAGGGGGGATCTCCTTAATTTATGATATACAACTGGGCCCATTTAGCAAAGTAGCGTACATGGACGCATGGGAATTAGATCTAGGGGTAACACTCCCTAAGGAAGAATGGCAACAATGTACTATAAGATCGACTACTGGATTCTTGAATATCTCTTTAGAGGCTAATTATAAGGTTTTCTCACGATGGTACCTGGTACCAACGAAGTTAGCGAAAATGTCTTTAGGCTCTAGTACGTTATGTTTTAGACGTTGTAATCACAGGGGGACTATGATCCATGTATGGTGGGAGTGCGCAAAGCTGCGCCCTTTTTAAATACGTTTTTTGCACTGATCTATGATGTTCTCCGGATCCAAGTCCCAAGAGAGCCGCAGCATTTCTTACTGAATTTTACTGAAGAGGGAATAATAATGATAATAATGTTAATAATGTTGATATTGAAATTTACTGAATGACTTGTTGTGCGATACATGTTGTTTTTCCCTTCGCAACGAAATGTTCACTTATAGCAATAGAAAACGAATAAAAAACATTGAAACACCAAAGTATATGGACAGTCTTAGTTCAGACAGACTGTTGAAAGTTGTTCTCTGATTGGTTGACATGCTTTTTTTCCACTTAGTGAATATATAGGTCAGATTTGCGGGTAAAACAGTATCCCAAGATGCAACACCAGATGCCAGGTACCTAACCAGCAGGAATAAGTCTTGAATGAAAAGCCATTGAACGCACTGGGCTGCAGTGAATCTACACAACAATCAACTTAAAGTTTACATTTCAAAGGCTGCAACAGCTGTGATTGAGGACTGTTGTTTTACTCTCAGGCATGCTTTTAGATTCAGTTGTAGCATTTTAGAACTGCTGATAAATTATGAAAACCTACAGTCTCCCAGGCAAAAATATTAAATAAGTGTTGAAACTTTTACTACTATTATTATTATTATTATTATTATTATTAGCAGTATTTGTGAAATTATTTTATAGTTATCCTCTGTTAATTTGTATAACAAATTAATTTGTAATTTTCTTAAAATGCATACTGTATTGGCAATTATTTTAGTGAGAATTATAAAAAAAAAAACAGTGCATTACACTGTGACAGGCAGATGGTTTATCACTGTCTAAAGATGCAGAATGTGCCTATTTCAGCCTTAAAGAATAATTCACACCAGCTGTGTTGGGCTGCAGTAGGCAGCCTTGCACCCAGAACAGTCCCATTGGTGAAAAAAGACAATGTAATTTGCCTTGTTTACAATCGGCACAGTTCACACCACCATGTTGCGTTGGTTTGTGCTGAAAAAAACTACTGCATACAGTACTTTTGTTTAGTGTAGTGTGATGCAATGTAATCCACCCCATTGCACCACGCATAGGGCAATAGAACTAAAAATGTCACTTTGTGACATTTCAATACAGTTCTAACAATAAAAAGTTACAGTACAATGCTCTGTTTCCAGCATATTGGCACCTCAGCTTCCATACAGCACATCAGCAATTTTATGCAGTTGCTGGTGTAAACAGGCCCCAAAAGGGTGCCTGATTGAGTGTAAAACTCATTGGAGAGAATACGCTTTCTTGCACGTAGATAGATGGTGCTTGAATAACCTGTACAGCCCAAGCTGGGCAACTCAATATCCGGAAAGCTGAATATTTATTTTGTGTCAGTGTGGTGCTGATGAACACCAGCGAAGGTAAACCTTGTGTATAGGTAGGAGCCTTAAAACATTCTTTTCTGAGTGGACTGTGTTTATGGAAAGCTCTCCATTTGGAGATAAATTTCATATATGGTGGATGTACACGGTAGAAAACAGATGATCCTCTTTGAGATGTTAGTTAATCTGATAACTGTGTATTCAGTGTGCCAGAAGTACCTGTGATGGAAACAGCTTCATGCATGCCACAGGTGTTAGGTGTACCTGTTAGCAGTTAAAGTGACAGAGTACCATTGTGCTGGAACTGGTAAAGTTAATGTTAATAATATGGAAGCCCCTGTTGTCACTTGTATAAAAGCCTAGTGGGTTAGACTTACAGAATTTTTGCATGCCACTGGATGGTGATGTTTTCCTGAATAAATTTGAGTAGATTTATGCATAATGCATGACCCAAGCAATTCTGGTTGGGTTTCTGGTGCCTTTCCTATTCAGGAAACCACAAAGTATTGTGGCAATGCCGCGACGTAGCATGGCAACATTGGCACCCAGGACTCAAAGCCAAAGGGGCTGAGAGGGTCCAGAATGTGAAACATGTTAAAAGGAAGAGCCTAAATAAACTGCATTTTACTTGCACCTCCGGTCTACAGTGGAGTGCATTTTACTTGCACCTCCGGTCTACAGTGGAGTGTGCTTGTAACAAGGACACTCCACTGTAGACCGGAGGTGCAAGTAAAATGCAGTTTATTCAGGGCAAATGCAAATATATAATTCCATCCACAGGGTAGACCTCCCCTGTGCACAAGACGATTTCTAGCCGCAACATAAATGACAGTCTTTTAGCTTCGCTCGGTAGCTTTCCACAGCTTCAAGACACTCATGCTGCTCACCCCTTGTGAGCCCTCACTCTGCTCTCTTAGCAGTCTGTACCACAGGTCCTAGGGTCACCGACCTTCCTGACCTCTCCCAGCCACCCCTGGCTGTTCCGTGTGCGTCCAGCACGCACCCGAGTTTGTCTGTGTCCGTGTGCTCCCTGCACACACACAACTCCAACACTCCTCTCTGAGCACTGGGCTGGCTTCCTAATAAAGCTGCTCTCAGCCACCTGATCAGCCCAAGCTGGTCATTGGCAACCCCTGGCCCCAGGACTGGAGATCTCATCCCACCCAGAGCTCTATGAAATCTCCAGAGCTCTAGATCCCAGCTACAATTAGGAAAACCTGGACGAACCTGAAAAGCCAGGCTCTTCCTTTTAACATGTTTCACATTCTGGACCCCCTCAGCCCCTTTGGCTGAGAGTCCTGGGTGCCAATGTTGCCATGCTACGTTGTGGCATTGCCATGCACTGCCACAGTATTTATATTGTAATGGGTCAAGATGGCAAGGCCTATGATAAATTGAAAAGGGAACATTTCGGGACTCTTAGGGATTTTACTTGCTGTAAGATTCCATCACCTGCACAAAAGTGGTGTTTGACAGCTATAAAACACCCTGCCTTCCCTTCAACTTCATGAGTCCGAGTTGAGGAGAGGCCAAGGCTCAAAATTTCCACTCGCCCCCTCGCAATTGGCGAGCGAAAATTGCGTGGGGAAATTCATCGGGGGGAAGGGGGGGCGGGCGCCGCCGGCAGTATGAGGAATCTGCCGCCGCTTCAGCAGCGGCGATCACCCGGTCAGCTCTCCCCCTTCTCTTCTCCTCTGCGGCCGCTCTATAGCTGCAGCGGATGAAGAGGAGAAGAGACGGGAGACAGTTCAGCTCAGCTGGCTGTCCATCATCTGCAGTCTTCCTCCGCCCATAGGCTGGGAGGAAGACATAGAAAAGGGCACACCAGCCATGTGCACTGTCAGTCCCTGTTATTTCTGCCTTAAACTGCTGACCTCTGCGCTGTGTGTTCTTGCTGACTGCTGCGCTGTGCGTTCTCGCTGACCGATGCGCTGTGCTCTCGCTGACCGATGCGCCGTGCACTCTCGCTGACCGATGCGCCGTGCGCTCTCGCTGACCGATGAGCCGTGTGCTATTGCTGACCGCTGCGTTGTGCGTTCTTGCTGACCGCTGCGCTCTGTGTTCTTGCTGACCGCTGTGCTGTGCGTTCTTGGTGATTGCTGCGCCGTACGTTATTTCTGCCTTACACCGTTGACCTCTTCACTGTGCGCTATTGCCGACTTCTGTACCGTGCATTATTTCTGCCTTACACTGCTGACTTTTGAACTGTGCTTTATTACTGACCTCAGTACTGTGCGTTACATTACTGACCTCTGTACCGCTGACCTGTGTACTGTGCGTTACATTACTGACCTCCTTACCGCTGACCTCTGGACTGTGCGTTGCATTACTGAACTCTGTGCTTTGCGTCATCCTGCTGACCTCTGTACATTTCTGCAGTGTGGGACTTTAAAGGAGGCTCAACTACGGTGCTGGAGGCTTCACCTTGTTACATAGAGGCAGCATTGATGACCCTCCCCCCAATACCCCCACCAGGAGAGGAAGAGAGCACCTGAATCAGATCAACTGTGCACTGTAAGTCCCTGTTTTTTTCTGTGAAAAGGTGCCCATGCACCTGACGATTATCGTACGATAATCGCGGGTGATCCCGCAAAGTACGATAATCGGCAGGTGTATGGGCAGCGTGTGTACGACATTCGTCTTCCAAGCTAGCTGGAAAACCTGCCAAAAATCGTACGATTTTCGGCGGGTTCGTGGCATGCTCAGAAGACGAAAGCAGCACGGGCTGGTGTGCACAAGCGCACACTGCCCGCTCAGCATTACAATCATCAGCAAGCCCTCCCCTCAGCGGGGCAGGCTTGCAATGATCAAAAGTATGATCTGCCTGTCCAAGATGGGCAGATCGTACAAAATTTTAATTACCTTACAACCATCGCACAACGAAAGTCCGAGTTACATTACTGACCTTTGTACTGCTGACCTTAGTACTGTGCATCACACCACTTGCCTCTGGACTCCGCGTTGTTACTGATCTCTGTACTCTATGTCACACCACTGACCTGGCGGAGTTAAGTCCGGGGCAGGGTAGGGGTTAGGTGGGGCAACTGGTGGCGAGTATCTTTTAAGGCCTGGCTAGTAGCTCAGGACTTGAAATTTTTAGCCCTGGGAGAGGCTATCTCTCATAATCTTTTAGATTGTAAGCCCTCACGGGCAGGGCCCTCCTTACCATCTTGTCTTGAATTGTATTGTGACTGTAATGCCTTCCTTATATTGTAAAGCGCTGTGCAAACTATTGGCGCTATATAAATCCTGTATAATAATAATAATAATAGCAACAGGTGCATACCCAACATGTGCCTGAAAAAGGATATCCACCATCGTGGGAGTCTGCACGGGAATGTGGTAAATGCTTTTTGGCAGCACTGACCCCAGCTGTGGAAAAAGCCAGGCCATCTCTCAGTGTTGCAAGAGAGCTTTTGGCTGTCCAGACCCAGGACACCAACACACACTGCCAAATGGCTCCTGGCCATAAAGTGAGGGCACTGGCACATAACAAAACCTTCACTATTCTTACACTTTTGTAACACTTGTCTGATCAGGCAGGGCATCATGGGTCCATTAAAATTTGGTCCGACGAACTGCACCAAAAAGTTCCCCAGTACCACAAACCTCAAACCCCATAGATTCACCGCAAACCCAAACTTTTTCCCTAGTTCCCTCCAAAAATAGGGGTACCCCTCCAAAAGTAAATTAGCCCAATAATGAATATGGCAATATCACTACTCAGACTTCCCTGGGCAGTTAAAACCAGTACATTTTTAATTCCAAAAACTATGGACCCAGAGGTTGAGGCACTGGTGGCGACCAATCTACTTTCCTCTGATGGGGGGCAGGTAGTACATAAGCAGAACAAATGGCAAACGCACTCATCAACTCAAAACCGGCTTTAAAGCAAGGTGCACATGGAAGGGCTTTAAACAGTACAGTAACATGGTGAGGCAGTGCGGCTTTCACATATTCTGCAGAAGACGTGTATCTAAAACCTCTGTTTTTAACCTTAGCAGTTGGACAGGTTTTTTTTTTGCATGCTGGCTGGTGAGTGTGCTGGGAAACTTTTTGCTGAGGTAGTACATAAGCCCTCCCTTTGCCAGCATCCTCTACTAGGCACCAGTGATCTTAAAAAGGATCCCCATTTTTTGGGAGAACCCCTCTAAAACCACCCCCGTTGTTGTTATCCATATAGCAGGGGGCTTCAGACTTGCTGCATCATTACTATGTGGATAGCAGCCAACATGCCTGGTGTGCTGAACTGGTTAAATCTGGGAGGGGGGTACAATGTTTTTTTTAATTTTATGTTAAATAAAATTGCAGTTAAACCTCCTAGTGCTGAAAATATGTATAAACACAGTTTCAGTGTCATTGAGAGTTATTCCTGGCATATTTGCCTGCAGGGTAAATACTATTCTTTCTCTTACAGCTACTGTACAAGTGAGATTTGACTGCTGTTCGCTGGATGCTGCATTTGCCTGGTGCATATTCATCCTATTGTATATAGAGTGACTGTCACTGTAGAGTGTCAAGCAAACACTGCCAAATCTTGCTTGAGTGGATGTCAGTAAAGGATTCACTGGGTGAGTTTCTTAGTAAATTCTTCAAAAAATCACTGACACGTGCATGAAAAGGAACAGAAGTCTTTTTTAAAGTATTATGTAAAACTTTGCATTTAATAAATACCACAATAAATTTCCTCACTGCTGATAAGCCGTAGGGCAAGCAAACTGAGCAAAGTTTGGCTTTCTGGACATTTGCCAACCTAGGACAAAATGTGCTGAAATTGAACATAGCAGCAAACCACATTGAAGTCTGTGAGAACCAAATCTTTTTTCTGCCTTTTTTCAAGGCCAATTTACAAGCTTTTGTTAAAAAGGCAATGGGTAGCTGGGCACTGCCATGGGGGACATGTGCCAATGCAAAAAAAAAAAAATCGAAAAATACTGTTCAGTGTGGCTCCTTGGGGATGCCTTAAACGTGCATGTGAAGTTTGGCACCAGTATGATATACTAAAATGGGATATACTCCCATTTAGGAAAAAAATATTGCAGCTGAATGTCAGTTCATGGCAGGCTTCAAATGTACAATTAGCATAGGGTCCCCCTCAAAATCCATACCAAACAATTATGGACTTCGTCCATATGATTTCCCAGGGGGATCCCAGGCAAAAAAATTCATATGATACCCTAATCCAGACATGCAGCCTAGCTGGCCAGGATAGGGGACAATGAGCACGTGATTCCCCTCTCAAAGGCCCTTGCAGTGCATTCATATATAGGATTTAGAGTGAATAACAGAAACTTGGCTAGACAGCTCACATGACTTGGCAACTAATATACAAGAGTACAACCTGTTTAGGAGGGACAGGGTTGGTAGAAGGGGGAGAGGTATGCGCATATGTGAAAACCAACCTAACTGTGCATATACAAGATGACCCGACGATGGAGAGTTGTGATGGTGTTGAGTCTTTGTGGCTAGAATTCGATAAGACTGAAGCTAGTTGTAAACTAATTGCAGGTTATAAATCCCCAAACATATAGAAAGAGGAGGAGACTAACCTACATTCACAAATAGAAATGGCTGGGAAGTAGGGAACCATTGTTATAATGGGCGACTTCAATTATCCGGACATTGATTGGCCAAATGGAACCGCTCATTCAATAAAGGCTGGCCGTTTCCTAAACCTGTTGCTGGACAATTTCATGGATGAGATGGTTGATGTCCCAACCAGGAAGAATGTTATACTAGATTTATTCATTTCAAATAATGCAAACCTAGTTGCAAACATATCAATTAGAGAAACATTGGGTAATAGTGATCACAGGGTGATTCATTTTAATGTTTTAATGTCACAGAAATGAGAAGTGTGTTGGTTTGACAAGAATGCTAAATTTAAAAAAGGCAACTTTGAGAAGCTGTGTCATCTAGTATATGACACTAAATGGGACAAATTATTTCTGGAGATGAACACTGTTGAGAGGTAGGATTGTTTTAAAAAATACACTGCACAACGACATTAGCAAGTGCGTACCATTGGGCAACAAAAATAAAAGCAGAAGTCCAAAACCTGCATGGCTAAATTTTGTAAGCCCCCCCACAACGAAACCCTCCACCCCCATTTTAATAGAAATACGCTGATCAGCAAGTTTTTGAGCGTTTTTAATTGCGTTTCAGCTCTGAAACGCCACTAAAAACAGCCAAACATGCTCTTTCAAAAATCGTACGGAAACCACGGTGAAACGGTTCCGTCCTGGTGTGAATGGGGCCTGAATGAGGCCTAACACTTTACTTTAATACTGCAACACCAATGAGAGGCTGAGGAAAGGGGGATTATAAAAAAAATGAAGGAACGCTAAACTGTAAATAAGCGATTTATGTTATAAATGGTTTTTGTGCTGTGTTGGTGTTTGTGTTGTGATAAAATGATACAGGCGTATATTTAATTACAACACAAGGTATCACAACACACGGCAATGCGCCCAAAGCTTTGCCGTGCGCTGCCACAGTTAAATTAATGTTTTTTTACGAAAGAAAAAAAATCATGCACTGCGATGCGTTCTAACAACGCACTGCAGCGCATGTGCCTGGCGTACACCACAATATGGTGCATGTGTATGTTATGTGTGTGTGGGGGAGGGGGGTTGTGCTTTTTTTTATTTACACATTTTTAATTTATCTTTTAATTATTATTTATTATTATTTTACTGTTGGGGGGCTTTGGGGAAATATTAGGGGGTCTAAACGGACCCCTGACATTTCCCTTTTGAAATAGAAAAAGACATTGAGGACACAGAGTCCTGAATGTCTTTTTCTGCAGCCTCAGCACTCAGTGAATGGAAAGCACTCAGTACAGAGGCTTCCCATTCATTCACAAACTGCTGATAGTAAGATCTTTACTATCAGCTGATTCTGAATGGGGAAAAGCCTCTGTACTGAGTGCTTCTCCCCATTGAGAAATTCATGAATGAACAGGAGGTCATGTAAATAACCTTGTGTTCATTCATAACTGGGGACACATAGTACCGATCCTCCGCTCGGCCACGCACACAGCCGCTGTTAAGTACGATGATCGAGTGCCAGGCGGGGAGGAGAGCAGAGCTGCTGTCCTCCTGTCAGTTCAGGACGGCAGCAGCTCCTCCGCTGTCCATTTTTTTTCCTGCTGCCTCAGCCCATACAAGCGGGGGAGAGCAGCAGGGATCCGGGCCCCCCCAGTGCCACGGGCACCATAGTGACAAGAAATGCAATAGGAGATGTAAAAGTGCGATCCAGGAAGACAAAATAGATTACAAAAATCATATCGCCACAGTCAGTAAGAAGAACCCCAAAACATTCTTCCAATATATAAACAGTAAAAAGGTAACAAAGGAGCAGGTAGGCCTGATAAAAGACAAGCATGGGAGATTAATCACAAATGACAGGAAGAAGGCTGAGGTATTACATTAATGTTTCTCCTCAGTATACACTCAAGAAAAAGACAGGTTTAAGGGATATAATAAAAATGTGAGTAGCTTACTGCGTAATATACCACTGTGATTGACAGTAGCCAGGGTTCAGTAAAGACTAGAGAAACTTAATGTGAGTAAATCATTAGGACCAGATAACCTGCACCCTAGGGTACTTAACTTCTTTGGCGGTATTCGTGAGTGTGGCTCAGGGTTAATTTTCAGCGTAGCATTTCTTACCTTGTCCCTCGAGCTGCGCTGTGTCCTCCGGCCGATGCCGGCAACCGTCTACCGGGTTCCATCCCTTGCGAGAGTCGCAAGGGGGCGGAACCGGCCAGAATTTTAAAAGGAAAAATAACAGAAAAAGGAAAAAAATGAAATAATCAGACCGCCAGGGAGGTTAAAGAGCTTAGCCAGGGGGGCGTGGCCAGCATGTGATCCGGAGTAGATGTGTGCCCGGGAAGCTCCGCTCCATAGACTATCCTGACACTATCCTGGAGCTGAGATTCTGCTACTTACCTGGGTTCAGGTGTTGCTCTACCCCTCTGTAGTCGGAATTGATCCTCGGCAGAGGTCCGCATGCGGCGGAACAAGTACAGATCGACTAGATCGTCGGGAGGCAAGCCTTGTGGTGGGTCGGAGGTGGCCATCTTGGCTGTGCTGTCTGAATGCAGCAGGATGTCTGTGGGCACGCAGACGAGTGTCCCGGCCTCGCATATTCGAGGGGGGTCTCTGTCCTGGTCAGCAAATCTTTGCCCTGCGTGGTTGAGGAGATTCATATTGACCCGAATGGCAAGTTTGTTATTTTAATGTGTACCATGTGGTGTCAAAGATATATTATTGTCAATGTTTACCTTCCTCCACCTTACAATTCTACGGTCTTGTATACACTGTTAGATAAGATCTCAGCCTTGGGTCCGGCAAAAATACTGTTCATGGGAGACTTTAATACAACGTTGGCCCCATCCTTGGATAGATCTGGAGCTGCCGGATCTGGCCTCTCCGACTTGGGTGATTGGGCACGCACTGCTGGTCTAACGGAGGTGTGGAGATGGAGGAACCCCACAACTAGGGCTTACTCTTGTTTCTCCGCCTCTTACAAAACTGCATCCCACATAGACCTAGAATTTGCCGGGGGTGCCCTTGTGCCTGACATCGGAGAGGTCAGATACCTGCCTGGGGGTCTTTCAGATCACTCGCCCATGTGGCTCACCCTCTGCTCTGGTCAGAGCAGAGACCGGGCCCTTTGGCGACTGGCCCCCCACTGGATCTCTCACCCTCTGGCTCTGGAGGCTATTCCGCCATCAGTTGAGCAATATTGGAACCTAAATGCCTCCACTGCTGGACCTGCTATGGTATGGGATGCATTCAAGGCCTATGTCAGAGGCGATTACATGTCATTACAGAAGGCAATAAAAACCCAGGACTCCGCCCGAACGGTGGAACTCCAAGCAGCGAAGTCTCTCTCATTATGAGTCCTCACCCACTACTGATAATTTTGACGCCTTGATGTCGGCGAGGCGTATGCTCCGCTTGCATCTGGGGGACCTAACAAGGACTGATGTGCGTAGCCATAAACAAAATTACTTTGAAAATGGGGATAAAAATGGGAGACTGCTGGCTATGCTGTCACAGACGTCCCGGCCTCAGACGGTGGTTGCTGAACTGCGCTCTGGCCCGGACGCCCTCCGGGCTTAAAGCCCCTGCTAGACTCGGTTGCCCTAGGCTGGTTGTCCAACAGCCAACGTGATTTTCTGGTAAGACCCATAACTGAACCTGAGGTACTGGCCGCCATACGCTCCTTCCCCAATGGGAAAACACCAGGCCCGGATGGCATTCCTATTGAATTTTATAAAACACACGCGGAATTAGTGGGCCCTAGACTATGCGAGATGTATACCTCGTGCTTAGCGAAAGGTTGTCTGCCACCATCCATGTCAGGGGCTCATGTAATAGTGATTCACAAGCCGCCTCGGGACCCGACCTCCTGTGCCTCTTATAGGCCTATTGCCCTACTTAACTGTGACTTTAAAATTCTCACCAAGCTTTTAAGTGTGAGACTTACTCAGCTAACGGATAGTTTAATAGACTCGGATCAAACTGGCTTTATGCCACGCAGATCCACTGACATTAATTTGCGTCGCCTATTCACAAATTTGCATACGTCCCATCTTAACGACGGAACGAGGGTGGTGGTGTCTCTAGATATAGAAAAGGCCTTTGACACGGTGGAGTGGTCCTACCTATGGGCTGTGCTGGACAAAATGGGACTCCCCTTAGAGTTCACTAGATGGATTAAATTGCTGTATCACAATCCTATGGCCTCTATCAAACTGGGGAATAAATTGTCAGCTCCCTTCCCTATCCGCAAGGGTACACGACAGGGCTGTCCGCTCTCGCCCACTCTCTTCGCCTTGGCCATGGAACCCATAGCCGAAGCTCTGAGAACATCCCCCTATATTAAGGGACTTGAAATTGGCTGGTTGAAGGAGAGAGTGGCGCTATATACGGACGACCTGCTCCTGTTCCTGAATGACCCGGGGCCCTCACTGCAGGGTGCCTTGGATGTTCTCAACGCATTTTCAGATGTGTCGGGTCTGAGAGTTAATTGGGACAAATCCATATTGTTCCCCATAGACGCTGCAGCTAAAACTACACCCAGAACGGTTACTCAACTTTCCTGGGTTGAATCCTTTAAATACCTGGGAGTGGTGATATCTGGTTCACCCCAGGACTTCCTGGCATCGAATCTACTCCCGATTTTGGGAGACATGAGGCGGAGACTGAAGGCATGGGAGAATTTACCTCTGTCCATATTGGGCAGGATCAATTTAGTCAAAATGAAGCTTCTACCCAAATTGACATATATTTTTCGTAATTGTCCCATATTGATCCCAAAATCCTATTTCCATCAGCTGAACCAATTGGTCTCCTCTTTCTTGTGGGGCACTAAACCCCCAAGGTATAAACTCACAACCCTAATGTGACCCACTCTCCAGGGTGAACTAGCGCTACCGGACTTCTATAAATATTTCCTAGCAACCCAAATGGTCACGGCCCACTGGTGGCTCTCGGCCGACGTCACCAATTCCTCGGTTATGTTGGAAGCCGCAATCCTGAACTCAGTGGAGGCACTAACTGGCCTTCTCTATAGAGGGCCTAAAGCCCCCTATCCTCTTACCCCCTCCATGCGCACAACCATCAAAAGTACATGTACTTTTAATGACTGGAACACACACAGACATATATACACACAAATACACACACACACACACACTCACAAAGTTTGAACTCAATAATTCCCTGTCTTTATTCAACCTCAAATACTATGTAACTATATTAAACCTTCATTTTTTAGTTTGTATTATTAACATGGCCAGATTGAATTGAAATGCATTTTGTTTCTTTTTAAAAACTTTCTTTTTAAATTCTTGTTATTCTTTTTTCCCCGTACTGCTAGCCCCCCTCCTTGTGTGCGGGTGTCTCCATCAGCAAGCCAGTTGCTGAGGAGACACCCATGCCTGCTCCCACTGTCATACTGTGACTGATGGCAGAAGGAGCCTATGGCTCCTATGCCATGAGTACCCTCTCCCAAGACCAGAAAGTTTGTGAAAAGCCAAGTATCTTCCAAGTCCTGGTGAAGGAGACGACCGACCTTGGTTACTGGGGGGATGGGGTGTTTTCTACCTTAAGTGCATTAAGGTAAAAAAACACCCAGCCTTTAGTGATACTTTAAGGTATTTATACAGTGATTTTTAAGAAAACAGATGGAGGGAGTGCTTCATGGAGGCGAACGTCCCTCAAAAGCTGGATATGCATTTTATTAACGTGCACATGATTGGGTGGCCAAGGAGAATTTTCATTGTACAATGTGAACATTCTACTCTTAAAGTACTGTATATCTAAATCCGAACACAAAGATGTTATATAATGCAGCTTACCGGTCTTTACATGTGGTGGCTGCAATTGTTTTAATTTTTCTCAATTCTTTTCAAGATTTATCCCTTTATTTTCACCTGGAGATCCTGGCAGTAACATACATCTTGTCCTAGAGTAACAATGTACACTGGATTTCTAGCAGTATCAACAGATATTTTTTGGCACTTATCAAACAGATACAAGGAAATGCTTTCAATTGTATATTTAACAAACCAAAAAGAGAACATCAGAAAAGTCTATTGATAAGGTTGACATAAACTTTAGGTAAATCAATACTTTCAATTTTTATTTAAAAAAACAAAGCAGGGGAAATGGCCTTCAGTTTTCTGTTTATTTATTAGTACAAGCATATATTACAAACGTTTTTTTCTTATAATAAATAGTATACAAAAAAAACTTTTGATGACCATATTACTAGTGTTTAATTAACCAAGCACACAAATCAACCAAATGATGCAACTATTTCTTTGAACCCAGCATTTCAGCACTATAATTAATCTTTATCAAACAAATGCCTTAATAGTGGATCCCGACCATGATTTTAACTTTCATAAAAAGTTTGCATACATTTAAATGAAGATTTGTGCACTACTTTTGATTTGATGGTTTTACAATATTCTACAGTGTAATGAAAACAAGCTTGCAAGACAAAGAGCTCATTAAATCCACCATTATTGATTTGTTCAAACAATTACTTATTGATCTTCATAGTTGTACTGGTAGGTTTCCTTTATAAACTGTTGATTTTTCTCTTTATTCCACATATTTGCTTTGTGTTTCCATATAGTTTATTATACAATTTGATTCAAAGACAATCTATTTTAACATTCTATTAGCCCCACTTTGAATGCCTTGTGCATTGGCACCATTGGGGATAACCAGCAAGGACTGAAAAAATGGTTTAAAGGCATTCAAGGAGGGATTTGTTATACTCAGACTTTATAATGATCATGAATAATAC
>NW_017306295.1:3673-27531 GCF_000935625.1 Nanorana parkeri | reverse complement strand
AATACAATCAATATTATTATTATTATTATTATTATTATTAATATTATACAGGATTTATATAGTATCAACAGTTTGTGCAGTGCTTTACAATATACGGAAGACATTACAATTACAATAAAATTCAAGACAAGATGATAAGGAAGTGAATTTGATGCATTTATCCCCACTTATATATTTAATACCTTAAAGCCAAACTCCACATAACTAAACACAAAATTAAAGTAAAAATGTAAAAGCACAATTATGTCATCTCTGCTCTCTGTTCTCCAATAATAATGCTCTCTGTGCGACTTACTGTGCGACTTACAATACTGGACAGATCATTAAAGCTAACCCTAACTTTCCTATAGTTAATTTTGCAGTACATGAGATTACAGGAAACATTCAACACAGATTCTTTTGCTAGCTATATGTAAATACCTAAGAGTACGTATGAATTTAACTTAAATACCTAGATCCCCACAATGTGTAGATTTTTGTTTCTTAGCAGGGTCCTCCAATGCTGAGAAAACATTAATCTACATTCTATTGTATAGCAAGCATAGCTGCAAGCAACTAGTTCTGAGACTGACACTCATATACTGTATGCTAAAGATCGGGAACCAATTAGCCTAGTTCACCATATGATCTCCATGACAGCCTATCATAGTAATCACGAGTTTGTTAACAAATAAACCTGTTGGCTCCTACTGTCACAGTGCAATGGAATAAAAATGTTTTAGTGTGTAAAAGAATAAGAAATGCATTATTTTACATTTGTGTCTATATGTAATTCAATAATAAAGACATGAGCATTGCATTTATTAAAACAGTGTACCAAAATGTTAACATTTTTTAGATAGGCTAATTAGTCATATTGTTATTGTCAAGCTAACTGATGCTCACTGACACTCCTAAATTTGGTCTAGGAATCTGGGCTTCAATGACCTTTGGTTTTTAGTAAACCTGATAAGAATTGTCAACAATTTTGCCATTTGGTTTATAATGAAATATTCTATGTTATGAATTATATGTGATCCATTTATCAAAGAAACAAGGAGCAATTCACCTGACATTCACTCATTTGTTTTTGTTAACATTCACCCTATATTTTAAGCCAAAGTAGAGGAAATTAGTCCAAGATGCCCCTTAAGAAAATTACATTTCCTGTCATTTAGCAAAATATCTTCTTCTATAGGAAAAAGTCTTTACAATAAAATATTTCCGATTAGGAAAAAAGTGACTATTGTCTTCACTGCACTTTCACACGAGCTGTTGAATTATTGTATGAACTACCAAAAAGAGTATTATGTACTCTCATGGAGGTCAAGTAGGTTGTCATACCCTCCCTGTTGAACTGGTTCCAAGAGTCCTTCAGATTTCTAACCAGTTTATTGTGAGTGTGAGTTTATTGAGAGTATAGGCATAAAATGTGAATAAAATATCAGATATATTTACATTTTGTATTTAAATATTTAGAAGTCTTTTATTAAATTTAATCTACTAATTATTTCCTTACAGGTTCCAGTGGTATCCAAAGGTGTCATCCAGCTCCATGATCCCTGATGAATAAGAGTGGGTCTGTACTGATCAGAATCCATTGGAGCAATGAAGGAGTTCTCACCACTGGTACAGTTTTAAGTGCCAGCGGAACTATAAGAATGAAGTTGCCTGTGACATCAGTGCCCATATTTGGCATTAGTCCAAATAGGCCCAGGCATACAAACACTGTCAATAGTGTTGGGAGAATGAAAAGTAATAATTATGTTAAGAAACAGATCTATACATTTTAGTTATTTCTAATTACCTTTTTATAATAAGCACAGTGCTCTATACTATTCAACCTTTGTTTTTTTTTGGTACATAAAATCTATGGTTTCAGTATTGATCTACCCTGATTACTGCATCTTGGTTCATCTGTGTGTATAACAAGATAACATCCAATTAAAATTCTATAGCCAGTGTGATTAGTGCCTTGTTACATTTTTGACAAATATGTTTATGCCCCTGTTTATTTATGTATTTGTTTGTTGCAGGTATCTATACAGAGATTACAATTTAATGCAATGAATTACATATTGAACATTTATATCAGCAAAAGAAAATAAAACTGAAAAGTGCACAAGCCCTGTTCGGTGCCATTAAGTTTATTAAATAGCAACAACCAATATCAAACTACTCACAATTGTAGTGGTAGAACAGGCTTAGTTAAATCTTCAAAGCCGATAAAATAAATCCAAATAGTCCAGATACAGATGAGAGCCGCGGCCACTGTTTCTTAGACGCCGGAGGGGCTGTTACGATTGACGCATTTCAAGGGCACGCCCCCTTCATTAGAATCTAGAGTACCAGGCTTGCTTGGCCACATAAGATTCAAGTTCACCCAATCAGAGGCGGTTTACTCCTGTGCAGCCATTGTGAGTAGTTTGATATTGGTTGTTGCTGTTTAATAAACTTAATGACACCACACAGGGTTTGGGCACTCTTCTGTTTTGTTTTGTTTTCTTTTGCAGAGCTATCCGATCTTGTAGAGGAGCAGCACCCCTGTGGCTAATCTGTGTAAGAGGGAGGGAAAAGACACCATCAGTGTCAGAGTATCTTCTTTTGGACATTTAACATTTACACTGAGTGGCCAGATTATTATGACCACCTGACGTTTGTAGGCAAATTAGCTATAATTTCGCGCTGAAGTTGCTAGAGGGCCAGACTATTATAAATAGGGAAGCAGGATGTTTACCACGACAGTAGAAGTGATTTTTTCTGAAGATATGGGGAAACAACGCGATTTAACAGCCTTTGAACGTGGGATGATTGTTGGCACTCGGAGCCATGGAGCGAGTATCAGCAAAACAGCAGAATTAATTAAATGTTCAAGAGCAGCTGTTGTTAAAGTGTTTAAAAACTGGACTGTCAGTCGAAAATCTGGGTCTGAGCGTGCAAATTGTGGCCATCAGCGACTAGTCAATGTTAGGGCAGAACGGAGAGTGGCAAGACTGGTACAACACACACAGACAACAGAAGGGCAACAGTGCATCAAATTACTGCAGATCTTAATCAGGTATCCTCTCAAATGATCTCTGAACGCACTGTTCACCGTACACTTCATCATATGGGATATGGAAGCCGAAGGCCTGTTCTAACACCTTTGCTGTCTGCAGTTAACAAGATTAAACGTCTCCAATTCGCACAGGAACCCAAGGATTGGACAGTCGAGCATTGGAAAAAAGTCACGTGGTTCTATGAATCACGTTTTCAGTTGCATCATGCAGATGGCAGAGTGAGAATTTGGCAGAAACAGCATGAAAGCATGCACCCCACATGCATGAGTACAACCCTTCAAGCTGGTGGGGGCAGTGTTATGGTTTGGGGCATGTTTTCCTGGCATGATTTGGGCCCTTTAATTCATGTGGAACAACGTCTGAATAGCACAACATACCAAAGTATCGTTGCTGATCAAGTTCATCCTATCATGTTGATGGCATATCCCAATAGAGATGGCTTCTTCCAACAAGACAATGCGCCATGCCAAGGTGCTCGTATTGTGCAGGAGTGGTTTCAAGAACATGAGGGAGACTTTACCTTGCTTAGGTGGCCCCCACAATCACCAGATCTCAATCCAATTGAGCATTTGTGGGACGAAGTTGAAAGAGCCATCAGGCAGCTGGTTCCACAACCATCAAATCTCACAGAACTGGACAGTGCTATTCATCAGGCATGGTGTCAGATTCCTCGCATCACCTTTCAACATCTCGTGGAGTCAATGCCAAGAAGAATCGCCGCAGTATTGAAGGCAAAAGGTGGCCCAACGAAGTACTAATGGGGTGGTCATAATAATCTGGCCACTCAGTGTATATCAGTCTCTGCTTTCAAGGAGCTTACAATCTAAGGTGCATACATATATACACAAACATACAAGTGTCAATTTAGACTATCAGCATATCTTTGGAGTGTGGATGAAAACCAGCGTACCCGGAGAAAACCCATGCAAGCACAGAGAGAACATGCAAACTCCATGAAAATATGGTTTCAATGAAAGACCCTAGCACTGCAAGACAATAGTGCTAAATATAAATATTTGAACTGCAGTCTCTGTAAGGTATACAACTAAACAAAATGAAAAAGGCAGTGAGAAAAACCTTAAAATCACCATCAATCTGTGTTTACATATTTTAAATCATAATGTATATAAACTATCATATGCCTAATTTCAATGCCAGTAGCAGTGAATATCAACAATTACTAAAAATAATTTCAAAATGCCCATGGTCAAATATTTTATTGCACCATAAATCAATGAAAGGGAGCAAGAAACATACAGTAAGAAGAAGAAAATGCTGCAAATGAATTTCAACTTAACTAAGAGATGTTGATAGATGTAAGTAATGTCTTTAGACATTTATTACAATTTCTTTCCTGTATGTAATTAATTGAAAAGATGTTTGAGTATATTAGTATGATTATGCCTATTAATAAATTCATGTACCAAAGAATTCAAGAATATATGTTTCAAATTAAATTAAAAGTAAATGTTTAAGCACATGCAAATACTTTACTATTTGTGTAGCTGGTTACTTTCTTTGTTTTGTGGTGTAAAATGCTGCCATGAATCACAATTTTATTCCCAAAACACTTATAAGGCTAGTTTTTTTGTGGGAAGTTATAAAAATAGTCCCAGCTTGTATTTACTTTTTGTTATTGGAGCACACACCTAGAATGGTATTTAAATGACAACACTATAGTAAACATTTGTTAAAGGAATTTAGGTTTTTTTCGAGGTCAGTTAGCATAAGTACCACCAGCTTCCTAAACTAGACACAAAGTTCAGCAACGATAATGAGAAGATGTGCACCAAAATACAATTTTAAAATCCGAAATGAAAAAAAAATGTCAGGCTGAAACCGAAAATGTTTTTATTTTAACTTTTTCAATTCTTTGTGATATTTCCCTTTTAAAATAGAAATAGAGATTGAGGACACAGAGCCCCCTATCTCTTTTTCTGCATCCCCTGATATAAATGAACATGAATCCTCTATACTGAGTGTTCCTGCTCATTTATAACATGAGGACAGAGTATGTTTACTATAAGCACAATCATGAATGAACAGGAGGTGATGTAGATCACTTCTCATTCATTCATAATTGAAGATATAGTAAACATTCTCTGTCCTCAATTATTTACAAACACTCAGCGATCACTGATCATTGACTGCTTGTACCCGCTCTTCATCCTGACTCGCTGTCACAGAAGGCTGAGCGAGCGGAGCTCAGCCTGCTGTGATAGTGCTGGCTGTCTCCACCCACACCTCTGTCCTCTGATCTTTGACAGGAGACTGAGAGGTGCAGGGAGAAGAGACGCTGGCCGCTCACAGCGCTCTCCTCCCGCAACGCTCGGTCACCTGTGACAGTTTCTCTCCTCCCTGCTGGGACACAGAGCAGCGCCCAGCTGGGAGGAGAGAAAGCAGGGATGCACTGCTGTATGGGCCAAAAAATGGCACTTTCGGCATTATGCCAAAAGTGCAATTTTCGGCCGATATGTTTCGGCAGACGATATATCGGCGCATCCCTAATAATGAGAACAAAAAATTATCTGGGTGTGTCAGGTACACAGTAAAGAATCATAAACTGTTGCATGGGGACGAAGCAGAGAGACTGAAAATGACTATAATGAAAGTGAACGATTCTGTAAGTTTGTCAACAACACTGGTAATTGAAGTTCAAACATAATGACCTGATGGCTCTCACTTATGGGACATAAGTGCCTCTCATGTTGTTCAGCTATTCTTTGGCTTTTGAACCTTCTTATGTGGTTCTAGTGCACTTTCTAGGCATGTAGCCATGCCATCTATATGCAGAAATCTGTCTCTGGAAACAAGCATGCTTCCTGTGTGACTCTGGCATCATTTGGGCACTCGGTTTAAAATATACTCATTGTGCCATACCAACTAAAGATTCCTGTAAGCTACTGAGAGCTTTTGTGTTTTGCTTAACAAGCCTGATTGCAGTGCTCTCTTATCCTTAGATTTACTCAGTGTCTGCCACTCACCCTGACTTTCTGCTCTTTCTGTGTTCGACTATGCCTGGTTGACTTCTATCCTGATCTTCTGCCTGGTTTTAGACTATGCCTTTGCCTTGCAATTTATTACTTTTTTTGACTGTCTCTGGTCTGATAGCTTTTACTAGCAATGCACTTTATGTGCACCAATTGCCTTTGCAAAATCAGGTATTACCTTGTAAATGCGCATACTAGCACATACTGCGCACTCTTTGGCCAATGGTCTGTCAGGGTTCTACCCTGACTTAACTGGTTTGCAGAATTCTGGCTTGGCTGCCATTTTACCCACATGTAATTCCTCCTTTGCCTGAGCAGACTCTGTATGTTGCTCACTACTCCCAGGCTCCCTCTCATGGCCAGACAGGAGAGAATCATCTGAGAGAACCAGATTGGAGTTTCCTGTCTCTGAGTGATGATGTCACCCCACTCACTATATAAACCACTTAGTCCAGCCTGACCTTGCACTTACCTGCTAGTGCATTTCTGCTGCTCTGAGTATTCTGATTCTGTGTATGACCTGATCCTGGCTGACATTCTCCTCTGGTTCCTGCTCCTGGCTTGTTCCTAACAACACTGATCCCTGTGTCCCTGACGTGGCTTGTACGACAACCTGATCCGGCTCCTGACCTTGGCTTGTTCCAGTTTATTATTTTTGCTTGCTCCTATGGACACTGTTCTTAATAAATATTAAATAAATATTAAATAAATATGATTAAATATTATAAAATATTAAAATATTAAAAAAATATTTTAACTAGCACCTTTTGCTTGTCTGGTTTTCTATGTCCTCTGACATGGTCCAGTCTGGATACCAAATAGTCCTGAGACCTGCAGAGGACCTTCTTACATAGCACATTTCCAAAATGCTGCATTTTGTGCTCGGGCTATGGACCCGCTGATCGCCTATATGTGAAACACCCGGTAACAGGTGTGTGCAACCGTCGGGTCTTTTCTGCCCGTGCGTGCCCGCTAGCAGAAGAAAATTGCCATCTGGAGACGGCAACCCGCAAATGCAGCACTGCCGTCCGTCCGTTTTTTTACTACGGGCGGACGGCAAGAGGTTAAAATTGTGGCAGTCGATCAGCCATTTTACCACAGTATTGGGGATCAAATAGGGTTGCTACTTAATATGTGTCCCTCTCTTTGATTACCGAATCCTGGGGTCCTTGTTTAGGCATTGTTTAGGCATTTTCTGCAGAAGAGGACCTCTAGTCCTCAGCATCACTGATTAAAACACTTTCCTCAGCAATTTCACCCCAACTGTCATACACAACCTAGCCTGGCTGAAGATGGCATGTTGTCAGTCACCTCTCGCCTGGCCCAAGAGAGCTGTTGCCAGCTCTGGCACAGTGTTACTTCTGACCCCTAGGCATACAAGCTGCAACAGAGCATGGCAGCCTTAAACTTTGGATGTTGCTCTGGAGCACTTGAAAGGGACTGCTGATTCCAAGGGTTCAGAAGATGAGGCCAGTGGGAGAAAGGAGGTACTAGTGGCTGCATTTCACCATTGGATAAGACACATGACTTCACCACCAGCTCTATTGGTGTGCCTAATCCTGCATCCTCCACAGCTATCAGAAGATTGACCCAGTGTGCCATGAATGATATGCAGCATCAAGAGCCAGATAAATTGGGAAAGTAGATTTCTCATCTATGTTTAAGAAAACATAATTAGAGAAACAACAGAAGTGACATTAGTGTAATCCAGTGTCCCATTACAGAATGCAGCTGACATTGTTCATCAACTTGGGGTCATGTGTCTATGGCGTAACCAGTCTAGGCAGCTTTTGACCGAGCTCAATTTTGGCTTCTCTACGCAGTCATAGATACTGTGCTTAGAGTGACAATTGTTTCAACTGCAGGGAGAGAGAAAGATATATGCTTCTGTTAATATGTGAGGAGAGTAGGCAAGGTGCAGATAAGAGCTTGTAACGCACAGAAAAGCACACACAACAAGAGTATCCAGTTTTTTTAGAATAACCTCAAGACTATAAACCCACCTACTGAACAACTATCATTAAAACATTTAAAAGTGTTTTGGATACTACAGTATAAAATAACATTTTCCTGTAATTATGAACCGCCATAAGGGGAAAATAAAGCTTGCTTTTGTTTATTAAATTTCATATAATCTCTGACTGCTTGTCACCTGTGTTGTTACTCTTCTCCACGTGATGTCAGCATACGTGATAAGTACAGTTGCCATGGGAACCTGCAAAACATTATTTGCCACCTTTAAGTGATAATCCATATGGGAGTTATTGAAGCTAGTATCCCAAAGTTCAACTGCTGCAATATCGCACTGAATGGTTAGCCATGACTCCTAGTTGACATGAAGTGGAAAAGTGAATAATTATCCAATAAAATCTGTCAGCCTCAGCGATAGTATGGAGCATTAGTGCTGCTTCACTTTGTGCAGAGTGGTAGGGAGTTGTCAAAAACCTGTGTATCATTGCTTAGAGAAAATGGATGTCTTTAAAACCATATACATGTAAATCAAGGTGTTTACACTTAAATACACTTATATACCATAAAATCTTAAAGGACACACAAGCCCAGCCCTGTATGCCCTTATTTTTTTGTCCAGGCCTTGTTTCAAAATTTTAAAAACATGTGTGATAGCTGTCTTATTTGAAGGTATTTACATAAGTCCTAGCAAATCCTCCGACCCAGAAAACAGTTTGCCTGTCTTCTGCAGAAGGGGTTCAATGCAGGTGCTCTCCTCCAGTAAAAAAAATATCAGCACGCATGTGCTGACTGCTAAATCATATGGCTTTGAGAAGGGATAGGGTAGAAGGGGTACAAGCACATACTCACTCACTACTTTTCTTTAGTATATCTGTAAAAAATAAGTCAAGGCAACTGGACTTGCTGTATTTTTCTTGAAGACGTTTCACTGGTCATACAACTAGCTTTCTCAATTCAGAAGGATTTCCACAAAAATTATCTGGGAATAAATATGGTGAATGTTGCTCCACAAAAATTCTGAGAATATATATGGTGAATGTTGCTCCAAGTTTGAAGAAACATCTTCAAGAAAAATACAGCAAGTCCAGTTGCCATGACTTATTTTTTACAGATATACCATGACCTGGATGAATGAGATCCTTCACAGACATACTTTTGTTTACGTTCCAGAAGCAGTTACAAAAGCCATTTTTACTAAAAGGGGCACTATTTGTAGATTTTTAAAACAAATATATTCTTCTTTAAAGTTTGTCTCCATCCCGATCTATTGAGCCGACGTGTGACAGTTTCATTGTCACACGTCGGCTTGAACTATGAGGTTGAGTGAAAATCACTCACCTCATAGTTCTCCTTTAAGCTTAAAAATATAGTATGTTTCCTGTTTACATAACCGTTGTAACTGGGTCACTCAACAAGCTGTGACAGTTTTTTTGAATGGTTCTCTGTATGACCCTGTGATTCTGATTATATGTAGTAGTGAACCGCACATTATTGACCCTTTTATTTCAGTATTTGAAACAGAGTGTAATAAGCCACATTTTCTGTGAACAATAGACACCAGTTATAGCAAAACATGTCCATTATAAGCACCAGTTTAGTCCACTAAAAGTATTATATAGGAAAGATTCGGTTTTTTTTGTTAAAATACAGTGATGAAAACACCAATTAATGTTGTCAGAACAAAATAACAATTTTATGCAAATTGGTTCAGGAGCTGTTAATCTACATCCAAAGGCACAGCTTATTTTTGTGGCAATATAGAAGCCCATTTCTACACAAACCTTGCTGTTAAGGCCCAATAGCTGACAATCTATATTCAAAGTCAGCATAGCTAAACCTGCATTCGTAAAAAAATAAATAAAGCCATATCTATTTTCACAGTGAGCAAACTGAAAGTGATATTTGTCTGAAGACATAAAAAGTCTTTTTTTTTTTGCCAACGTACCTGGTTAAAAATATGTTTTTCCATAGTCTGCACTCTGAAGGTATACTGAGGCCTCAGAATTCCAATTTGGTTTTACAGAGAGTCTGATCAACCTGTATTGTTTGGCAAAATATTTAGACCTTCTTAGTCATAATTCCTCAATACCTATTGAGCAATATATTATCCTTTTCTGACTGCTAACACTGCTCATCACTGTATGAGAAAACAAATAAGGACTTGTTTGCCCAAGGTTAATGCTTGTTAGATTGGTATTACTCACTATGCCTCCAAAACAGTATTGTTGCATGTGAAGGTAGCAATGGAGATGGCAATGTCACTTCAACTCCAAAATTTGATATGATGAGGAAGTTGCTGGCAGTCATCTGCAGCAAATGGCAACTGTTCCTTATTTTCAAACATTTCATAAGGCCCATTAATACAGTTGTCTGAGGCTGTTAAATACATAAAATTATCCTGCAAAACGTTCAAGAATCAATAAGCCTTAGTTGAGTATGCTCCATTTTACCAATCAATATCAGAATAATTGAAGTCTCCCATTACAATAACATTATCCCCTTCCCCAGCCATTTCATTCTGTGAAAGTAGCTGAATTCCTCCATATCCTTTATGTTAGAGGGCATATAGCATACACCCACAATTAACTTACAATTTGTTTCAGTCAAATTTAGCTCCAGCCATAGAGACTGCACTAATCACAATCACTTTCAGTTTGCTCTTGACTTACGGATATACCCCTCCACTTCTTCTACTGACCCTGTCCAACCAGGTTTCTGATACTCCCACAAAGTCCTTTTAAGTTCTCCTTGTTTGACTTCTAGTATTTGTGTACATTCCTTTTAATGTTGTACTAGTGTTTCATATTTTATCACTACTTGTTCTTGAATTTCAATTCAATTCTGCAGTTGGATGTAGATAATGTAATTTTTCTACTAACTGATTTGAGCCCCGTTCCTATCCCCAGTCCTCCGAACTGCACCCTCCCCTTTTAGATACAGCCCCTATATCTACTGTAGAGCAGGCAGCTGACAGAAAAGTTGGTCCAGTTCTTCAGCAACCCAAAACCCTTCTTACACCAGTACCTCAGCCACTTGATCATCTTCCCAAGCTCCCACTGCCTCTCTGGTGTGGCACATGGCACAGGGAAGGGAGCATTTCTGAAAATATTATTCTGAAGGTCCTTTACTTTATCTTGGTACCTAATGTGTACTGTGGCAGCTGTGTCCTCCCCAGCCCCAACCAACAACCTGTCAACCCAATCCACAATGTTTTAAATCCAAGAGCCCAGTAAACAGCATACTGCTTAGTAAACACAGTCCTGGTGACAGAATACCTTGTATGTACTTATTAAGATAGAGTTCCCTACTACCAGTATCTGTCTGCCCTTTCTTGAACAACTGCTCCTATCCTTACTGGAGCAGTAGTTCTGCATTTCCCAGCAGCTAGAGAAGGTATTGAGCTCCAGCAATGCTATGCTAGAACTGATATCAACAATATCATGCAACTCAGGACTAGCCTCTCCAACACTTTTCCCTCTACCCTATCTTGGAACTGCAACCCAGCTACTTCTCCAGCTTCTCACAAAAGAACCCTGCAACCAGTTCTCATACAGCAGAACCTACAGATGGACACTGACAGGTTTCATGCAACTATCCTCACCCAGTGGTGTCCTCACTTTGTTATTTACTATTCCTCCTCTCTTGCACTTTTATGCCAGCCCTTGCAACCTCAATGAGGTCCCCAAAATGTCTGATGACAATTCCTTTCTTTAAAATAATTTTCAAAATGTCCCAAAAGGTCATTTCAGTGTCGGCCAACAATTGAAAAAAAACCTCCCTGATGCAATGTTTACATCAGGCAGTGGGCAGAAATAAACAAAGCCTGTTATTGGCTATTTAAAATTTAAATAGCCAATATCAGGCTGGCTAATGCTCCACCCACTGCCTGATGTCAGTCACAGGGGAGCGGACCTGAGAGAGAACTTTCTGAGAGAGTTGCTTCATATTATTTGGTCATTGTGTCTTCCATCTTAAAATGGACCTTGAGTGTAGAAAGAAAATGGAATTATATAATATAGTGACCTAAACTGGTAGTAAAATAAATCATGATTTTGGTCTACCATAAATATGGTGAACCAAATCCAAATTCTATGAAAAGGTTGTTACAAATAAAATGGCTAATTTAAAACTCCAGACCTAATTTGGATGGTATTAGTTTTTAGATATAATGACTAACTTTAATAATAATAAAATAATAAAAATGTGATGGTTTGTACTTCATACAATTTTAAATAAAGCATTATGACAGTTTCCTTTTCATCTGTGTTGCACAATTTGTGAGGGTTCTTCTTCTCCTAGTGACAGTACTGATAGGAACAGGAAGTGAAAGAATGTCTCCCCAATGGGAACACAGACAGTATCGAAAACCTGACAGAGATTGAAACCCTTCCCCATCTCTATCTAAAGCTAGACCTTGCCCCTCACTGATATCTTCACCACATTATTTTATCCTATTCATCAATCAGAGCCCTTGAAAAAAAACTGGAACTTCCAGGTATGGAAAAATATATGGCCTTCACATCCCTACTACCAGGATGCAGTGCTCTGGCCTGAGTAATCAATTGCTAGACTGTCATATGGTGTCTTTTGCTAGAAACTAGTTTCAGAGCCGCTGCTGCAAAAATCGAGGGTGGGTGCAGCAGGTGTCAGCAGGGTGGCTTCTGACAAAATATCAGTAAAGAATGGACACTGGCACTCCAAAGCAAGTTCAGTATGTGTTTATTAACATACTAGTTGCAAGTAGAACACTCTAAACAACATTGCGGGGTCTCACAGGATCCCCTTCATCAGGCAAAGAAGTGACCATCACTTCTTTGCCTGATGAAGGGGCTCCTGTGAGACCCCGAAACGTTGTTTAGAGTGTCTCCTGTTTACATATGGTCACTTCTTTGCCTGATGGTCACTGATGGTCACTTCTTTGCCTGAAGAAGGGGATCCAGTGAGACCCCGAAATGTTGTTTAGAGTGTTCTACTTGCAACTAGTATGTTAATAAACACGTACTGAACTTGCTTTGGAGTGCCAGTGTCCATCCTTTACTCTTGCTAGAAACTGACACAGAGCTTAAAGAGGGTTCAGACTGATCAATGTTGAGGTAGCGGAGTGCATAGATAATCTTTGCGGAGGAGGGTGCAACCTGTCAAGAGAATCTGTCACTTTTCCCTTAATCCCTTAATGGGCAAAGTGACAGAGTAGCTATATTTATACTAAGCCCAGAGCAATAATACATATTTAAAGTAGTATTAAACTCTATCTTTTTACAATAATGAATCCAGATCAAAAATAATACATTGTCCAGCAAAGGAAGTCTTTACATTTTTACACAAACACTTACAGCCATCATGTTTCCAAACGCCCTGTCTCCAACTCAACTCAGCTTACCTGAACTTCCTGTCCAGAGCAAGATCACAATGGACAAAGCAGTCTCCCGCAGTTGTCTGTCCACCAGGTTGGAGAAGGGAGGAGGAAGAAGAAGGGAGGAGTAAGGAGAAGAGAGGAGGGGAGTGCCTGTTTTTGTGGAGCCACAAACTCTACTTGACACAAGGGTTCATTGTTCATTTCATTGTCAAGGCTTCCCCTTCCAGGCTCCATAGGACCCTGGAAGGGGAAGGAGCCATCCTAAAACAGGATATCAGGGCCAGTGCTTTTGAGACCAGCTGCTTTTAAACATCAAAGAACAGCATCCATTGTAAGTGATTTCATCAGCATTTGAAATAGCTTAAAAACCCTTTGACTTTAATATCACTTTAGGCCTAAAATAATAATAGACAACATTTCTAAATTTAACTTATGCAATTTATGATAGTTTTTTTCAGTAATTTAGCCACATTCATTAACTATACATGTAATCGAGCATTGTATATGTTAGGAAAACAAAATAATGCATTGGAACATATAAAAAGCTGTATAATTTGATCCTCCCAAGCAAAACCATTTTATTTTATGTCTCTTTTTGTAAGGAATATGTTTTCTTTCAAGTGTTGAGTGCTTAGTGTTCTAGTTAGCAATTTCAACCTTTTAGATGTAGCAAATATTGATTTCAGAATATACAGATCTGTGTCAAAAACACAAGGCGAAGGTAAATCAGAGACTGTGGAAGATGTAAGGATGTCTACAGTATTGAATAATTTGTTGTGCTAATATCAATGGTTTGGGGGCTACATTATAGAAATATCAGCATAAACAATTTTAATCCGATCCATATTTTAACAAAATAAACACACATATACGGTAGATACAATTTGACAAGTCACTCTACATTAGTAAAGATGGGCATGTTTGTGATAGAGGCTGTTTTGTAGAAATGATAGTCCATATAGTAACTGTACTTACAGCATTGTACTTAAAGAAATGCATCACTGGAAAATCACTTTTCATTATGATATATCACTGGATTGGACAGTCTGCCTTGCACTCCTTTATGGTGCTCGAATGCTAATGGACCCAGAACTAGCATATTTGATTTTCTCCACCACTGAGCACTGTGCAGACTGTCATACAGAGTAACTCATTATTAAGCAGTTGAAACTGCTCTAATACACAGCTATAGAACAATTTTGTGGTTGACACACATCAAACATGTCAATGTTTTTGATAAATTGCTGCATATAGTGAAACAAGATGAATATGACAAGAACCATGCCTATGATATTTATGATTAAGGGTGTAAAGTGCTAAGAACTGTAGGACATTTCATCACAACCACATTTTTATTATCTCCACTTACTGTAACACAGCAAGCTTATCATTCCAATAAAACATCTGTGTATGTATTAAATAGAGAAAGTTGATTTTCTGTAAGCTCTTTACATTTTGTTTTAATATAGGTTGCTTAGCAAGAGAGCTGCAAATCCAGGCTGTCATCAGCCAATGAACAGTGCTCAGCAGGGGAAACACTATCCACCCACCAGAAAGCTAAATTTAAAGTGTTTTTTACAGAGTGGCTCATTTTGCTTTTTTTCCCCCAACAGAGCAAAATGTTGCTTTCATTCTGGTCCATCTGGGTGGCCATAAAAAGGAAGGCACTTGCTTTAACATTTATCACTTAGATATTTAAAGTGACAACCCACCAAGCTGGTGAGAAAGAGAGAGAAATGTGTACTGTGATTCTGCCTATGAAACAATTCAGAAGAACTGATCTCTGCTCATTCCTTGCTTATTATTATCTTGGACGAAACTACTTCATGGTGCCATTTCAACTCTGCAATGTTATTTATAATATATACTGTATGCATATATACTGAAGGGTAAAATGGATTAGCCATTTACATTTATAAAACATTCAATTTTAAATGACCAGACATATTGTTTAACATCATGTATTTTCTTCCTTCCTTCAAATGAGAATACTTTCAGTTTCATGTCCTTTCTTCTGGAAGATTGTTTTTAGCAGGAGCACACTAGAAGTAAAAAGTCTGTGTGAACAACTGTTGTAACTTCACCAGTTACAGAAACCAGTATAACTCTACAAAAGAGATAGATAGTCAGGTTCCCACCCAGCTTAGAGCAGATAATGTTTCAGAAATGTCCCACCAGTTAGAGCAATATTTGAACTCAATACTCTGGGTTGCATCGACCTCCCTGCATGCTTGTTTAATAAATACATTTAGTTTTCAATTCGGGTTCAAGCAGGCAATATTACTAAAATCCATTTGTTTGGGTTTCCCTATCAGTTGGGTCCTTCAAGCCAGAAAGGGAAACTCTACAGATATTACTAAGACTCAGAGCAGGACAGCACAACTGAGAAATCACCTCTGCCACCATTGGTAAGTTACCCTTATGCTTACTGTGATTTTTTTATCTTTTGTGCTGTGCTTGCCTCTGTAATCTCAATGTAGTAAAAAAGCTCCCATTCCAAGAACCTTACCAAATTCCAAGCTGTCTTTACTGCCCTGACCTTTGTATAAATGAATTCTGCTGAATACATTTCCCTATTTTAGACACTTTGAGGGGGATTTATCAAAACTGGAGCGGACAAAATCTGGAGCAGTTGTGCATGGCAACCAATCAGCTTATCTCTTTCATTTTTAAATCCTAATTGAGCAAACTGAAGAGAAAAGCTGATTGGTTGCCAGGGGCAACTGCTCCAGATTTTGTCTGCTCCAGTTTTGAAAATTCACCTCAATGAGTGGCTAGGTAGGATCTCTGCAGTTCCTTTTACCAGGTGGTAAGACAGGTCAGGGATTGGGTTTTCGTACAAAAGGCAATGTAGGTGTGAAAGATAAGGTACTAAGTGTGGTGGGGCCCAGGTTCATTGCCAAGGGTGATGAGGTGTAAAAAAACAAGTTAAACCTTGGTAACAGTTTTGAAAGGGATAAATCTGTCATGCTTTCTATTCTACTTGGTACTTCATAAAGTCACTCTATAAGCACAAGACGGTCTATTCTCCATAAACCAATAATAAGTGGAAAACCTTTTAGTGAAGCAGAACTGTCATAGATTCTATAATCTCTCTCTTTGTGATATTCTGGTTTACTGTAATATGGAATATGTGCTGCCATATATCTTGTAAGTGGATTGTCTCTTTTAAGAAAGGAGTACCTTTTAACCTTTTTGATCTTTGAATAGTCTGATCTGTCTGTGTAACTGAGTTGTGCATAGCATATTCTGGTATAGATCTCTGGCCAGGATTGGGGGTCAGATATATGGTCCCTACTATTATCTAGGAATATCACGCCTTTGTGACCATGGGAGCATAGTAATTCTTGAGGAAGTCTCACCATCGTGAGTAATTCTTGAGGAAGTCTCAACACCGCATACAACCCAGATAGGGATCTGTGTGATCCCACCGAGAAGCCCTTCTGAACTGCCAATTTTTATGATTTATATAAAAATACAGCGCTCACCACCCCTACATACATACACTGTTTCTAGACAATAAATAGAAAAATGTATACTATTTAAGATAAAATATATATGATTTATTATCTATTTTTTGTCTAGAACGGGTGTATACATACTGTATGTAGGGGTGGTTAGCGCTGTATTTTTATACTGATTTATTGAATATTTGTAAGATACTATTACAGCTGCTTCACATACAGGACATATTTATTTTGTCTGTTGCTTCATATTGTTTTGGGATAAGTGCAGACCTTTTTTGATCTTAAAGATTATATAAAATATATAATTGGAGCAGGAGTAGCCAATTCCCCTAGGAAATAGATCCAAGACACGTAAGGGTTAGTACCCTGAGAAGGGAAAATTGACGCTGAGGTCTTGAAAGTGTATTATCCAAATACTTTCAAAGCTAAGGCAGACAGGCAGACATTGGATAAGTGGATAAATGTGAGTGAAAGGTGAAAAAAAAGAAAGATATTGAACCAGATAGAAGAAAAATTAGACCTAATGTACTATGTAAAATAAAAGTTATGTTCAAGAAATGCAGAAGGTACAGATGTATTAGAGAAATCATCAAGCCAAGCTTTTGGCTGCTGCACCAGTATAACTGGTGTGACAATTGAGATTCAACTCTTTCAGAGTTGCCTAGTTCTGCTTGTTGTGAGGGTTCATTGTGTAAAGATGTATTAAATCCATGGTATTTCTATCATCTAAGTTAACTATGATGATGTTTTCTATATCAGCAAAAAAAATGGCAATAATGATTGAATATTAGTTGCATAATTATATGTTTGTGCTTATTAGACATGTAAGCCGGCATACAATTTGCTACGGTTCGTTTCGGATGTTTCATTATTTTGTTTTTTGATCCATGTCAGAAAGTCAATTCGTATCAGCATTCAGAATTGGGCGTATCTAAATTGTTGTTCATTTTGGATGAGTTAAATGATATTTATGAACAAATATTAGTTGCAGAAAAGTGACATTAACAGGGATATTTAACTGAAGGGTGAAGAGTTTGGAGTAGGCAGGAGAAGTGAACAATCTAGCCCAAAATAGTTGATTTGGAAAAATTATCCACTTTAGCTCACTTTCCAGTTCACTAGGCCGGGCCTCGGTGGCCTTGTGGGAAATCCGGGCCTGGTCCCCCTAAAATCCCTTACCAGACCCTTGATCCAAGCAGCAGCCTGACAGAGCAACAAAGGGGGGAGATGAGCGTGCGCCCCTTCTGCACCTTAGCAGGCCTCATCCCCTCAACATTGGGAGGATACCAATTTGTTTACATTCCATTAGGGGGTCGAGAGCTGTCATGGAATGTAAACAAATGGTCGGGAAAGTCCCATCATGACTTACTCTGTCCCTTTGTTCACATTTGAGAGCAAAGCTGTCATTTCGCTGTTGGTGTTCGTTGGGATCGTATCTGTCAACTGGCACCGGGTACTTCTTTTTTTGGAGAGTCTGCGCCCGTCATCCATCATGATTGATGTGGAGCTACATTGCTGGACAACGTGATTGACCTTGGGATAACATCAATGGACTTGTTTTTTTTTAAATAAAAGATTCGTCAAAAACTTTTTACAGTGTGGTGTGTTTATTTACTATTTTACTGTATTTGGTGAATGAGTAGGGGTAATAACTACCCCTTACTCACTCACGAGGGAGGGGGGGCGGATCTAGGTGCCCCCTTTATGTAAGTCCCCTGGCAAAGCACCCTCCCCATGTTGAGGGCATGTGGCCTGGTATGGTGCACACTCATCTATCCCCTTTCCTGCTCTGCTAGGACACTGCTTGGGTGAAAGGTCTGGTAAGGGATGTTAGGGGGGACCCCACACTTTTTTTCTTCTTTTTTTGGCATTTGAATTGGGGAGAGGACTCCACGCTAGTTTTTTTAATGTTTAACAACATAAATCCATTCCGAATGACTTTCCTTTCACTCAGAAATTTGGATGCATCCCAATGTCCTAATATGCAGAAATTTTTCTGAATTTAAAGTCAGAACGAAACCACTAAAAGCAATGGTTCCCAACTTTTTCTATGCCCCACACCCCTAGGAAATGCCTGTTTGATGACCCCCCTAAAAAATGATATTCTATTTGAAGATGAAGAAGGCTAATTTATAACTTGTGAACCAAAAATTGAAGCTCATAAAATACTGTGGGTAACTAGATTGACTTTAAAAAATAAGCTTTTAACTCTATATATTGAGTAACTCCTGAACAAGTGAATGACACTGTGTAGTTGGTCAGTTTCACTAGCAATACACTCACACCTTGCTAATGTGAGTGAATTAATAGATTGGGCTACCATAATATGGAGAAACGAACACACACAAAGGAATTTATGTCTCTCTTGACTGGCAGCGGGAGACTGGCGTGCACCGGGACAAAAGTTACCTCCTGTCACCCCATGCTCCTCAATTCTTCGCATTATATTTAGGGAAGTCAGTGGCAACAAGAGAGGGATTTCATTGGCTGGACAAAGGGTGGATTGGCCAAGTGAATTCAAGTGATGGATGAAGGTTTACTGCATGTGAGCAGAGGAGACAGACAGGCTTAGAGGCCACATACGCCTCAATAAAGCGATTTTAAAAGTAATATTCTGATAGTGTTATAGTCTATATATAAGTTTTAAACCTTGAAATTACTAAATTATTATTTGGATAACTATAGGCTTAAAATTGTGCGATCATCATTGCAACCTGCAGTCATTTTACACAGTCTAATTAGCAAATGTGCAAAATGTTGTGTGGTAAAGAGTAACTGTTTATTCCATATTTTGGAAAATAAATTTTGTGAAGCTGTAAATTAAAAAAATTAGATTTGATATATTGGTGCATGTCATGTTTCCCTGACTACATTACACAGTGGTGGGTCCTCCACCATGTCTTAGGGTTGAATCACTCTGTGTTTGTTTACAGTTTGTCTTAAGGCTAATCCCCTCCAAACGGCTCCGTGGTCTGGAAGGAACGCATTGTTTGGTGTGTGACTGTTTGTTGTTTATGTAAAGTAATTATGTCCTGGGACTTCTCTGTGTCATTACCCATATCAGCCCTCCCCTTCAAGTTATCGGACCAATCCCTGCTGACTCTGTTTCAAGCCTTCATTTGAATGACCAATAGGAAGTGGTTGTTTGGGCGGGGTGTTCAAACTGTGGTGTATAAAAGTGTGTGTGTGCATTCAATAAAGCAGATCCCTGTTGGAACTCACATACAGCCTACCTGGGGGTTGATTTACTAACCTTATAAACATGCCACAAACAAGTATACACCTCTGTAGTGTGTTCCCTCCCAGCATGATCTATTGGTGGAATCTAGACACCTTTGTAGTGTGTACACACCCAGCAGGTGTGTTGTGCATGAATTGCAAGGTGATGTTGTGTAAATTAGCTCTATGTTGTGTTGCTTGCGTTGATGAATGCAGGAATGTAAATGCATGAGCTAACCATTTTTGTCTAAACTGTGAAGCAGCATTATATATGCATCATGTGCATGATTTTTCCATATATGGCATTAGTGGAAATATGCTTTTAGAGACTTTTTGGTTGATAAATACGTTTTGCTGTGTGAAAATCACACGCACCTGGTGCGTGTGTGTGTTTAGGTTAGTAAATCACCCCCCTGGTGTTTGTTCTGAGCTATCACCACTGGATTCGAACGGCACATAGCTGTAGTTCGAATCCCGGATTATCGGACGATCGAAGAATCAGACGTTGCAGTCCGACATCTGATCCAATAGGATCAGAGGAGTGCCGGGAGAGTGGAACCGAGCGAGCAGGGGCTCGTTACAGTGCAGTTAAACATTTTCTAGGAATTTGCTTTTATAGCTAATTAGTTAGTCATTGTAACCAAATGCAGTTATTAAAATTATTAGAAAAGCAAATTGAAAAAGTAAAAAGGTAAGTGACATTAAAAAGTTATCAGTTTACTGATGCTGTTTAACCCTTTTACTGCCAGGCCCTGTGCTCTAATTTTAACCTCAGCTGGCCGGACCATTCATGCAATTTTTCACTTTTTTAAATTTTCAACTGCAGCTTTAAAAGGTTGTAAAAAACATAATTTAAAAAGATAAAACTTTATTATTAAATTAGTTAATAAATTACAAATATTTGTAAAATTTAAATTGTGCCACCCCTCCCCTCCAAGGTCCATCCCCCATGGTCCGCCTCTCCCCGCCGTGGTTTTTGGGTTCCCCCCGGGACCACAGCAAAGCAGTTCAGGATGGAGAAGAAGGAGCAGAGCGACGAATGTCTGTGGGGGACATGGGGAGGCTGACCTGCCATTAAACAACTGGGCGGAGCCGGCCGTGATGTCACAGCCAGCTCTGCCCAGTTGTTTTTTTGCACGGGACCTGCTAGAAGACTCTGGCAGATCCCAGCCAATAGTAACCAGTTGGGCGGAGCTAGCGGTTATGTCACTGCTAGCTCCACCCAATTGTTTATATTTTGCGGGCATCTGTCAGATTCCACATTAAGCAGCAGAAGTTCGTCGTGTGCAGTTGGGTCGACGTACGTATTTTTTTAAATTATTATTTTCTAATAAAAATTGTATTATTTTATTAACTTTTTTAATTCTCCTATTTTGTTACATTTGTTTAAATCTTTTTTAAACTTTTTTTCATTTATTTAAATTTTTTCTATTTGGCTTGCTACCTCGGAGGTACCGAGCAGAATAGCCAAGCCGAATGCAGCTCGGCGGCAATCGGCTATTCACTCACTGCCATTCGGCCCCCATGGGAATAGTGAAGAACGGCAGCGAGTGAGCTGCTGGAGCTTCGGCTCAGCTGATCCAGATGTTGGAGTCGAACTCCTTCTGCACTTCAGCTCAGCCGAACATACAGAGCATGTTTGGCTGACCGCAGGCAGCCAATGTACGGCTCATTTTAGCTGATGTACAGCTGAAATTAGCCGTAGAAGGCTGAAGTGAATAGCCAAACAGCGTTTGACTCACTTCACTTTGGCTGGGTTATTCACTCGGCTGCCTTCGTCAGCTTTGTGAGTAACCACCTAAAATAATTATTTGAGCTGTAATCATGGTTTTTGGGCCCTAAAAATATATAAATAAAGAACTAAATAAATAAATAAATAAATGGTATACCATAACAAACAAAATCCATGTGGTATATTAATTAGTAAAAACTAATCAATTTTTGGTATCAGCAAAAAGTGCACTGTTAATACAGTTAAGTAAGAAATGTTTCAGAACTTGCTGTATGCTTTTTTAAATGTATTTGTTTATTTTATGGGGAAAAATGAAATTGTTTATTATTAAAACTTGTATTGGTGTTTATTTCTTGTATTGGATCAATAGCCAGTCTGTTTTAGTTACAGCTTTCAGAACAGAAAAAGATTGTAGCCTTTATAAACAGTTTAACAACAGACGTGGAATTCTAAATAATCTTTTCATCTGACTTAAAGTGTATTTTCACTTTTGCAGTCAAATTTGAGCAAACCTCACTATATGTTTGTTATGTGATCCCATTCACGCAGCATACCAAAAATAAAATAAATAACCTTTTAGATGTTTTGTTAAAGCAGGCAAGATGGCTGATTCCAGTTTTTTCTTAGCCCTTTGACAGTGACCTGTCCCTATAGAAAGACTGGGGACTGAAATTTGAGGATTGTGTTTATTTTATGTATTTATTTTCCCTCACTGGACATGTTTAAATGTTCATGAAATATGTGATATCACCCATGATCATTGTCTTTTTTATATGTTTTATATACAAAATGATTTTATTATTATATGTGTATCAATAAAAGTTGTAAGTTTAATGTATTTTGGTTCATTTGTATGTGGGAATACCTTCAAAGTCCCTTTACTGAGAAGAGAATTGTTATGTATGAACAATGTATGAGTTCTAAAGTGTTTCAGTGCTTGAGCAGCAACTTTGCTTAACCACTGGATGTCAAAGGAGTGTTGGAGAGGTTGCAAGGAGTGCAGAAGCGAGAGAACACAAGGTGTAGTATATTGCCATCAATGAGTGAAAGTGTGTGTCCATTGTGTTAAGTCAAAAGAAGAGATTAGGTTGAGAAGTTGAATAGTAACCAGGGTGTCAATATTAATAGCGATGTTAAAGTCACCAAGAATGATAGTGGGTAATTAAGAGGAGAGAAAGTAGGGTAGACAGACAGAGAAGTCATCAAGAAAGCAATTTACTGGTCCAGGAGTCTGATAAATCACACCAATCCTCAGAGAAACTGGAGAAAATAGTCAAATACACTGGGTGAGTGAGTCCAGTGGGGGAGAGCAGCAGGAGACCCAGAGTCAGAATCCTTAGGCCAGGTTTTAGTAACAGCAAGCAGGTTAAATGAGTTGGAGATAAGACGATCATGGACAGCGGTGAACTTGAATGAGTGGGCATTCCACAGGGCACATAAGGAGGTGCTGGTTCTTCAAAGCAGGGAATCGAAATTAAATTGCGTGGATTACAGCTGCTGCCAGAGGAAAGGAGTACAGGTTGTGAGGGTGAGCATTAAATAACAGAGGGCAAGGATTGGTAGAAATATCCCCAGAAGTCACAAGAAGCAGGAGGGTGAGGGAAGTGAAATGGGAGCGAGTCTTATATGAATCCGCATGCCTCAATGTCCTGGAGGTAATCCTAGCATGTAGGTTCAGAATGAGCAGGAGGTGGTGAGAGGGAAGGAGAGAGGGTTAAATATATCACCTGTGGGGTTGAGAAGGGGGGTAAAGGAGAGAAAGATTAAGAAGGGAAGATATGATTGTGAGAAAGAATGGTAGATAAAGCATATTAGGGGGTGGAGAGAAGTAATCAGATTTGGAACAGAGATTTCGGGATGGATAAAACAGGTCCTCCTGCAGTCTGTCAGGAGCACTGTTGGTATATATTTCCTTATTCCTGCCTTGCTTCAAGTGTCTTCTCTAAGTGTCCTGACACTTATTTTAAAATAGACACTTTGGCAACTTCCGGTTCCGGCGCCCATGTGAGGAGCAGCGGGGAGACGGCGTTCCCCCTTGACACAGCTTAACGGCATATAAAACCGGCCCCGACGCCCTCCCCCCCC
>NW_017306295.1:0-3663 GCF_000935625.1 Nanorana parkeri | reverse complement strand
GCTCCACCTCACAGGACACAGCCCCAGCAGCCAAGATGGCGGATGCCGCTGACAGGCAGAGCCGCCGCAGCCCTTCACCGGCCTCCTCACAGGACGACGGGCATGAGGACCCGTCCCATGCCCGCATAGCTGCAGCAGTAGCTAAACTGCTGAAACCAACCATAAAGGCAGCGGTGGAAGCTGCAATTCAAACGGGGCTCTCCCAGATGAGGAAGGACATATCTGCCCAAGCCAGATCTATCACTGAAGCGGAGGAGCGCATCTCCTCACTGGAGGATGATTTATTGGAAATACAAGCAAAACTCTCCCTCCATGATCAGACACGACAATCCATGCAGGCTAAGATCGATGACCTGGAGAATCGCTCGCGAAGAAACAATCTCAGGATTGTTGGTCTGCTGGAAACATACAAACCTACGGTACTGGGTAAGATATGTGCCACAGACCTGCCAGAAGCATTAGGGATAAGAGCGCCATGCCTAGTGGAAAGGGCACATCGCATAGGACCCCCCAGAGAGGATGGTGCCTCCCCTCGCCTGGTGATTGTGCGCTACCTCAATTACGCGGATAGAGTGGAGGTGTTACAAAAATTCCGGGCAAACAAAGCTTTGGAAGTGGATGGTCATCAACTATTGCTTTTTGCTGATTATTCGGCGGAAGTAGCCAAGAAACCTAAAGCATTCAATGAAATCTGCTCCACCCTGGTACAACGCCAGATCAGATTTACGCTAGCCTATCCAGCTACACTCTATATCACCTCAACCTCGGGCCAGTGATTGTCTTTCCAAGATCCATCGGGAGCCCTGCACGCCTTGAACCGCCTTTCAACAGACACAGAGTCACCCTCCAAACCACCACGTCCACCAAGGTCGCCTTACAAGCCACCAAAATCTCTCAGGAAACAAAACGGGACACCACGAAAATACCGCAAACGTTGAACATGCCGCAAGTCGGAGTGACCCGTCTACGGATAAGTATCACACATGATGTACCTTGTCACGCTTAAGCAGCCATGAGTATGGTATGGTTCACTACGGAGTCTTTTGTTGCTCCCCACTAGCGGCTGACATAGCAAGGTGATATTTATTTTTCCATGTCCTTTTAATAGGTTCTGGGAGACGGCCTCGGGGCCTAGCGGACTAATTCTCTACCATGGGTGCTGTGCAGGGGACATGAAGTTTGAGCGCATTCCCCACACTGCATACATTGGGAAATTGAGAAGTCAGTAAAATTGTTGGTTGTGTGTTATGTTATAGATAAAGTTTTGTTGAACAATGTTTTACTTATCGCAGGAATATTTGCATACTCTTTCTGTATATCTGATATGCTCCCGAAGGGGGCGGTTATGTGCTGCTGTGTCTCCATAGATAGCTTTTTCTGCTCAGGTTCCCTTACGTATACTCGATGTCTATCCTGTATACTCAGCCGTCCAAAATATTTTAAGATATCATCTCATGACAGCCAAATATCTGAACCAATTCTATGAAAGTTATATCCTGGAACGTTAAAGGACTGTGTTCCCCTCAGAAGCGCAATATGGTGCTTAGACACCTGAAGCGCCTGAAGGCGGATGTAGCATTATTACAAGAAACTCATTTACAGGAGGGAGACTTTGTGCGTCTTCGCAAACTCTGGGTGGGTGAAGTAGTGGGATCCCCTTCCAATGGCCGCAAGGCAGGGGTGGTGATCCTACTTCATAAGAATCTTCAATACTCGATTTCGGGCATTGAAAGGGATGGGGAAGGCAGACTTCTTACGGTAACCCTGGCCATGGGTACACATACCTTGGCTATAACGAATGTATACTTCCAAAATTCGCCATCTGGAGCTGACTTCCAACACCTGACAAAGTTGCTCTCAAAAACTACTACACCTCTGCACCTGATAGGGGGCGATTTCAATGCCACGGTGTCGCTGGTGGAAGACAGGAGCTGGATTGCAGGTCCCATGCCCAAAACCAGATGACATGAGCTCACTCGCCAATCTATGCTGGCCACTATGCTCGAAGCTCTAAATCTACAGGATGTCTGGCGAATGGCACATCCTCTAGACTATGAGTTCACCCATATGTCCCTGGTACATGATAGCATGGCGCGACTAGATTATTTCTTTTGCTCACCAGACCTATTGTCCCGAGCCACAGAATCGGACATACATGAAATAGTGATCTCGGATCATGCACCCATCTCGCTCTCGATTCACGCTGCCCCGCGAGTTGCTAATGCACACATGTGGCATTTTCCCTCTTATCTAAGTTCACAGGACGACTTTCGTCAATTCCTGATTTCTACTTGGAGAGAATACTCATCCTATAACAACCAACATGTTTCCCAGCCTACCCTGTTCTGGGAAACAGCAAAGGCTTACATGAGGGGAAAAATAATGGCATATGTGACAGCTTACAAAAAGCGTACTAAACAGGGTTACATGACAGCGAGTAGAGCGCTGCGCGAGACGGGTGCTAGTATCGGATGCATCTGCCCAAAACCACACGGCGTGGACAACTGCCAAGACACAATTCGATTTGTGGGCACATAGACAGGAACAATCCAGCTCATCCCACTATGCACTACAGCTCCACAAGTATGGAAACAAAGCGGGCAAACTCTTAGCCAGACTAGCGAAAGGCCGCTTCCGTCCCACTCACATCCCTAGCCTCAAACAGCCGACAGGTATCTTAACTCAGGACCCGTTACAAATAAATAAGCTGCTGGAAAATTTTTATAGAACCCTTTATTCAGCGGATACATTTGATAGCGAGGCGGCAGACCGCTTCTTGTCCTCAGTGAAATTGCCATGCCTCTCCCAAGAACAACTGCATGCTTTGAATGCAGACATATCTCAGGAGGAAGTACTCTCGGTCATCAAAGACTTAGGCGCGGGCAAAGCCCCGGGACCAGACGGGTATACAGCAGAGTTCTTTAAAATCCTACAGACAGAGATTGTGGAACCTCTACACTCCATGTACTCATCGGTGTGGGGAGGTTCCATGTATCCGGCAACGGGAACAGAGGCATACATAAAACTGCTACCCAAGGAGGGGAAGGATCCTACAGATCCCAGCTCGTATAGACCTATTTCGCTCCTAAACATAGACGCCAAGATCCTCTCTAAAATAGTTGCGAACAGACTGGCTGATATCCTACCAACCCTGATTCAGCCGTCGCAGGTAGGCTTTGTCAAGGGTCGCTCGGGAGTGACAAACATAGGTAAAGTACTGGTGGCACTGGAGCAGGCTCGCTTTAACCCCTTATTGGAGTCTGCCATCATTACTCTTGACGCAGAGAAAGCGCTTGACAATGTAAACCTGAGATGGCTGTTCAGGGTACTGACAGAATTTGGCTTCAGGGGAAAAGTAGTCAACTTCTTTGAACAAATGTACGCCTCCCCGATCGCAAGAATATTGACCCAGGTGGCATTATCGAGTCCTTTTACCCTGGTAAAGGGAACGAGGCAGGGCTGTCCTCTGTCACCCCTTCTGTTCAACCTATCCCTAGAACCACTAGCAGTGCGCATCATGCACTCAGACGCGTTCCATGGGATCAAGGTGGGCAAAGCAGATCTTCGACTGGCAATGTTTGCTGACGATGTTCTGCTGTTCGCCTCCCGCCCGAAGGAAGATGTCTTATTCATTAGAACTCTGTTAGATCATTTTAAAACGTT
>NW_017306294.1:3575128-3612468 GCF_000935625.1 Nanorana parkeri | reverse complement strand
CATCATCTTGTGCAGAGTGTCAAAAATGTCATGTTTTTTATATCTTATTAGCATGTACATGCCTGGATATGAGCGCAATACACGTGCAATATGAGAATATATGCGCGCATAGACGACTACTTGCGCGCAGGATTTTCGCAGGTGCATATGTACCATTTGGAAGCCATTCACAACAGCATAGAAATGATGTACACATTTCGATTTGTGTCATTGGCATATATGTACTGTTGTTGTTATATTTTTGTGTCTGTAGATTTATCAGTTTTATGATTTTGGCCAGGATGTTTGCATTGCTGTATGTGGATTAATTCTACTCAATTGATGCAGGATTTGAACCGGGGAAATAGGTGTTGTGTGGCAGGTCCTCTAACCGCTCAGCCACTGGGCTTCCATTTGCTGTTGGTTGTTGCACATCCCTATGGAATCCTCGGCATTTTAACGCGCCATGTGCGCGCGTTGGTAGTATTTATCAAGCATCTGTATAACCTGCATACGTTTCCGCGGCAAGCGTATACGCGCACGCGCGCGCGCAATCGGTGTGTTTATGCATGGCGTGTTTGTGGCGTGTTTGTGAGGTTAGGAAATCAACCCCATTGGGTTGCTTAAGTAAAATCTCCTTGAAGATATTTGTCTCTTTTTTTCAGAGAGTATGAGCTTTTTTTTGAGGAGGGGGGTATTTAGTGGTTTATTTAGTGTTCTTTGTATTTGTGTTTTTTCTTTTTGTATGTGTTTATGTGATTGTTATCTGTGTACTGTTTTTGACATGCGGCACTCACAGTGTGCCATGGTGAAAAGTATGGCTGCTTTACAATAATATTATGCATGGCTCAAAGGGGTTGATTTACTAATGGCAAAAAGGCTGTTCATTTAGTAAGGGAATTTTTACTTCGCAAGGAAATTTTCCCCAGGCTCAGTGAATGAGGTGATGCTCTACTGAGTTCAATCATTCAAGAGCAAGCAAAAATATTGTTTGTTATGTGTTCCTTGCACATTATTGTGTATTCTTTGCAAATTAAATGTTCACCTCATTCTCTAAGCTATGGTATAATTCTCATGCAAAGTGAACATTCTATTTTCCTTAAAGCTGGGTATACATGGTTATTTTTTATTTCATTCAACCTGCGGGCTGTACAAAGAAAATAGAACAGATTCCATCAGCACTTATGAGTGTGGATGGAGGAATGTTTCCATCTTCCAGGTTAACGTTTAACAACAAAAGAGGAAAATTGAAATTCGTAAAGAAATTCAGGTGCATCCAAAATTTTTGTTATCGGAAATTCGGATATGTTCGGATTCATTATTTTTCATTTTGGAAATTTGGATGCATCCGAATGTCCGAATTTCACTTCGGAGCAAAACGAATTGCACTTGTCTACTGGGCGTGTTAGTTTGAATCTTGCCAGGACAGCTCTTGACAGCTCGGTAGCAACTATTTTTCTCTTTTGGGTGAATCTTTGTGGGAAGATTAGTGCACTCATTGATATTGACTTGGCACTGCAGTTCAAGGGATAAAGTAACTGTAAACAACTCAAAGGATGAGCAACAGTGACAATGAGATACACCACAATATCTAAAGGTCAAATGGCATTGCTTAAAGATGAAATAAGTTATAAGTTTGGGGAAACGACTAATTTAGGTTGTGTAAGTGTTTTGAAATAAAAGGGCCTTGGACCTGGGACTACCTAAACATTGTCTGTCAATTGCCCCTAATGAGAGTGTATACAAATCTGTATGCATGCTTGTTTTGTTTGGATAACTAATATGATTGAAAAGTTTGAATTAAATCCCTTCTAAACAATTGTGGTAATGAACAGCAATTTGTTAATTTGCTCATTTCTAATCCAGGAAGACCTACATTTTCATAACAACATGGTTGTACTATAACACTAAGTATCACCTGTAATGTCAATGTGATGTGGAATCCTTTCTCCATTCCTTAGTACTTAAAGCAGACAGACTTCAGAGGATCTATGGCTGGTTGTTCTGTTTTTAACTATGGACTTTATATTAGGTTATTACATCCCATTGACTAGTTTCTGTTTCATCAGACCATTGTTAGACATCACTGAGGCGCTTGACTGGATAGTCACATTGAGATGGGGCATAGATCTTTTTTCTTGCAGCCTGGATCCTGTGCTCTACGTCAGAGTCCCCTGTAAAAGAGTAATAGAAGTCACACTACCATGCAGCATCTACCCTTTGCTGTGCAGCTGCAGCCAGTGTATTGTGTATGTCTCTCAGAAAGGAGCCTCCTACTCTCCCAGTCATCTTTTTTTCTCCTCTCCGTACAAAGGCAGAAGCACAGCTCCTTCTGTGCATTGTGGTGTTGTAGTTTTGTCCTGGGAGTCAGAGTATCCCTTTGATAAAAAATAGGGAAGAGTGTTCCAGTCACTTAGCAACCACCATGTCCTAGACAACAGAAAGCCAACTTGTTCTCAAAAAATAGTGTATTTACTATACTGAAGCTAATGGAACAAATATCAGACAAAATGGCTTCCATTTTAAAGTAATTCATAAAACTAGGAAGTAATAATTGCTGATACAGTATCAGTATTAGTTTTTGAGAGGTTTATTTTTGGTGTTGGTTGTTTTCTAACCGTGGCTAATGTGTGTTGTCAGCAGATCTTAATCCAGATGAGGAGATGATGAAGCAATTACAAGTCCCTTGTCCTCAGTTTTTGCCAAGCTATGGTGGGATTGCATGTGCCAGAATGTGTTTCAGGCCCTTTCATGGCATAGCGCACTTGTATCTGAATTTGAATCCTCTGCGACTCTCTCACAGCACCTCACATAACCCTGGTACCGGCTTTAAGCATTCTCAAGCACGTGATGGAAATCAACGTGTGGCCCCTTTCTTAGTGTCCTGCTGCAGATTGGGAACCCAAATTGCTTTAATTTTTTATAGCTCATTTATGTTTTTAATGAAAAACCTCCCTCGAAAGGTTCTAAGGATTTGTTACTAATCTATAGATATAAATAGTGGTGTTTCTTTGAAATTATATTTCATTAAAGCTGAACTCTAGACAGATATACAGAATGCAAACTAATACATCTCGGTAATCATTATTACATCATTAAATGTATTTTATAATGTATTTTTCAATCCAAGCAAAACAAGCACCTGAATATGACTTGGTATAAGACTCTTGCAGTCCCTGTACAGCAGGGCTGGGGTGTGAGAGGAAGAAGCAGTATGTTGTGCTGTCAAGATGCATGCTGAATCCTGGGGTGGGTCCAGGATTACCTAAGCTCAGAGGAAGCGGGTTGAATGACTTGAGCTTTAGACTGAGGAAATAATTCAGCAAAAAAATTGTACTGCAGGGGAAATATTTGGACTGAAGGTGAAAGTTGCTTTTGTTATTTTATGATTTAATGAGCTATTCATCTTGCATATTTTGGTTGGATTGTGCGCTAATTTCCCTGTGCCAAAATGGTGCCGTTATTTATTTAAACTGGTGGGAATGCAGTGCCAAACTGTTCTACTTCCCTTACTATTGTACTTCCCCTTTGATAAAACATTTTACATTTCCTTGTTTCGTTGGCTGACCATCAAATGTTTTCACCCAATTCAATACAAATCTGAGATTAAAATGTTGCACACTTACCAAATATATTTTACAAAATGAATCCTTGAGTAAGATATACTGTAATGGCTAAATCAATGTAGTTTTTTAATTGAGTGTGGCATGTAAGAAAAAATTGGAGCTCCCAATGAGAATGATCTCTTTAATTCGGTCCTAGTTTCTAAGATTGATATACCTGGTCCAGAGACATCTTACTATCTTTACTTGGTATATTGGTTTTTCTCATTCTGTCCTGTCTTATTTTAGTCTATGACAGCATGACCTACATGGACATACATTTTCACTTTTCAGTTTCATCTTAACCCAAGGCAACTGTCTGCCTGCGAGGCCCACTATGCTTATTAGAACAGCAGAGTCATAATGCTGCTAGCAAAAGGTCTCTCATGTAGCTATAGTACTACACCTGAAGAAACACATTGTATTCATCTACTTCACCCGAATGAAAATAAATGACGCTTTGTGAAATCAGAAAAAGATAAAATCTAATAAATACATTTCATGCACTGACTGAAAAATAGGCTTTTGGTACATATCAATCCATCATTAAACAAATACACCTGTTTAGTACAACTACACGGCTCTGAGAGGAAGATAAATATTGTTTTCTGCATGAAATCAGACATCTTTGTGGTTAACTGAGGTCCCTGAAAATACAGGGCACAATGTGCCGTAACCTGCATAAAGAGGTACTTATTCGGTAAGTCAAAAAGCCATAACTAATTGGGAACACTGTGTGTGAAAAGCACTGACATTTAATGCCATACATATTTGTGAATTACAATGGCACTAAACCATGAAGGGTAAAAAACAAAAAAAACGCAAAATGCTCTACAATAAACTAAACTGACAAAGTGGTATTAAGATGAGAGGATCATTTTTGGATGGGTATAAAAGTTTGTGGAGTTGCACATACTTTGAGCTACAGTTGGGTGGGTCCTGCTGGTCCTATTAGAGAGATTTGAGTCTCCTAGAGCCCTGCCAACAAATAATAGTAGACTTACACAAACAATTTTTGTTCTCCTGTTTTTGATGAATGTCTGATATCTGCATTACGCCTTTTGCTCGCTGAATTGCGCATGCTATTTGTCCTCCTTAGACTGACCCCTATCTGTTATCTAATTTCTATATTTTGCACGCCAAATTGTACATATGATTTGGCCTATAGAGAAGATAGAGATAGAGTCAGTACATAACAGCTCCAACAGTCCATTTTTGTGGACTGCTGGTACTATTATGTACTGACACTTTACAGCAATCATGAACATTGATTGTCACTAAGTGACAATTATATATGAATTATGTGCATTGAAAAACACTTTTGTTGTATTCATTATATGGGAGTGTAGGTTACCCTTTTCTAAGCTGTATTACTATATTACATTAATTACTGTATTCTGATTAATGCTGAGGATATTGGTTGTAGTAGGCACTTTTTGTACTGTGATCGATTTGTATGCACTTGGACACTATATACTTTATGTACTTAAAGTGCTGTGCAATATTGGTATTACTTAACTATTAGTGTTTTTATGATGAAGGTGCGGACATCTTGGAAGGTCATATTGATATCGACAGGGCCACTCTATTGCACTAACAATTTATAAGTATGACAAGTCTGCATATGGCACCAAGGTCAGCTCCCTATAGGAGCAACTTGGATTGTGGTAAAGTAATATGTTCAGTTTATAGATGACTGACAACATTTTCAAACATATCCGAGTATGATTATTTTTAAGAATTATTTTACATCTTTAATGTTTCCATAGCAACCAAATGCTGTGAAGCGATATTTACAATCCATGTCTAATCTCTTTGGTGATATGCATAGAGATTGCTTGTTATGGAAACTTCTCATGATATTTTGCTTCATTAATGGATTTCTGGCATGATATGAAAAAAATATTAACTTTCATGGCTAAATATCAATAGCTCAACTGACCATAACACAGTGCACAAAGCACCTAAATTACTTCATGGTTTAACAAACTGAAGATGGATGAATTGTGCCTGTATGAAATACAGTATAATATAAAAGAAATGTAACAAAGCTCACATTAGTCATGAATACATTATTCACAATGTATTACATGAGAACTAATGTGGAAAGAATTGTATCCTTCTGATAGAGAATTTGTCAAATAAGAATGCTGCAGGTTTAGAGTGTAGTATCCATATCCGCAGCAGCCTGCAAAACTTTGGTTTACCTGCCAAACCCACAGCCGTTTGGACCATCAAATCTTTGCCACTTCCCGATTCTGCTGCCCACTCCTTTCCATCTCCTTCCGCTCCCCTTTTGTTCACTGAGTCAGCCTATCATAGTGATGGGGAGGCAGGTAGTGCAAGACCCAACACTATCAGGGCACCAGCCTTGTGGCTGTAAGAATGGGTGGGGATTCAGCACTTTACACCCATTCACCCCTTCTTTCCTGCATGGTTGGATTAGGATCTGATATAAATTTTGTGGGTGGACCCCACACCTTTTTATTTGCAGGGTGTCTCAGTAAAAATCCATACCAGACCTGGAGGCCCTGGCATGAATTTTAGGAGGAATCCCATGCTTCTTTTTTGTATGGGGTCACCCTTTACATCTGTACCAGAGCCTCATCAAGGATAAGGGTCTGGCATATATTTTTTATGGGAACCTCACACCATTTTATATTGCGTGGGGTCCCCCCTTAACATCTATACTAGACTCTCATCTAGAATAAGAGTCTGGTATAGATGAAGGGAATCCCCAACCTTTTTTGTTTACAAACAGAACAAAGCCACTGGGAATTGTCATTTATTGGCAATTAAATTTTTTCTTTGTAAATGTTAGTTTTGCTGTAGTACATTGTGAAGGGAATTTATGAAAACTGGAGCAGATAAAATCTGGAGCAGCTGTGCACAGCAACCAATGAACTTCTCTCCTCAGTTTGTTCAGTTAAGGTTTGAAAATAGTTGCATAGTTACATAGTATTTGAGGTTGAATAAAGACACAGTTCCATCAAGTTCAACCTATTGTGTGTATGTGAAAATAAAAGAGAGAAGCTGATTGGTTTCCATGCACAGCTGCTCCAGATTTTATACGATATAGATTTTCCAAAATACACCCCTTCCACACCAATGAAACTGCAAAATTACTCATGCACTCACTTGTTATATATTTCATCTTGACTATTGCAACTCCTTCCTCATTGGCCTACCTCTACACAGGCTATCCCTCCTTCAGTCTATCATGAATGCTGCTGCTAGACTCATTCACCGAACCTACCGCTCAGTGTCTTCAACCCCCTCTGTCAATCCCTACACTGGCTTCCAATAGCCCAAAGGATAAAACTCAAAATATTAACAACCACTTACAAAGCCAGATAACTCTGCCCCTGGCTATATCTCAAACCTGGTCTCAAAGTATCACCCTAACTGCCCCCTCCGCTTTTCAAAAGACCTCCTGCTTTCCAGCTCCCTCATCAACTCCTTCCGTGCTCGCCTCCAGGACTTCACTAGAGTCTCCCTCATCCTATGGACCTCTCTACCCCAACCTTTCCATCTATCTCCCACTCTGACTGCCTTTAGGCTATCCCTTAAGACTCATCTCTTCAGGGAAGCCTATCCCACCTCAGCCTAACCACTGAACTATCACTTTCTCAAACAATTCATCCTGACACAGCTATCTCCTCAGGTAGCACTTGCCCCTCCCTTTTATATTGTAAGCCCTCACGGGCAGGGCCCTCCTTACCATCTTGTCTTGAATTGTATTGTGATTGCAATGTCTTCCTTATATTGTAAAGCGCTGCACAAACTGTTGGCGCTATATAAATCCTGTATAATAATAATAATAATCTGCTCCAGTTTTGATAAATTCCCCCCCTTTATATATCACACATATATGCAATTTCACAGGCAGGTTCAGGGTATCTCCCAGACATGCTATTTAAAGGAATTGGGCAGCTTATTATTGCTGCTTAAGGATTATTTAATCGGCTTCTCCCAATCACTTCAACTGATTTTTTACATTTTTTTTTTGCTTTGGAACATGTGCCACAGGGTAGTGCCTAGCTCCCTATGCCTTTTGTTTGACAATCCCTTGCCTAATAGCCTAGAAAACAGTAATTCATGATTTTAAAGATTCTGCTTCCATTGACTTTAATGGGGTTTGAAATCAACATATGAACTTAGGTAAGGTTCGCTGGAACGCCCCAAGCCGAACCCAGGTATGTTTGGCTCATCACTAGTCTTGAGTTAATTTCAGCTAATTCTCCCTAATTAAAAATGTCTAACTGCTGCTAATTTTAAACTGCTCTGTCATGTGCGCTCTCTTATTTCATTTAGTTAAATACCTGCCTGTCTCTAGTACATTTCAGACAATTCTCTCTCATGAGAAATGTCCTGCCTTGGACAATTTCACATGACTGTATTATCTGCGGTCTCTTAGTTCCTATTGAGAGTTTGATAGAGTTGGCCAGTGTCAGGACAGTTCTGCATCAGCGAGAACAGGGACAGCCACAGCATACTACTGGCCAAATTCTATCTGCTGGTCAAAGTGGGCATATTACAACTTGGTGAAAAAGCATGTGTTAATGCTAATTAGTGTTGCTCGTACACTACCAGTCAAAGCAGTCCCCGCAGCAGTGACATTCCTGGACCTCTCTAGTTATGAATAATAATAGTGTAAAACAATATAAAGCTCAAATCCAGATTCAGGTCATGTTTAAAAATAAAAAAGACCGTACATATTTATAAAAAAAAGGGAAAAAAGCAGCTATGGGTTCCACTTAATATTCCAATCAAGCCCTTATCCAGGAATATTATCTGGGTAACCAGGAAGGGAAGGGCAGAAATTCCATGCCCCCCCTATTGTACCCGACTAGGGCATATGCCTGGGGAGGACCAGCTAAATTACAGAACCATGGCTGCCGTAATGTAAACTGATAGATGAGAATTCCAGGATGCTGGATTTACAGTCTGCAATTTGCACACTATGAGTGCCACCCTGAACCAGAAGCCATACTAATGCAATACTCTGTGGTCTACACCTAGTGAGTATGGAGGTATAACATACAGCCCAAAACATACCTTCTGGTTATGTCAGAACCTGGGCCAAAAACCTGGTAGTAAACTACTGAAGAATGAATGAAGGTCTTATAGAGTGATGATTTTAAATCTTTGGGGTGCATGTTTGTTTTAATGCACACAAGTTAGAGAGAGAGTAGTTCCCCAGTATGTGACACCAACTTTAAAAAACTGAAGAGGAATCATTATTTCCTGAGTAAGTAACACCCTGAACCAAAAGGGCTAACATAGAATTTTCCAGCTCCATGCAATACCTTCTGGCCAGTGCCTTTTTAGTCAAGGGGGTTCATCCTACAGCTAGGTAGTGGCCAAAACATATCTTCCAGCCATGTAATAACTACCTTAAAAGATAGAAACAAAACTGTAGGCTTCAAATTTCAAATCATGTAATACCCAACACAGTCTCCATGAACAAATATGCTGGGTAGTGTAATCCCATTCCTTAGCAGAACCACATGTCTCATACATGAGGTCTGAAATTGGAGGCAGATAGGATTTAAACTCTGGCCCCTTTACGTTTATGCCATGCTAGCCCAGTTATAGTAAAGGCACCGGCCTGGAGGACAAATACCCTTTCTCGATTTCCTATTATTAACAGGCTTTTGACAATGGTCACCTAGACAACTAGAAAGGTTAAATCCCCCAGCAGGAATACAGGCAGCAATTAAAAAGTCATCTTTAAAAAGGTGTCCCACATGGCCCTGAAATGTTGGTAGATTCTTTAGAACTTTTTCACAAATTTTTTTGCATTTTGGCTTCTTACCTCACGTTTTGATGTTGCTGGTGGTATGAGGAATATTTCTTATTTGAGCTATAATATGGTATCACTGTAAGCCAAGCACCCCTCATTTTGTGGCAAAAAAAACAACTGACATGGCTCTGACCCTTCATTGCTCTATCCAAAATGTAAAAAAAAGTTTGGGCTATACCTACACTTTATTGTTTATAAATGTTAATGTATGCAGCTATAATAAAGGACATGGTTCCTACTTTGAGAAGTAGAAACCCAAAGGGATATGATAACCGTATTTAAAAAAAATAGAAGGTCCATATCATAGGCATGTGCATGGGGGTGTGCTGGGTGTGCCAGGGCACACCTTAATCACCCCTAGCGCAACATTGAAACCGCAACAGTGATGCAGTGTTTTTAGTCACTGAGCTGGTGGAGAGATCACAAAGATCTCTATTTTACTGGTTCAGAGTTACAGGGTGCAGCAGCACTTGCCACTTACATTCCTCACAGCTGCAGTCCCCGATGCCTGGGAAGCTGCTGCGAGCGAGTGTGGCTGCGGCTTCCCATCCAGTCAGGAAACCAGGTGGGTGGTCACATGTCCACCTTTCAGGCTCCCTGCTTCATTACTGCATTCCTGCTTGAAGAGGTAAGGGGTATGTATGTCATGAGTAAATAAAGAATTTGGAAGACTACAGCTTTTAAAAATGATAGAAGAGAATTATGAAAGAAGAAAAGTAAAGTGCAAACAAGCTGTTCACTTTGCACAGGAATTTTCCCTTAGCTTGGTGACTGATGTGAAGCCCTACTAAAGCAAAAATACTATCAAATTATAATGAATGAATGAACAATACATAAACAAACAAATCTCTATAATAAATAAGTGCTAAATAATACATGCAATCAAATGTTCACAATTGCTCTTCTTGTAAATATCAATCCTAAATAATATCCCTCTGGAAAGTTCAATCATATATTCCGTGTTCAGATATGCACAAATGTGGAATCACACATATAAAGTGCTCAAGATTTGTCCCAATTGCACCACACTCTTTATCCTTTTACTGTGAAAGTTCTTTATACAAAGTCCATACATCAACTCCAATTATCACCCAGGCGCTCCCCCTCTCAGTGTGCCGCTCACCTTATAAGTCTAAAATCGCTTTATAGGATCTCCAATCGATCTTATTCAAAGGCCGTCTCTCCACAATTTTTCTTGCAAGTGATTGGGTATTTTCTGCAAAGTACATTTTCACCACATTCACTAAGCTGCAACCCTGATAGTTCTCATGAAAATGCAAAGTATCGGCATTGGTACTCGAAAAGTATCTGTGCATCCCTACTAAAAATGATGGGCTATTGATATCTAGGTGGTTTTGTGGACCACAACCGCTGTTACTAGTGAGAGTTTGAACTTGATGGACATTTGTCTTTCTTCAACCTATATTATACAGATACCATCTTGAAGGCTTGTCTAGGAGTTGTACCAGTGATTTGAACTAGGAGAACACCTGGGTTTACACCCAAACCAGTTGGTGAGATTATATTTATCAGCTGATCTGAAACATCCTGACACTCTATAGAAAGAACAGGCCCGGACCAGGCAAAAAGATATCTGGAGTGACTTCTTAACCTCCTACCCCAATCACTTCTGATCGGTCATTCACTCGGCTGCCCTCGGCAGCTTTGTGAATAGACCCCTATATATTTTATTTTGACTGAAAATGATGATGACTGTGACAAGCAATTGATGCAGCTGAAAAAATCTTTAAGCACTCTTCAACATTTCTATCAATGTATTTAGAAAAACAGCCTTTGAAGGCAAAGGTTTCAACTCTGAACTCATGTATCAGCAATAAATGTGTTGCCAGCACAGGACAGAGAACACCCTAATTATTACACACTAATATTAGCTGCAGGGTGAATTTAATGTAAGTAAATTCCAGTGTCTCTTCTTATATCGCACAATAAAACTTTTTTTTATTTTTGTCAGTCCTTCCATATTGCACTGTGCTATACTGCTGCATTCTGTATTAAATCCGACAACTTGGCCAAGTTCCTCCATCATTCTGAGCAAATATTTGGTCATCCCACAATTAACACTATCTTGCCATTCTAATCTATGTGGGATCTGTAAATAGAGAATAAATGAGTGCCTGGTGCTGTACTTGGGCAAAGAAGAGATTTTGCTCCAAGCTTTCACATTTTAGAATTCTAAAATACATCAGACATTTTCTACAGCTAATTAAAAAGTGTAAACCTTGAAATGGGCAATGGTACACATTAGTATTTGTTAAATCACACATATCTTTTTTGAACATCCTTCCTTTGGGACTTATTATTTTATTACAAAGCTTAGTTATTCAAGCATAAAACAGACCTGTGATACAGCATATGTATCTTCAGCTTTGTTTTTATCTTCTCATTTTGAAGTGGAGCAGTAGAGTGGGCATGTATTTCTTCACTGGAAAAAAAACATATATGTGATTTATATATAAGACCTGAAATGATTAAACCTATATGGAGAGCTAGTCTGTAGCATCTGAGATGAACATTACATTTTTCTATAACAAATCTGTAGATATTTAAATAATTAAGAAAACATTTCATCATTAGAGCACTCATGCACTTCTAATGTTACTTCAAAAAATGTCAATAATGCTTCAAGAACTGTCCTGTTTACTTAAAAATTTGTTTTAAAGTAATAATTCTCTCTCTCTCTCTCTCTCTCTCTCTCTCTCTCTCTCTCTCTCTCTCTCTCTAATTTTTGCTTTTTTTTTGTTTTTGCTTTTATTGTATATTTAGAAACATTACATGACCCTTCTCTATTGTATACAAATTCATGCAGGGAAACAAAAATATCACACTTGGATCACTTTCACCAACTACACTACGTGCAGACTGCTTTCTTAATGACCCAATCTGTCTGCAGAAGATAAATTCCTAATATCTATAAATTCAAGCCAGGCACACGCATGCAGTGTTGGGTTTATGGTTATCCAAATGCAATGTCTTTTTTGGTCATTTTATGCACGAGAAGGCCTGAAATGCAAATTATCTTGAGAGGAAAGTGTAACATAAATTTTATTAAGATGAACTCAGATTAATAAAATTAACTACTGAGCCGTCTGAAATGAATATGAAGGGATGTCTCTCTCTCTAAATGTAATATACCATTATCTTCTCCTCCTTCTAAACAGCATGCCAAGTACTATGTATACAACATGAACACACTAAATGGCACATTATGACACTAAGGCATAAGGAGGCACAAAAAATATCATAGCTAAACATGTAAGCCACACGCTTCTCACCTCATTACCATGGAGCTTTATTACAAGGGGTTACATAATATAATTTAGCCATTGGCAATTAATAGCATGTTCACATAAATAATGTCAAAACGCAACTGGGTACATTTACTGCTTTTTTTATTTATACTAAATCAATAAATTATGTGTTTTTCTGCTATGATAAAAAGACCAATAGAACTACACATTTAATGTGGACATTTCTCTATCAAATACTCAAAATTCCTGGTGCTGACATTTTTGTAAACTGATAACAAACATCTTACAGTAATTTGGTAATTTATTTAGTAAATTACATTAAATGCAATCCCATTTCCTGGTTAATTCCAGCACTGGAGACACAGCCAGGGCCTCACAGCTGACCCCTGGGAGGCTACATCTCATGATATCTTGCAGTTTATAGACATGCTTTTTCCTTTCTTTAATTTTTTTTAACCTGTCTTTGCACATCTGTCTTGTTACCCTTTGTGCATGCACCTTGTTATTGTTTATACGTTGCCATGACTACAGTAATGTCACTTATTTGGCCGCGGTTATTATCTGATATTATACTGATATTATCGGTGGGTGGCAGTAAAAACGTGGACAAAGGCAGTCACTATTTTTTTATATGAGGGCTTGTTCACACCAAGTGTGGAGCAGATGCAAAGCAGAGCAGTTACAGAACGCATCAAAAATGCATCCAATGGTATTTCGGGCTCTAGTTCACACCACAGTGTTTAGTTCCAGAGCGTCCCAGAAAACATCAAAAACACGGCAAAACACACTGCACTGCATGTGCAGAAACTCTTGCAGATCTGGTCCGGATTTTATGTGAACAAGCCCCGAATCAAAATGTGTAATCTTTGCGCGTGCACCGTCAGTCTTTCCACACGCGCGTTCTTATCGTTGATATGTTGCCATGGCTACATTAAAGCAGAGTCTGGTACCATAATGCTGCTTGCTATAGCGCTGGCAATGTATAAACAATGACAAACAACACCAGCTCCTATATAGCCCTTGTGCTAGATCTGGCGCTGACATCATCAGAGGGTGGCAGTGATCATGCAGAGGAAGAAGAATCCAGCCATCAATGACGTCTATGCAGGGCCATTCCTATAATGCGTCAGCCTGAGGCGGTTGCCTCAGGTGGCATCTGAGCACCCCATGTCATTAAAATGCTTACTTGCAGTATTTTATATTTTCCTAAATTATTTTTTATTCACTTGAAATGTGCTTTTTGGCTTGCTTGAAAAATGGACTACTCCAGAAGAGGCAATTCTCTTGCACAACTCCCTCCATCCTTGCACATCATAGCCCTCTCTTCTTCTCTAAGTGTCTAATTACCCTTTCTGCTGGCCCAGCTCCTTCACCTCACCCCTCACTTCCCTACGGAACCTTTATGTAGCTGCCGTGGGAGCAGAGATTGGGAATACCATACAGTTTCCAAATAATGACTATTCCAATTCTGCTGACATAACATCCAAGCTGGCGTCGCCCAGCAGCAGCCCCAGGGCTGCTGGATGTCTACACAAGAGAGGTTTTTACAGTCAAATAACAAGCCTAAAATATGTTGAAAGAACATATAATCATATGGGAAGATTTTCTTTAAATAAATGGTCTGGCAACAGGGTCTCTTAACTTAAATGAAGGACTTTCACTTCTGATGGAGCAGCCAGTACTGACAATCTACTGTAATCATTTGCATCCCTTATCCTCTAAATGGTAACATACTCCCAGAAGTCTGCATTGGTAAAAATAGCTGATGAATTCTGATTAGTTCTAATGGACTATATATAGTTTCTTTTCTCAGATGAGGACCATAATGGTGGAATGTACACATATTAGAAGAGCAGAAACATAGGATATCGAGTACAGCAACTAGACTGGTGTTTGCTTTCACTTACAATCCTGCAGCAGAAAAACTGCAGTGGAATTTGATTGGCTGTTAAAGGAGAACTATGAGGTGAGTGCTTTTCACTCACCTCATAGTTCTAGCCGACCTGTGACAATGAGACTGTCACAGGTCGGCTTAGTAGATCAGGAGGTGAGCGAACACATACCGCCGTTCTCTCACCTCTCGATCCTGTCACAGCTCTCTGCCGTGACAGGGGAAGGACTGGATTCCCCCCTCCCCGCTCCGATCCGCCAGCGCTGACTGGGGCAACGGACGGGGGAGGGGGCGGGTACTGCTGTCTCTGCCTCGATAGGCTAGATAGGCAGAGCCAGCTGTCAGTCACGCAGCTGGGCGGATCCCGGCACAATTGTCGGGATCCGCTTCAGCGTCTCAGTATACCGCGAGCTACAGCTCGCGGTATACTGAGCCTAGGGTGACGGGAGGATGCTAGTTTGTGTCCTCCCATTACCCTAAGGAGAACTATGGGGAAAAGCCTTAACCCCATAGTTCTCCTTTAAGGACAATGCCTTTTTTTCCCCTGTTTTTCAGGTTTTATATTTTAACACAGAATCATAGGCCTTCTGTGCATCACTTGCAACACTGGTAATGGCAGTGTCTAAAAGTTAACTTTTAGGGCATGTTTGACACTGTTTTATGGCAGCAAATAATCAGCAAATTTTAACAAATTATGTACTCTGTTCACTTGTGTTATAACCAAATGGAGCATGTACAAAGTATGCTAGTAACATAAAGGCAACACAGACATGTGGGACCAGGGCCATCCCTATAATGAGGCATCCTAAGGTTGCTGCCTGCCTCAGGCGGCTTCTCTTTGGGTCACATGGGGGGGGGCAGCGGTAGGCAGAGCGGCATGCCTGCACCCTTTCCGGCCAGACCATCCCAGGTTGCTAAGAGTCAGGGGCAGATGTGAAAGGGCCACACACATCTCCCCACCCAGTTCTTAGCAACCTAGAATGCTTTGGACGGTGTCCCGTCCAGCACCTGGCAACCAGTCAGTGAGCTGAACTGGCCAGAGCCGAAACCAGAGATGGACAGTGAGATGATACAATTAATTAGCGTGCACAAGCGTCCTATCACCGCCAACCCCTTCTCAGAACGTGCACCACCAGCAACCACTTCCCTACTTCAGGCGGAAAAAAGGCTAGGGACACCCCTGTGTGGAACACAGTGCCTATATGAACATGGCATAGGCAACTACAGGAAAGCTATCAATAGCTTTGTCTTTGCAGTTCCCCTATTGCTCTTTTTGGCAAGGGTGCAATAAATAAAGACTAATTGGCACAGGCTTTTGTATCCACATGCAGAAAGAATCTGTGGATTCTTGTGGCTGGGATCCCCGGTGTATGTGGAAAGCTTCAGCAGGTACGCCTGTACAAAGCAATGACAGATTGACAGGAGCCACAGCTGTCCACCGCTGTTTGCATGTATCTACTCATCCAGCAGTTACCTGCGGCTAGGAATAGATGACCTCCCCTGGATGCAGGTTGTACAGAGTTTGTCCAGGGTTGGTCATCTGTTCCTAGCCGCAGGTAACCGCTGGATGAGTAGATACATTAGAACACCAGTGGACAGCTGCGGCTCCTGTCAGCCTATTATTGCTTTGTACAGACATACCAGCCACACCTATGATCCCAGCCACAAGAATCCTTGCCACAGGAATCTGCAGACCGGCCCCAATGATTAGTATAAATGACGCCTCACAATGCATTTGAAACCCCCAAGTTTACTGTTTTCCTTTTATTTGCTTTTTAGTTTTTACTTTTCAAGTGCATGCAAATAGGTTTTAGTTTATCACTTCTGGTTGTGTGAATGAGACCCATACAGCTCTCCACTGGACACATTAAAAGACTGTATATTGATAATTAAATAAGATAAGTAGTATGAAATCAATTATTCCACTGGCCACATTAAAAATAACAAAATAGTGGAGCTACGTACACATTAGGATGTTAGACATCGGAGGCCAAATCTTCCATGTGCTGCTTTAAGCTATTGGTATACCACAAGGCATATCTATGCTACCACTTCTTTAGAGCATACAGACATTATTGTAGAAAAAAATAAGAGTGAATATTAATGTTTTATTTTCTGTATTAAATAACGAGGGGAGATCCTGAAAGATGCGCCCTCCTCCTTCCCATGCTGATGCCTGTAGGCACAGGCCTCCTGACCCTGGTTCAGAATCCATCTCTAATCAATTACAGTCTGTCAAAGAGCACTTGTGGCTTCAAGGAAACCTGTCATGAGAGAAATATGTAGACTGTGTCCTGGCTTGGTATGCTGACCCTTTGGTTCAAAAACTATCAGAGTCATGCTCCTGGGGACAAATATAGAGAGAGCAAGTATGGACTTTATTTGCTCTTTTTTCACTTGCTGTATGTTTGTCCCGGGTCAGTAATTCAGAACATAGTAAAGTTTGAGACCGCCAGGAAAATTGAATTTTTCTCATAAACGCCATATTTTACTTGTAACAAAATATAGTGAAACTCTAATATGAAAAAATAGAAATTGGAAAGAAGTGGCTCTGCTTTTTATTTCTTTTAAACTTACTGTTTGTGGCTTTTAATTCAACACAAAGTCCATGGTACATAGGATCTAGGATGTTGGTTTTGTGGTCTGTGCACTTGCAACAGCTCTGTGGGTCCTCATTAGTGTGTAATGATATCTCCTTGCGACAGCAAAGCTGCGTGTGATCCTGATGCAGTGGCCTCTTTGAAGAGTGGCAGGCAATCATGTTAATCAAGTCGAACATGCCGGCGTGATGTACATTGGCACATCAGCTTGTTCTGTGGGTCCTAAGGTGACAATGCTCAGTCTGTGTAAACTGACAATAAGGCAGCATAATCACCTAGGAACAGAAATTCCCTGCACAGTTTAAACTGGCAGGATCAACAGGCCCAAACAGAAGAATAAGATGCCTGCAGAGGGAAAGGAGGAAACCCACAAGAGATAAGAAGGAGTATGCTACCATTTGCCATTTTTTTTATTTTAGGGTCTACAGTACATACACTAACAGGGTTATTCACAAAAGGGTGAAGAGTTTGGAAAAGGTAGGAGAAGTGAACAATTGATTAAAAGCCTCATTAACACAGGCTTTTTAAGGCCAACAGACAATTTCTGCTACAAGAATTAGCAGATTCTTGTAGCTGAAATCACAAGTGGATCTGGACAACTGCAGCTGCTTAGTCTGTACAAAGCAACAATAGGCTGACAGGAGCCGCAGCTGTCCGCCACTATTTGCATGTATCTGCATATCCAGCAGTTACCTGCAGCTAGGCACAGATGAGAGTCCTTTGATGAGAGTCCTAGCTGCTGTACCTGCAGCTAGGTACAGATGAGAGTCCTTACAGATCTGTCCCTAGCCAAAGGTAACCACTGGATGGGGAATACATTCAAAAAAGGCGAACAGGAATCTGCTGCCTGCATGAAAGAGGCCTAAGACTACATTCACACGAGCCTCCTGCATTTGTTCTATTTAAAAACAGGAGAAATTGATTGGGGAAGCATAAACAAACTCATATTTCTCAGATCAATTTGTCCTGCATTTACACAGTGATCTGCCCCCGGATGCACAGAATTTTTTTACGAAACTCGGCTAAACTAAATGCACCTGAATGCAACATGTAAACCATTTAAAATCATGACATGCATTTATACCTGTTTAGAAATGTCCTATAAATGCATATCATCGCATGTGTGACATTGCTCGTGCGAATGTCACTAGACATAAAAAGTTTCATTTTGTTCCGAGTGCAAATCAGGATGACATTTTGTGAATTTGGACAAGCAAATGCATATGAATGTCCCAACTCCAATGAGGCTGAATGCAAACGAATCCAAATGTTCTTTTTCTGAAATTTTGGATCATCTTTCAAAATGAAAACTAAATCGGACACGGGACTGTTTTCTGGCCTATCAGAAAACCCCATCCGAAACTAAAACGACATTTCCGAATAACGAAACGGCGTTCAGACCCAAAACTTGGAAGAACTAAAAATCCGAAACGAAACACATTTTTTGCCCGCTTACATGTCACAAAATTGTCTACACTGCAGTCTACCCTCCAGATCCTAACAACTGATATGTTGAAAGGTACCCAAATGATCAGCATGGCTGGTGCAGCCTGATGTATCAGCTCTGAAAGGACTGAATTCTAAGCTTAGCAGATTTAGATACAGTGTATTCCCAAACCGTTCCCTTAGAAAACAGGTCCAGGAAAAAAATACTAAAAGAAAAACATATGCGTCTCCTTTTCCTGAGATCTTGCCTCTGTGCTGGCAATAAAAATGTACAATTAGCCCAATCAGGCTGCAGATCCTAGATGTCACTGGTGAGTAAGAAAGAGGGGGAGGACTCAGTAGCACAAGCCAGGCAGCTGGAAGTTGCTGCAAGCATTGGTAGTGTCTCTGTGCAAAAGCACATCCATCCAGCAGACTCCACACACATACACACAGGGACACTTTGCTGGTGGCCCACACCATTCCGGCAAACTTTCCCAGCAGAGGCAAGGAAGGATGAAGCCTGGCACAGCCCGGGGTCCCTGCATTGGGCATGTAGGAAGGTGCCAGTGACAAGGCGCACCTTGTGTGGAGGTGGCATCAGGAGCCGCGTACCTGGGCACAGCACAATCTGAAGGGATCTGATGAGAAAAGCCCTGTGTGTGGGGGTTTGATTTTTTTTGGGGGGGGGGGAAAGCTGGTGTATATTGGCTGGATCTATCGCCCCCGTTGGAAGTAAAGAGAGCAGAACGGATCTGTGTGGAAGGAGCAGAAGGCAGAGAGAAGGGAGAAGAGGCGCTGGAAGCTGAGCCCGCTGCACAGGAGATGAGAGCCTAATCGGAGCCAGGGGACCTGCGGGAGGGGGACATCTCATTGCAGCAATCGCGATCCCTCCACTAGTCTCCCCATACAGAAAAGGTGGGATCGGTGTAGATTTGCCAAGGCTGCTGCTGCTGCACACGGAAGAGGTACCTGTATTCTGATGTGGGAGATTTCTAAGGCGATGTCTTGGGAGGATTAGGGGATTCTGATGTTGGGAAAGGTTCCATCTGCAGCGTCAATGCGGCTGCTGTGAAAGAAGGGGGAGAACGAGCTCATCTCCCAGGTAAGAACTGATGAACGGTAGGGGAGGACGGTGGGGGCATGATGGGGCAGAGCATGGTGCCACTAGCAGATTCTCACTAGGAAGAGTGGGTGCTGCGAGCACATTTTGTGCCTGCTGCTCTGTGCCAAGGGGGCAGCTACACCTGCGCGTTACCCTGGCGACTCCTGCGCACCTGGGCTGCTGTGGAGATCACTCTGCTTGCTCCGTGAGCCGTGCCAGGCTGCGGTGCCTATGTAGGAAGGCATGGCTTGGTGGAATGGGAATTCATTGCTTTTTTTTTTTTTCTCCTTTGCACACCACTTGAGTTAAAGAAGCAGGATTGCGGTATTACAGGAGCCCCCCCCAGAATCGTGCGTTGTGCACAGTGTCACTTTACGATGCCAGGCAGATTGTATTACTAACATGTATCAATCGTTATCAGACTGATCTTCGGATCAATAGATGGGCATTAGGTTTACCAGCAGCCATCACGATGTCCTTCAAATAAAATGCATGTCTGCTCCCGTGGCCAATGACAAGGGCACAGAAAGTCGTTTAAATGGAATACAAAAAAAAAAAAGGAGAATTATGGCCATCTTGGCCACAGCTGTGGTGCACAATTCCAGTTCACTGCGGTGGGATGATATTGGCTGGCACGTACTGGGGAGCTAATATGAGTATAGGATAGCTGTGATGAGCATGCATAGGGTGAGAGCCCAGCGTGGTCCTCACTGCGGTGGGTAGAATGTTCGCGTGGCAAGTGGCATGCTGCATGGAGCCATCCCCTGTGGGGTGGTGGGGGACCTGAGTGGCAGGCTGTATACACTGCCCATTAACCCGACCTCGGAATAATCATTTTTAGGATAAACGTGTTTAGATCAGGCTGAGCGTCTCCGTGCACAGGCAATAGCAGGGACCGTTCACACATGATTCCCAGCCAGAGCAGGATAACAATGTCACAGCCTTTATACCACAGCAGCATGTAGAAGAAGCATTAGTTGTATGCTCTTCCAGGGCACAAAGTCACTTTACATTTCAGATCTGCATTATGTGAAGATAGAACTTATCTGAATGGACAAGATGGGCACTAAACCCCTGAGCCATCTCTGTAATAATGTGTGCTATTAGGGTAGGGAGCAAAGTTTCATACCCCAATTCAACATCATTGGAAGACTTGCATGTTCAATATGGGACAACAAATGTGGTATACAGATGAGAATGCAAAGTCTCAAGAGGCTATTTATGAATGTTTCACCCAGGATTCGCCCAACTATCCTCTAAGGTTCACTCATTTTCCACCAAAGCTTCAGTTAGTGGATCTTGGGTGCAATAGACCCCTCAGTGTACAGCTCTGCAGTTTGAGTATATACCAATACATATGGACAGAAACATAGGAGGATGCATTTGAAATTGATGTTTGTGATAGAAAATAATGTATTGGATATGTTTATTAAGATTGTATGACGGAATTTTACTAATATGTGCATTTTTAGTGACCTAGCTTCCATTTTTTACTGAGTTGGTACATTTGGCAGGTCTTTTAAAGGAATGCAGGGTTTTGAGCCTCAGGTTAACATTTTCCCCAGAGATGACTTGTGTACATACAAGCTGGGATACTGTGAAGGATAGTTCATTCACTGTGCTGCTATAAGGATTCTGGAAGATCTTCTGTCCTTTGTGAAATTATAGAGAACTGCTGCATGTGGAATTGCCCATTTCCTGATCCCTGTTTTACTGCAGCGTGCTCATTGAATATGGGCTATGGACAATGTACTGCTGCTTTTCAAACATCCCACAGATCTGTGACTAGTAAACCACCCTTCTGCTGCACAGAAACCCTTACAGCTTCATTAAACCCTTCTCTTTACTAAACCCACTAAGCTTTTTATCCATTTTAAGCGTGACGCTACATCCTCCTTTGCACTGATTTCTGTGCAGATTTTTCTCGTGACAGATAATTGTGATATAAATCTGAAGTCTATAGGATAGAATTGCACGGAGTACGTTGCCACTTTATGCATATATCCCACAGGTCAGTAGATATATGACATTAGATTTATAGAGGATTCTTTTGAATTCTGAGGGCAGTAAAAAGTGCCAGTGGCATGCACCTGTGTTTGGCTGAGATTTTGGCATCTTGCTGCTCTCCCTTTCTAAATCAAGCTTTGGCTGCTCCACTCAGCTGATGTTTTATAGATAAGCATGGTTGCTGTGTTGAGAACACATCCTCTTTAAAGATTAGTTCAATTTACACTTTAGAATGATGTGTTTAAAGGCTTTAAGGCTGTGCTGGGGTGTTCGCAGTGTGTTTCTGCAGTGGAGACCCTCAAAGCCAATCACCTCTCAGCAATCAAGTTGAACCTGGCATAAATTATTCCAGAAACGTAATGGAGAGGTTTGAGCAGTACAGATGTGCCTGTTTGTCAGTAAGTGTTTGCCTAATAGATTGCCTTCGCCTTTCACTGGTGTAGAACCTACATTTGTACCCTCAGACATGCATCAGCAGCTCCTCAGCCTCCCAATTTATAGAATGCATGGTTGGTGGACTTTACTGGAAGAGATGGGAAGCCTTATTTGAGAAGCGGATGATATGAAATCACTGCACCAGATGTCTTTTGTGCGGAATGGAGCACAGCAATACTTATAGGGGGGCAGTTCATCTCTAAGTATGCACTGATTAAAAAAATAAGCTGCATGCTAACATCCTTTATTTGATAGTTTCCTTCTACTGTGAATATAGTTTATTTTGTTACATTTTTGTATGTTTATAAATAATACATGTATAAATCTTGTGACATTTATAGATGTATTATTTGTAAATATAATGTTGGCAGAGTTCAGTTGCCAGCTACATAAAGGAAAGCTTGCACTTATATAAAAAGGATGTGCAGAGTGCAGTAACCCATAGTAACCAACACATCATCTATTCTTCTTCTCTCCATTGATGGATGTTTCTATTGGTAACCTTACAACACTGTTCCTTGTACCACTACAAATCAACCCACTACATACTTGAGTGTTACCAATGCATAGCCCAGAAATAAAATTATAACTAGAACCTTAGACATGTATGCAAATAATCATGTATGCAAGTATGTGCTTTTTATAGGGATGTAACTTTCAAAGACTACTTTTAAAAAGGTTTATAAACTGCTTAATGTTCAAAACTGGTATGTTTTCATTAACATATCTGACTTTGCACTGCCATTGACATCAGAATGACATAAAAAGAAAAGTAATATGTCATAGTGAAAGAAAAACGATCTCCGTAATATACCAACCTTTCCCCCTTTTTTATGACATGTCTTTTTATGGATGAAGATCTATCTATACACCCACCTCTTATACCAATAAGCAGGATGCAGTCAATTGTATGTTTATATGTCTTAGTCTGTTATGTTATGCCATTAATGTAGTGCCTCATACAGAGAATGATTTTTAGCTTTTTCAAAATTTATTAAATATACACATTATTTGCAATATTGTTGTTATCTACATCATTGTTTGAAGGAATGGTGGGATCCCCTATTAGGGGAATCGTTTTTCTTTCATATACATTTCTAGGGGACCCACACTCCATATTCGAATATATTGTGTTTGAACCTTTCCCCTCTTTTCCCAGGTTCTCGTTTTTTGTAATATGTCATAGTCTCAGGGAGTTCCAGATTCTGATGAGCAGAGCACGATCTGTCTTTGGTTTGCTCTGCAGCAGTTTAGTGGAGCATGCTTCTTCCATATATTTTGTAGCATTATGGCCACTATGAGTGCAGTAAAATGCTTTGATATTTTAAACAAAAGGTACTGCAACTTAAGGTACCCTAACAAATGCTGTGTAGACTGCTTGACGGTATTGATCAGTATGGGCTACTGTACCATCTACAGTTACAAAAGGGTTGATTGATCCTTAGCAAGCCCACAAGAGCTCACACCCATCCTGCCCTTTAGGCATCTACAACATTGCTAGTCTGGGATTGTCTACCAATGTAGAATATAGGGAAGTAACACACTGGGAACACTAGTCTGAAGAGCAATGTGTACCGCAGGCATTTCAGATGCTTTAAGCAGTTTTCCTGTAGCCTTTAATCACAAACCTGTACTAAACTAAGATCAATTAGTTTAACACAGCTACTGTATAGCAGGTAACAAAGTGCCTGCTCTTACCATCAAAGCACCATCTGCCTCCCCAATCTGCTGCTGCAGTCCTATGAAAAACCTGGTAAGTCCAGGTATGAAGCATACCAGTGTGCTTCCCCCAACCTCCCACAATGCAGCACTTGGGGCTTAAGTGCCTAATCATTGATTTAATTGATTTTAGCTGAGTACAGGTTTTAAAGTACACTTCAGCTTCAGGAATATTGAATATGGTTTACAATGGGATTGTGGTAGTAGCTTTAAAGAAGGTTTAGCAGGCATCAGCAAGCTTTTAGCTCATGAAGCTTGTTTAAAGCTACAGCCAGAACTTCCAATAGGATCTGTTTTAGCACTCTGGGACTGGATTTGAAGGGTGCTTTAAGGGCTTTTAAAAAGCAGCTTGAAGTTGGTGAAGTGCTTTATAAATGTCAGCATTAGGTTTCATGCACACGTGTGTATGAGGCAGTTGAATGTAAATTGCAGGCATATTTCAGCACCCAGGACAACCAGCTGTGACATACAGCTGCCCATAGCAGTGAATGGATGTAAGAGGCTGTTACGTCGGTTTACAACACTGCTTGCATAAACTCATACAAGCATAAAGCCACAAGCCCTTGGATGCAAACTAGCTGCGCCCAGGGTTGGGTTGCAAACTAGCTGTGCCCAAGGAGGCCCGTGCATCCTTCTACACCCATTAACTACTATGCCTATGCCTATGTATGTCACAGGCGCAATTTATGATCGACGGCCTGATGCATCCATGTGCCTTCTTCACAGCTGTTTAGACAAGCATTCACAAGCTAAGGTCTATGTGAACTGATCCTAATGGATAGTATATAAACATGTTGATATATGAAATATATCAGATTGCGAGGCACTATCTGCCATAGTTTGCCCTAGGGGGTGAGTGGGGGATTTACCTTTCTTGTGACCAAAACGTCAAGTGGTTGTAGGAAGATGAACATGATGTAGTAGGTATTTTCTATGTTTTGTGAGTGGTCAATATTATCACACATTTATTTTGAGAGAATCATAATGGACCTTCCTAAAGGGTAAATCATGTGGTGTAACTAGACAGTAAAAATATTTCAAGTGTGCACAGACTAGCAGTCTGGTATTTTTGGCACAATTCCTGAAAGATTATGTCTGGGCATTTGTGGGCCCATGTAAGCTCATATACTGTAGGCTACTAAGTAGCAACCAGATTTGTTATAAAATGTACTACTTCCTATACCTTATCCTACGCTTGGCCCTTAGTACTTAATGAGTCAGCAGTAGAAATATTAAAGCAGAACTCCAACCAAAACAACACAATAAAATATTTAGTCTATTAAAAAAAAAAAATTACAAAACCAGCTTTGGCTGCAACATTCAGCTTTAATCCACAGATTTCTGCCGCTAAATATCCTCAGACTGATGTCCAACATCAATTAACCCACTGAGCATAGACCATCCTGGACCCACCCTAATCTGCAACTGGACAATGAAAGGAAAAGCAGCATAGTAATGATCAGTTCATCTCCCTGTCTCTCTGCTTTCTTCTTCTATCAGCATGCGCCCTGTCAGCATATGAACTGATTGGTTCCTTGTAGTGCTTCTTCCTCTCACTCTCCATCCCTGCTGTACAGAGACTACAAGAGGCCGATGCCTTGTCAAATTCAGGTATTTACACTGCCTGCATAATAATTTAATAAAGATTATAAAGCTACAACCATTTGTGGTTGAAGGAGAACTTTGGGGTCAGGGCTTTTCCCCATAGTTCTCCTAAGGGTAACTGGAGGACACAAACTAGCATCCCCCCGTCACCCAAAGCTCAGCATACCGCGAGCTACAGCTCGTGGTATACTGAGACGCCGCAGCCGGGACGAATTCCGACATTACTGTCTGGATCCACCCAGCTGCATGAACTATGAGGTTGAGTGAAAATCACTAACCTCATAGTTCTCCTTTAATTATATGTGCCTAGCTTTAGGGCCGGTGCACACCTATGCGACACCCCACGCGGTCAGGAGTCGTATAGTTAATAATAATAATGGCACCAATCGCGCTGTAGGTGCCATTATTTTCCAATTAGCCGGTGCCATTCTGTATTCATTTCTGTATAATTTTACACTTTCCATTTCACTATATTGCACACCACACTTTTTTTGTGTCATTTTTACTTCCACCGCTTCAGGTTTGCTCCTGTGATGGACTGCAATCTCAATACAAACTAGTAGTCCCATCACTGGAGCCATTTTTAAAAATGTATTTTATGTTTTATCAGATTAACCGATTAATCGAACTTAATAATCGGCTAACTAATCGATTTTGAAAATAATCGTTAGCTGCAGCTCTAATATGCACTATATGTGTTTAAGGAAGGAACTATACTCCTAATTGCTATAGTAAGTAGATTAAGTGTGAGCAAGGTGCTATCTAAACACAAACACACATAAGAACTACTATGGAAAGAACATATATAAAGGCAAATACATATATTGCCTTCTTGGCTCTAGTGATAGAACAGCGATAAATGCTTTTCTAGTGTTAACACATCACGTTTCATGTTCATTGCATTAGCTCATGCCATAAAATTGGCTTCATCTGTATGTGTGTGGAGTAGGTCATAGGGTCATTTAACAGGATAATGGAAAGCCTGCCTTGTAAATGTTTATTGCATTCTAATGTAGTGTTTTACATTAACACTGGATCTTAGCAGGCACTACTATTTGTAATACGCCTACCTCTTGGTTTTCAGGTGACAATTTATTAAGATAGAGGATTTAGAGGTAGCTGCTCAACAATATGCCAGATCAATCAGCACCGAGAATTAGCCTACCCGCCATAAGCATAGCGTTGCCTACACATGTGCAACGGGGTAATTATTAACAATATCTGTCATCAGGTGACCTAGAGTGAAGCCCTTTTAGCACTGTAATGGTTGACTGAGGTTTGTCAATTAGCTACTGTAGATTATCATTAGTTACCATTCACATTAGGCAGAAAACAAAAGAGTAATAAGCTTGTATTTAAAGGAAACCTGTAATAATAGACTATGGAGGCTGCCATTGCTGGCCTATCTTTGAAAATGCTAGTTACCTTTCTGCCATGCTGGTTTAATGGTTTCAAAACTTTAAGAGGTACTGAACTGGAACAATTATGCAGAGTAAGAGTTCTGACTTTATTCTGACTTTGTAATTTGCATACTTCTTTCAGGTCAGTGACTCATTCAGAAGGAGGTCATCAATGGCTCCCCTGTATTTTTCTCAGTGTAGATTTTTTTCAGTGAAGAGTGATGGTCCTCTTAACCCACAGATGCTGATTACAGATCAGTCTTTATTAAAAGAAGCATAAAAATGGATTCTAGTTGCCACCATTAGATTTATAGTGGAAATGCAAGGTTTGAGAAATGGAGATTGATGGCGTTTTGTCTGTTACTAAGGAGGCCCAAAAAGACCTGCATTGCTGCATTTTTTGGAGGTGTATCCTGCTAAAAATCTGTACATTGTTCATTATGAATAGACAAAAGGCATGCTCCTTCTTTTGTACACCCAGTAATGCAAAGAATTCCTATTTTGAACAAGACGTCTTCTGATTGAAAGGGACAAGGGAAGGGGTGATGTTCACTGAGTTCCTTAGTATTAAACATATTATGAACAGTGGCTGTATCAGAGCGAATGGTTGTAAGAAATATATATATATATATTTCAACGGTTCACTCTGATATAGCGACTACTCATCATAGCGGTGACCTAATAAGTATCCTTAGCTGTTAAGGCTGACCACAAAGACAATGTTTTACTTCCCAAGGCTAATGGGTGTCTACTCTTTTCTGTAGATGATGCGTTTAAGTTTATTCCACATTCTTAAACTACACCATAAGTCTACCATCATGGTAGTGTGTTGAGAACTGGGTGCAAAAGTCTCTTTTCCAGCCATTGACAGTCCAGCACTTCTGTTCTTTAGTCCACTACAAATACTTTTAGCAGTTTACTATGAAAAAGAAAAATTCTCTAACTGTCATCTACTGTTTTCATTTATAAAGCCCAGAGTGCAACGCATTGTGCATTTGTATATTGGGTACTATAGCCAATAATATTATTGTTATGTTATTTGTTGTACTGCCATTACTTATGGCCTGAGCCACCAAAGCCTTCCATGTTTATTCACCAGGGGCTTCCTCTCAGTCACTGGATGGTTTAACAAGGTGCCTTGTGTACTTGTCCACTCATTGTATACCTCCACACATACTTCCTTTGAAATGTTCAACAACTTTACACTCTTGGAAGTGCTCACACCCACTCTCTTGCAACAACAATAATGTGCTTTTTTATGTATAATAGCTTAAAGTGCATTCTTCATAATATGTTCACCTGCAGAGCAAATGTAAAAATGTAGATGCTTGTGCATGTCAGTGTGTATATGTAAACACATACATGTAAGTACAAATCATATATACTGGGTTGTGATATACAAAAGAATTTCATAACTTTTCTCGTCATCACAATCAGAACATCTATGGGATTTATTATGCTTTATTCATATATTTTTGTTTAAAAGGTTTGAGCCATCTGGGATATTTACAGTATACCAAAATAATCCATTTTCACTTGTAATATAACATTAATAAATTAGTTTCCCAGGGCAAATTAAAGCCTGATTTGTGGCACTGAAGACTCAGTGTAGTTACACAAGAAGAACCCCAATTTTACTGCTGACCTTACCTGCTTGACAGTCTTAAGAGGAAACTATAATTGTTCAGTTGTGTTTGTTTTAAAACACAAACTGTCATCATATATTTTTACTATTTATGTATCTTTATTTTAATTATTTTATAAAACAAGCTGTTTTCTGTCAGACTCTCTATTTCTGTAATAGCTCTATCTGGATAGAGCAGGCGGGGAAAATGGGTGGCTCGATTCGCGGACAAATTCCACTATGTGTATGAATGAAAGAGTTTTAAAGAAAAATTGTACTGAGAGAAACATGGAGATTGCCATTTATGATTGCCTTTTCATAAGGCTAGTTTCCTAGATATTATGCTGATTCATTGTCTTTGGCACTTTCTCATTTACTAACCTTGAACAAGTATGCAGATAAAGAGTTCCGAAGTCACTCTGACTTGACTGCATACTTGTTCCAGTCAGTGTTCCAAGGCATTGAAGCCAGAGACAGCAGGTAACTAGCATTTTTAGAAGATCAGCAATGACAGTCCCCATATGTCTTTCAGTATAGGCCTTGTAGGTCCTGATCCTTTACAAAATACCGTATTTTTTTGCTACATAAGACACACTTTTCCCCCCCAAAAGGCGGGGGGAAATGTGTGTGCGTCTTATGGAGCGAATCCCTATCGCCCGACGCCCAGGACATGCAGTTTTGGGCGCCGGGTGAGTAGTTTTTTGTACATTTAGCCCCGCTCCGGACAAGCAGATCTAAATGTACAGTGGGAGCCGCTGCTCGTTTAATACAAGTGATGTAATCAGATCACTTGTATCAAATCGAACGGCGACGGCGATCGTGTCAGTGCCCCCACGCCGTGGTTTTCGGGGTCCCTCGCTCCTCCGGGGGACCCGTGACCACGGCATAGGAGCTCACCATAGAGCCCCTAGAGCAGATGAAGAACGTCCGTTCTTCGTCTGCTCTGTGTGATCACTGAGATGGTGACACTGTAATCACAGCGCCACCTGTCTCAGCTGTCACTAACTACAACTGCTGTCACAGAACCTCCCTGCGTCCTATGGTCAGGTGCGCCTTATGGAGCCAAAATACAGTGTATTGTTTAAAAAACATTAACCTACAAGAGATGCTACGGGGGAAATCTGAAATCCTGTGGTCTAGTTTCAGGGGGGTTCAGAAGCATTGGATACAAATTACTTGAGAGTAGGAAGCTCCTTCAATTCTTCCTGGACATAACATGTATCACAAATTGTATATAGGTAATCTACAGCTGTTAAACTAACATATTAGGAGAGGCCATATACATCATAAATTATAAATGCAAGCTCTTGGGATAGCTTTTTTGAGCGGCTGATTACGCATTAGAGGTTCCAAAATTTTTCAGTAATGTGTGGTGAAAAGAATGGTAAGGCCACATCTGTCCCTTGGGATCATATGCATAGTCATTACATTATAAATATACTGACACTGTGTAAGTGACCTGATAGACAGATTAGGAGAATTACATGGGACGTTTTGAGAGGGTTTGCAAATTGTCCTTTTTACTTGTAATAACAGGAGGAAAGCTTAAATGGCCAAATGTTACAGCAAGAAGTCAATAATACATTTTACACTACTTAATTATTCAACATTACCTACATATCTTTTCTTCAATCCAATACTAATTTTCAAAGGAGAAAAAAAGAATAACTCGGTTTACCATGTGTACAAAAAGCTACTTTGATACGAAAGAAGTTAGCTGTAGAGACAGACCACAGACTGGTAAGGCAGATACATGCTCTCCCCTAGTTTATACCATTGCTAACATTGTCATAATTCACATGTCAAAATGAGCAGCTCAGTGTAATGTGCAGCCTGGAGTCAGAGAGCTCTGTTTAATGGGCTCATTACAAAACAATGGAGGAAAGTGTATTCAGCACAGTAATATTTTCAACAGCCCTTTTCAGCCAATTTATGCAGGATCAGAAGATGGAAAATTATTTTTATTAGGTGACTTTATTTAAATTCTTATTGTGGGACATTCGTAAATGTATCATTAGGGTTATACGATGCATTGTTTTCTTCAAACATTGCCTGGAACTTTGTCAAACATGTTTTAAGAACTGCATCTTTTACGCAGCTCCCAAATTAGAATATCATGGCTGACCTTAAGTGCTCCGACTTGCTGCTGTTACCTAGAGACAAATTAATGAGGAACACAAGTGGAAAAAATATTCTTGTGTTGACACAATTGTTATAGTTTGCTATTTTATGAGCATGATTAATCTTTTGACATCAAACTATGTCCCAAAAACAATATGGGATTGATAGCGCTGAGTGTTATCGGAAACTCTACAAAATGTGCAGAATTCCATTTCAGAAATTAGTTTGTATTTACCTGATTGAAGCTGGTATTTCAATAAAAAAAAAACTAATTTTGGTTGAAGGTACTGATAAACATAAGATGACAGTTGCAGACTGATTGGGTGCCGATTTCATGTCCCTAAGAGGCCTCTGATCCTGTCAGGAGGCTGCTGTCAGAGTAACAGTTAATTGGACAAGTTAGAAAGCCTGTCCCGATTGCTACTGCTCCATGCCTGGTAACCTAGAACTAGGTTCCTGCTTGCGCCTCCCCAACCCTTGCCTCTTAAGTCACATTAACTTGTATGGTTGGCCGAAATATCTGCGGACAGCCTGTTTAGTGAGGTTGGATAGTGCACACATGAACGACAGTCCTCACAAGTCCATGTACAACTTTACACTTCTTTCCAGTTCTTCCTATTATCTTATATGAGGAACATAAGTGTACTGTGCTAAACTAGAACCGTCAGGAGTACAACTTTTAATCAGCCAAGGTGGAAGAAGAAATTATCTTGTGCAAAGCATAGCAACCAATCAGAAATAAACTTTTTAAAATACATTTATAAATCAGTTTTTCTTTTAGAAGTCAGTAGTCAGTCCAATATGAGCTTATTTTTGATTGGAAGCTGTGTGTAATAGCTCATCATTTTCTCCTTGCCACATGCTAATAAGTAGAGGTCATTGTGTCTGTACAGACTACAACGCTTCTCATTCTTTGAAGAATCATAGTAAATGCACTTTTATGTGCTTAACGCAAAGAACAATGCTGAAGTAAATAGTGTATGCAATAACATTTAGCAACTGGGCTTTGCAGTGCGCTATTACACTAAGCATTACGTAACAGAAAGAGCCCATAAGAGGCAAAGTTCATTTCTCCGTATTACCTGTTGATCTTCAGCAACTTGAGCATTTACAATAAAAAAAATGAATAATTAATGTGGCATCCCATCTATAGCCACTTGCAATAAGTCATGTAATGCATTATCAGCAACTTAGTCATGGCCGAGCTCCTAATTCCCGGGTCAGCACATAAAGAGTTGAAAACAATATTAAAGCTGCACTCTAGGCAGAAATAAAAACACATATGAATGCAGATCTGCAATCTTTAATACCTTAAGTGTATATTTTAAAGCAAGTAGTATAAGTACCTGTATTTGACTTGATATCAACCTCTTACAATTTTTGTATAGTACGGCTGGAGTGTGAGTAGATAGGATAGAAGAACAGGAATATGAGATAGGATAAGAGAATATGTGCTCATAGGACGGGAGAATCACTGTACTGCTTCTATTTTCACAGTTCAGTCTTAGGCTGGGTGGGTTCAGGACAACCTGGGCTCAGAGGAAGTAAGATGAATGATGCTGTCTGTTAAACTGAGGACATCAAGAGGCAGAAAACCAGTATTGCAGGGAAAATCATCTCTAAATTGAACGCAATATATTTGATATTGAATATTGCTACAAATTTATTTTTTTAAATTGGTTATTCCTTTTTTTTGTTATTTTGGCTAGAGTTCTGCTTTAAAGGTAATAGATGCCTGACCTTGTATAACCATCTCATCATAATCATATGTACATTTAGACAATCTGTCAGTAAGAATTGTGTGTAGTTACTTTTACTCTTGTCCTTTTCCAATGTCCTTAACTGAGATACAGCTATCACTGTAGCACTCTCATGGCCACAAATATATGCACTCAATCCTCCAAGCTCCCTCACACCACTGGGCTACAATGTAACAGATTTTTACATGAATTCCTCAGTTGAACTCACTAAGAGCAGATTATTTCCTTATACATATTTCACAAACTAATTTATCATCCTTCCCACAGCTAAAATAATCTAATAGGCGAGCAAGGAGATATTTTATTGTAGAAGGGACTAACGACGTCCCACCAGCTGGCTAAGCCTGTTGGTTAACATCAAAGGAGACAGGAGCTGTGAGCGCACATTGGTCATTTTAAATACCCTTTTATTCCATTATACAAAGCTTTAAAGCTGAAATCTGCAGCTTAGGAATAAAAATTTTGTGGCAGCTGTTTCTCTTTCACAAAGTTTGCATATGTGAAATATAAAATTAGTTGATGAAATAGTTATTTGCATAACATGGGCACAGATCAACCATTACCCTTTAACGGGGAGAGCTCCAAAAGAAAAAAGAATAATTTGGTCTATGTTAAGTCTCAGTCTGTGTTCCAAAATAAACTGTACGCAAGATATCATATGATCCAGCCCTCTAAAAAATGGCAGTGTAGTGGTTTAGATGGTAAAGGACAGTGTTGGGGCCAGTTTACATTTTTGTGGTTTTCTGTAGTATTGGCACATTACTGCAGGAAAAGGTTACCTGTTAATACTGTTACATATGACATACACTATTTCTCTCTATTTCTCTACAGATTCAAGCCTAATATAAAATATACTACAAAGGCGAATAGTCAGTGCAGCTTTTCATTCACCATTCCCCAGCATCTCATGGTACCAGGTGGCCATGTCACTCCACATGGAGTGTGGCTTCATATAGCAGATTTTAAGACTTTCTGTTCACAAAATGTCAGGTTCCAAAATTCACCAGTCTCTGCAGTCTGATGTGCTGTAAAAAATGTTTTACTTATGGGCCTCAACTAAGTGTACTAGCAAAGGGGTACCCTTAACATTACACTTAATTTAGGGTTGCATTAACCCCCCCCAAATTTGCACTCTTGGAGCTTGGAATATTGATAACCTCTGCCACCTATCACTACTTTAATACGTTAAATACTGTAAGGTGGTAGAGACACTCACAGGTCTTGAGCAAGAGTGAATGTCCAAGCAGGAGGAGTGTATTCTGTCCAACGTTTCTATGGATTGCAGTCCATCTTTGTAAAGGCCTTGACAAAGATGAACTGCAATCCATTGATACTTTGGGCAAAATAAACTCCTCTTGCTTGGACATAAACATCTGATCAAGACCTGTGAATGTCTCTATTACTTTCTCTTCATTTACTGATGTTACTTTGCTGCAGTGCTCCTGGACAGTGTGCAGTGACTTCCAATGGAATTCATGTACAACATTAATACAGCATAGCAAACATCACCATTACAGTATTTCCTATGGTTAATGTTGTGATTCAGAAAGTATTGAAGGCACTGGATCAGTCTAATATGTCAGCAATGGCAGCTTCCATATGTCATTCAGCATATGCTTGCTTTAAGAACAGGTAATTGTAATTTAACACATCTGGTTCCAAATTATAATCATAAAGTAAGAGACCAAACATCAGAAGATATAGTTTTTGGAAACTATAATCTTACAAATGTCATGTTTTTTTAAGAGACGATGCTTAGTGATACTTAGGCCTGTTATGCAAGCCTTCTTTGCACAGCTTGTTACGTGAGTGTTCGTAGAAGGAGCATCATAAATGATTACATTGGTGATTTTATCGGCATTAAACTGTTTGTGGCGTTCAGAATGAGGGGATTCAGGGCAATGAATTAGCAATGAATCAAGTCCCAGCTGATGTAATGAGAGCAGGAGCAGTTTACTGTAAATTAAAAATATCTGGCAGGGCTGAAGGGAACATAACTCAAGTCCTGGCATTCTCATAGCTTCGGCTTCCGTTAAGTAGCTCCTCTCAAAGCAAATTGTGACACTGGTGATGATTGATCCACTCTGTTATTAGGAAATCACCATTTATTGCTGCCGGTCCACTTTCATCATTCCAAAATACAAAGAGCAAAAGCCCTTTGCTTGTTTACCCACTAAGTCACACATGATTAGAATTTCAGTACACCTCAGCGTTGTGGTTTAAAGGAAGCTGGTGCTGAGAAAGAAAAAAAAAAATGTAGGTTACCATTGCTAAGTTCTCATTAGAAAAATGCTGTTATATGGATCCAAAGCTTTTATAGCTTTATATGGATCCAATTTTTGACTGCACAAATGTAAGCACACCAGGAGGTCTGACTTTACTAGCTGCATACTTCTTGTGTGTCACTGAAAAATATCAGGGCCAGCCAGGCAACTAGCATTTTCAGCATAAAATCCTGGGTACAATCCTTATGTAAGCATCTCGTCAGCTCTCTTAAGAACCCATCATACATATTCATGTTCTGAAAAAAAAATCCAAGTTGTAGATGGGCTGCTGTGTGTACAAAAAGGTGGGTTGGCTAGTATTCCACTTAATATATATATATATGTATCTATATATATATAGATATATATATATATATATCTATATATATATCTCCAAGAATAGGTATTCCAGGTCGGAACTGAATATTTTTAACCTACTATGTGACATGAATAATGAGACAATACACACACACACATGCACACACATACACATCAGTTTTTCATTCTCAAACATGTATTCTTTTGTATCCTCCAGAGGAAGACAATCGAAACAAAATCCTTCTAAAACAGTTTTTACTGCTGCCTCTAAGGGGGAAATCCTTTCTGGCTGCCATGCAATGATTTCTCCCTGGATTAGAATTATACGAATGGTTAAATGACTTCAAACAACCATGGATTTTGAGAGCGTGTGCCTTTTGCAAGTATAACATTGGTGTACTTTTGTTTCTTAATCTTGTTTTCCTGGTTCTGCGTCTCCTTTCTACACTGATTAGAGAGAAGTATTGCATTTTATGTTGTGTGTGCGTGTTCGCTAGGAGGAATACTTTTAGGTTTATTTTCTCCCTTATATTAAAATCATAGAAGCATGCAAGAGAGTATGCAACAATCTAACGCTTTGCTATTCTTGAGAACCAGCTGAAAAGAAGATGTATGAAAGCTGAAAATAATCATTTGAATATACTAAAGCTAGGTTTTAATTTGCTCATACACCACATATGGCCATTCATATACATGTATGAATAATAACTGTGTAACTTATGTGGAAACTTTTACTGGCATGTTGTCTTGGACCATATTAATCACGTCTGAAGATCAAGTATGGTCTAGACATTTTTTAAAGTTTTGGATAAAGTAGGGAAGGGATAGAACTTCTGTCAGGATTAATAGGCTGTCTATGTCCATGTTGAGGATGTTTTTTTCACCCAAACCTAGGAGCCATCCAGCAGCCACAGCGCTCCCTCCAGCTTCTCTCTTCCTAGACTGCTGTGATGGTATGTCTCTCGATGTCCTCACTAGAGCTGCAACAGTTAATCGATTAAGTCGATTAAAATCGACGATCGAAAACGTTGTCGACGTTTTCGATCGTCGATTCGTCGGCTATTGATTGATTAGCCTGTTCGGGGCTCCACACACGGCCTGAGCCGCACGTACGTCACACGCTGCGCCCGCGCGCCCAGAACGCTGAAGCCACGCCCACCGCACAGGACACTGAAGCCGCGCACGCCGCTGCCGTGAGCTCCCTCACTCGCCGCTATCCCACCGACAACCGAGGGCGCCCGATTTGAAAGTAAGTCAGGACCCCTAGAACTGTACCCCCCCACCCACACACATATCCGCTAGGGAACTACAAATCCAAGCATGCAATCATTGTCCCTGTACAAAACCCCCCCACATACACACATATCACCCAGGGAACGGCAATATCTGGTTGTTTTTACAGGGGCAATATAGGCATGCTGGGACTTGTAGTTCCCTAGCTGATATGTTATGTTATGAAGCTGTGTTATTTACTGTACACCTGAAAGTACTACAATGCCATTATAGAACTAAGAATAGAACATTTAAGTTTATCTATGTTTTATTCTACGTTCTATAATGGCATTGTATTTTTATAAACTTTTTATAAACTTTTTTAAAAAGTGTACATTACAATCACAATACAATTCAAGACAAGATGGTAAGGAGGGCCCTGCCCGTGAGGGCTTACAATCTAAGTTCTTACAGTCTAAGGATCCTTAGTCCGCTGCAGTGGAGGGGGAGAGATGCTGGAAAGAGCAGCCTAACAGCAAGTCGGCTCAGAGAATCAGGTGAGTAGAGCATTTTTCTTTTAGTCCCTAGACGGAAACCATCAGTTACCCCTTACAGTGCAGGTGTAGCCCCACTGAAAGGGTTAATTATATGTTTCCCCGGAGTTCTGCTTTAATGATCCTTGATTAAAGTGATCTGATTGGATATTGACTATATGTATGGCCTATTTTCTTTACAGCAGCTGTATATTTTTTTTTATATATATTACATTTTTATTTTGTTCAGAATTAAAATAAATAAATAAATAAATACATCTGCTATGCTCTGAACAGCCCAGTACAATCTGATCTTGTACTCAGAGCACACACAGTTGAATTAGTTGAACATCCATTTCCTTGACTCTAGCTTATATGGATCAACATAGGTTTTAACATGGAGACAGACAAAAAGTAAGCAGGCACTGAAAGGCTTTTGTAGTAGAACCCCCAGTGTGCTCTGCAAACAACGTGTAATGAAAGCAACAGTTATTAAGGTTTTTTGTGTGTAAAATATGTAATATATGCAAAACATACAACGCATATATAAAATATATGTAGAACATACAATGTATATTTAAAATATATTGTATGTAAAACAAAATGTATATATAAAATATATAATATATGTAAAACATATATATATATATATATATATATATATC
>NW_017306294.1:3550968-3575021 GCF_000935625.1 Nanorana parkeri | reverse complement strand
AAAACCAAAGGCCTTTAAAATTTCCTCTAGGCCCTGCTCAGCTGTCTTTGATATTTTACCTATTACTGATCAGAGCTGGATGACAGACCTCAGGGGTGATTTACTGAAGAGGTCAGGCATTACACTTACTAAACCTAAGGACTCGTGAGATGTCCCGCTGCTATAATCGAGCAGCTGCATTAGTAATCATCTGCTGTCATGTCACAGAATGGGTTAATGTCGAACAGCCTAATTTTTTGCTAACACACACTTGTCTGGGATTCCTCCGAAACAACCATACTACTTTTGCCCTTTGTATCCCAGGAGACCTCTGAGTAAACGAGGCTTTTAGAGGAAACGTGGCCACCCCCTTAGGGAGAGAATAGAAGACACTAAATAATTAAATAATCCTTTCACTGCTCTATGACTGTGAGATTTACTATATCGAGTGAGAGAGAGGCAGAGAAGCCTGGGCCTCTCACACCATCTGGGCTCACTGCTAATCTTTTTGTAACCCACAGTTGCTTATATTAAACTGTTTACTAGAGCTGCAACATACTTGGAACACGCAGTGATAGTGTACATGTGAGTACCTTATCCGATTTATATACACGTCTAAATAAATATGATATATTTACAGAATTCTCACAATGCTCCAGCAGGCATCCATGTGAATTTAAGGGTGAAAAACAAAAGCTTGCCAAAATCAGTATTTCAAATGGGAAGAGGTATTTGATAGAATATGTTTTTTTTCATTGATAGAATGAGTATAGCTAGAACAAGAGTAGAACAAATTCATATTAATATATGACTCATATATGGCGCCCATACATGGCCCGATTATGGGCCAAAAGGGCATTTGTGCACCTGATCTGGCAATAATCAGCACCTCTATTGGCAATGCACATGTTTCCTGGCCAAATTATACCTGCTCAGATATAAAAAATAAAGGATGCATAATCTGATCCCATGGCTTCCTCATGATTAGTTTTATTTATTTATAACAAGTAATTATATAGTGCCGGTCACATCAATAATCCAGCCATGTGAAAAGCAAACTCCTGTTCAGTTATATATTTCATCCACACATGATTGGACAACCAAAGTAAATATTCACACAATTTACTGTGTGAAGATTCTCATCAGCCTCAAGGTATCAGCCACATAGGGAGTGTATTGTTTTTTAATGAGTCGGGCAACTCCTTAATTTGCATTACAAGATTTTTACAATTTTGCAAATACATTTTGTAGCACATTACATACTGTTACATTCACATCAGTCCCAGCCCTCACAATCCAAGGTTTCCTTTAATGTAAGTCATCTTACTGATTTGCCATAACTTAAAAAAATTGTTATTGTTAATATACGTATGTGTACATGGTACAGACTTTTGGACAATTCTATGACTGCTTGGCAGTGCTGCACAAAGCCTGTGCTTTACGGTTACTCTTTCCAAATACAAATGTATCATGCTGTTCATACTGTATGTATCACTTACCCTGTAACCTCAGCAGATTTTTATCAATGCTAACTTTACCTCCTAATATACAGAAAACCATTAGCAGGTGGATCTAAACAACTGTATATGGATTACAGTGATCATAAAATGGAATAGAAAGCTTGTACATATGTGAAAGTCACATTCACCAATTAATTCCAGCTAAATGTTATAATAATCTAAATGTGTACCAACTGCAAATACATTTTAGTGTCCCTTTATGTGCCATCCTGCATACAGAGTACAGTGTTCTTACAAGAGCCCCTCTAGTCCTGCAAGCTAAAAGTATTTTGTAATGGGTACTGCAAAAGGCATGGAGAGGAAGGTGGAGGGGGGAGGGGGGGCTCTTGGAATCCTGTCTGTGGCTGTCAGAGTCTTGCAATGCCTCATAGGATTTCTAGTTGCATCACAGCTGGAAGGACGGAGTTTGCCTACCCTTGCTTTAGGCAGATAATTTTTCAATAAAACTTTCATTTCTGATTAAATGTTAAATGCAAAATCATTCAACCAATTTGACATTTAAAAATTAGAAAAAAGACTTTTAGAAAAAAACAACAAAACCCTGTAAATTAAAAGACATCAACTATAGAAGTTTCAAACAACATGGGAACAAATAGATAATATCTTAGAAATCACATATTTACAGTAGTGCACAATTGGGAGTGAAATTGTGCGCACATTGGCAACACAATAATTGTATTTCCTCAGAGAGGGAGATAGAACAACTCTTGTCTCTTGAGCTTACAATCCAAATGAAGTTGGGAATTGATGCAAGAGTGATAAGTGCTTCCAGCTGTAGACAGATCCCTATAGGATATGTAAGATCAAAAGTCCAGCTTTTTTTTTGCAATATCTTAGAAACAGAATGAATATGATTACTGCGTTATTCCACATCATCACAGGTACAGATCTTAGTTTTACAGGATTAATAAATGACTGTATGGAACCCTTTGTCTGCATGTCAAATACAGCAATTTTTCAGTTTATGTTTTCTCAGCTTTGATACGCACTACATTTCATTTGTATTTTTAAATTATATGTATCCATGTGGTAAAGTCATCACTATTATTTTTAACCGCATTATTTTTAACCGCATGTTTTTAAAGCATTTTGCAAGCTTTGTGCAAGAGTTTTTGCATGTGTATCAAGTTTCAGGCGTTTCTGTTTTGGCCAATGGAAAACCATTTGTGAGGAGGAGAGAGGTTCGTTAGACTCAAAAACATGAGCAAAAACTTGCAAAAGTGCTTGTGTTGCACGTTTACATGCATTTTTATATTGAAGTCTATGGGTCCAAAAATGCCTGACATTTCTCCAAAGCAACAGCTCATGTACCTTTTTGAGCATCAGGCTATGAGCTTTAAGCGACCGAGCATACAAATGTGAACAACCACATTAGAAAAGAATGGAATTGGGATGTTGAGTGTTGTCGCAAATAGAGAAATGAGCAAAAACATGCGACAATGGCCAGGTGTGAATAGGGGCTTACTGTTACTTTAAACTCTTGTAAGACAATCTGTAAAGTAACCCATCAGAAATAGACTTATATTGACTCTTTGGATAAATATGTATAATAACAATAAAAGTCCACACATGAGGACTCATTTTTTTAGTCTTGACATTTTTGATTTGCTCGTCTATACAGAAGCACATTAAAATAAAGCATCTCTTCAACAACATTTTAATAATCCAAAGAGCACGGCACGGCACAGAGTATAATAAAAGTGGCAAAATTCCACCTATGTATTTAAATTGCAAAATATGACCACTCCTGTATCCTTTTAAATCAACCTGTAATAGCATCATAACCATGGCTTTATAAATCTGGTATTAATGCAGCTGTGTCGCTCAGTTTCAGGCTATGACTTGTGGACTGAGGTATTAGGAATGAAATATATGGACACTCACCAATGGCAGTGGAGCATGTGTGGAATCATGGTGTAATAGTAGGAAAAGGAAGCATTACTGTTATTCTAACAATTAAGCCCACATGGGAGATTAGCTGCTGCTACTGTACACAAAACTAGCAAGTAAAGGGGTGATATGGTTAAGCATCTAAATCATAATCCTGGCATTGGCTCATGTAATCTGCATTTGATTTTCTACTTGATATTCCCTTTCCTTTTATTTGGGTTTATTTATTGCCTTAATAACTGCTGCTGAAAGCATGGCTTGCTGCCTTGAGTGTTCTGGCAGTGAAAATGGATTTTCAAATCTGCAAGCTCCTTAAAGTCCAGTCAGTTTTACAAAACCGTTGCAGCATTGCTCTACTTGGATTTCTAGAATGTGGGTAATGCCAGTGTATTTTTGCTCCTGTTCCAGCTATAGATATGTGTTTATTCTTTGTCATGTAAAGTATTGAAAGTACAACTCTCCTATGTACTGTGATGCAAGTCTGGGGTTCCAAGCTCACACAAATTTACTGGATGTGCTTCATTTTTTTCCACTAATGTGGAAAAGTGCAAAGAAACAGGAACCGTCAGCACACATTGAATTCTAGTGATATTAAGCATATTGTTAAAGCTGAACTCTATGCAAAAATGACAAGATCACAATCAATAGCCCAATAAAAGATAAAATAACTAAATCAGTGTTTGCTGCAATATTCACGTTCAGCCCAGAGATTTCCCCCGCAGTATTTTTGATCTGTCCCTAAATGTCCTTAGTGTGATAAGGAGCCATATCAAACCCAATGCTACTGAGTGCAGGTCATCCTGGACCCGCCCCAGCCAGTGACTGGACAGTGAAAGGAGAAGCAGCACAGTGAGGAGGTGTCTGTCACTCTGTTTTCTTTTCCTATCAGAATGCTTTGCACAGTAATGAACTGATATGCTCCTTGTGTTGATTCTTCCTCTCACGATCCAGCCCAGCTGTATAGGGATTGTATGAGGCTGATGGGTCATATTCAGGTACTTACACTGCTTGCAAATAAAAAAATACAATTCATTATGTATTAATGCATACAAAGCAACCTTAATTTGTGTCTTTTATATCTTTTGAGAGTTTAGGTTTAATGATTCAGTTGCGGAACTGCTTACATTTGGATACCAGTTTTTTGCGTACTCAATAATTTTTGTTCATTACTTATTTAAGAATAAAGCCATAGTCCCACTTCATTATTACTACCCCTGTTCTTTATTGAATGGGGGATATATTTTTTGGGTGGACTTTTCATGCAAAGCTGTAACTTCTCTCACAACAGTATTGTAGTAGGGTAGATATACTGCCCTTGCAGATATATAGAGCATCTGTGAGAGAAGTAGAGGAGTAACCACCTAGAGCACAATGTAATGGAGGATCTTTGCTTTCACTGCTGATGATGTGAACTCCATTGTGGAAGAACACAACCTCATAAAGGATGATCATCTACTTTAAAGGCAGTTGTATGAGATGTTGTCCAGTTGATGGCAGTGTAAAATGTGATGCCTCTGGCACAGTGATGAGTGTATCAAGTAGTGAATATTAAAGGAGAACTAAGGGGTTAGGGATTTTCCCCATGGTTCTCCTTAGGGTAACGGGAGGACACAAACTAGCGTCCTCCCGTCACCCTAAGCTTAGTATACCGCGAGCTACAGCTCGCGGTATACTGAGACGCTGCAGCTGAAACGGATCCCGACAATTATGTCTGGATCCGCCCAGCTGCGTGAGTGACAGCTGACTCTGCCTATCTAGAGTTCCCCCGTCCGTTCCGCCAGTCAGCGCTGGAGGATCGGAGCGGGGAGGGGGAAATCCAGTCCCTCCCCTGTCACGGCAGAGAGCCGTGACAGGATTGAGAAGTGAGCGAACGCCGGTATGTGTTTGCTCACTTCCCGATCTACTGAGCCGACCTGTGACAGTCTCATTGTCACAGGTTGGCTAGAACTATGAGGTGAGTGAAAAGCACTCACCTCATAGTTCTCCTTTAAGATGTAACAGAAATTGAGTCACACTCCGGCTAAGTGGCACATACATGGCAAAAAAATAGTAATCATTGGAGGTAGGAATGTTGATTACATATGGGCTCTCTGCAGCCTCTGTACACTACCATGTTGGATAATTAGTTGAAGTTGACTTATCCATAATTTTCATTTCATGTAATAGTTATAGTGAGATTTGCAATGCATTTACATTTAAGAAACTGGAGGATTTAATATGTATCTTTAAACTTTCTTTTACCATCTTAAAAGCAAATGTTACCACAGGTTTTAAAGTGGATAGCTAACTGTCACATCAGCATTTCTTTCTTGGAACTCGTTCTTGATTTATACAGCTCACTTTACCTGTCATTTTATGAACTACATCTACTCCATCTAATCTTTTTAGAGATATGGCCTCCAGTAGTGGCAGTGATATTCAAAATGATGCCCCACCAGTGATCCGTAAAGGGGTATCACCGCTTCATTATTTCTGCTGGTGATATTTCTATATAACCCTTCTTTTCTGCCTTCCAGTGGCTTACATTCAAACTGAAAAGCTAGCTAATCCTGAGGCCACACATACTCGAGGCCAAATGTTTTGTGAAGAATGCCCAAAGCAGCAGAGGCTTACAGTAGATTAATATGTTTCACCTCCACTGCACCAAGTTCCTCAGGCTTCCTACAAAATGAAATCTTTCTGTTCATGACTCCGAGTGCTAGAAAGATGTGTTTATATTATTTATCTGTGACCTTTTAGAGCTCAGTAGGATCCTGTGATTTCCAACTCCATCTCACTGGAGTGCATGACAGTACATGTGAAGTAACGTTGTAATGAATTCTACCCAGGCTTCTCATATGCATGTCTTGCATTGACTGTATCCGCAGAGCTGAATTTCAATTCTGGAAGTCAATGGACATCTCCTAGCTAGCAAATGCCTCAAAATACAGAAATATTTACACATAAGCACATTTAGTAGCTTTATGTTTTAGGCTTTGAATGTTTTAGGTACTGATACATTTTGCAGCATTATCCTGGAATGTTATGGCTTAGTCTAATTGATGCTGCCTTACTCATTCAACTCAAAACTTTAGGTGTCCAAACACAAGTGACTATCTTACCAAGATCAGCAAAATGTGATAGATATGCATATTTTCTAATCGCACACCACCAGGACCTATCACAGTCTTTCTCCCCAGCTCAGCCACTGTTTAAGGGAACAATCAGCAATTATTTAAAGTGATTTGTCATGTTGGACCCTCTTTGTGTCCTAACGAGTACTGCTAAGGGTCAGAAGGCTTTTACACTTTTGTTAATCCTTGTGATGCCCTGTTAAGTGATGCTCAAAACGATCTCATGTTATTATATCTTTTTATTTGCCTACTCTGGGATTTCTTTACAGTTTTCAGACTAGATCTCTAGAGTGAGAGAAGTAGAACATGCCCCTTTCTGTCTACAGTGCCAACATTCTGGTACAGTTCACTAGTACAGAACTACAAAGGTGGTAGTAGCCAGTGATGAATAGACAGCTAGAAATACTGGCAGTCCATTAGTTCTCTATTTTTCTTGCCCTTATTTTGTTGCCCAACAAATCCAAAATTGACGTGGCAATTGAAGCAGCAGGTTTAGCAGCAGGTTAAGAGATTTTTTTTTTTTACAGAGCGAAGCCATGCAACGAAACATGTATCTAAATTTGGACTACCGTAATGAACTCCTGCTATTTTTTAAACATTCAACAAATGTTCAACATGCAACACACAAGAGTAATTTTGCTTTATATACTTCATTAACATTGTGCAGTCAGGCTACTTTTGTACCATTTGAATATCAGAAGTACATACAATCCAAATGGCTAATAAAATAAACTTCAGGGCTCATTTAGTATAATGCCCATTGAACAAAGATTTGCAGTACATTCTGAAACTCATCATCCATGAGTTTAGGGCAGTCAGTAATAAAACTGATTTCTGATTGGTGGCTACAGGTTAGAACAGTTCGCTAAGTTACAAAAATATGGGCTTAGCACCTTCTTTACTCAAACTTTACACCTATCTGTTCTTTTCCATGGTTCCTCTGGTCACAATTATATGAATCTGAAATATAATATGTATTTTTGTAATATGTATATTTTTTATATTGCTGTGTTTAAGAAATGAGCTACACTAATCCAACACATGAGACCCTTTTTTAAATAATCTTAGCCACAGTGCATTTGCAAACACAGTAGCTGAATAGGGTTCTCTGTCTGGCAGAGATAGTAGCCAGTTTAGAGCTAGCTCAGAAATGATTTGCCTAAAGCTATGGCCACTTCGGATCAGTTATCATTAAGAGGAACTGACCCTGAAATTTTCTGATGATATAACATAAAAAGGTGGTTCCTTCACATTTGGAGAATTCACAGCTGTCACTAATCTTAAGCCACTTAACTGCTCTCACATGGCATGGTCTCCTCTGTCTGGGTTAGAATCTGTGCAGATAACAAGGACAGGCACCTTATTTTTTATTGCAGACTGTTTCGTGCTGTTTTGATATTCTGTTTTACGGTATAGAATTTGCCAGAAGACTGGGGTGGGGCATTCACAGAAGATATAGAGCCCGAGTTGTGATTGCTTCTTCTGTAATGACTTAATTTCAAATGCTGTAAATACGCAGCAGAAACCCTGTGCTACTACTAGTGTCTATCTGATTAAAGATTATCAGGTAGGTACAGAACAGGAATACCTGTTAAAAATGCATTCAAGTACCCCAACTATTAACAAAAATATATCTTATTTGTGTATCACTCAGCTTGTAGATCCTCAAATCATCTCTGAATTGGTGCTGACACTGTCCTTCTTGAGGGTGGCTACGTTTATTGCCCATGGTCCCTGTGTGTGTGTTGTAAAGTAGCCACCGCTCCAAGCTAACTCCCGTGGTGGACTGTAATCTCAATACAAATTAGTAAACTAAACGCGAGATTGTAGTCCATCACGGGCTTGGAGCGCTGGCTACTTTACAACACACAGGGACCATGGGGAACAAAAGTAGCCACCCTCCAAGAAGGACATGTCAGCAGGAATTCAGAGATGAGTTGAGGATCTACAGCCGAGTGATACACAAATAAGATACATTTTTGTTAATAGTTAAGGTACTTGAATGTATTTTTAAGATTTAACTCCTTAGTGTCATTTAAGTAAGTATAGAATACATATATTGGTGTAAGAGGAGAGGGTAGGATGTATGTGTTTGCAATAATAGGATGATGTAGCTTGGATCTCTACTTGCTTGCCCTTTGCTCACAATCATACCTTAAATAACTTGAGTTCTATTTAGGCAAAAACATACAGTGATATTCATATTAACCTCACAGTTTACCATTAATTATCTATCACAAGGTTTAAAAAATATTCACAATTAATATAGCTACACAATTCCAATCACTATTTTTGTAGGGAATTTAAAGGCTTAGTTTACCTTTCTGACCATGTTTCATGTTACACTCTAAATCCGGGTGTAACATGAAACAAGGCCACATCGCACGCCCCCCCTCACCTCCCGCACTCCACTACTTGAATTGTGGGGTTCTTCTCCCTGCAGGCTTGTTTACTTTTCTTGATTTGGCACGGCTGTGAGGGCAGGATGCACCATCCATTCACAGATCCTGTCAAAGAAACTACAACTCCCACTGTAGCAGATGTCCATGTTACTATATGGACTTGGATAGGAGGAACAGTCTGCAGATGCCAGAGCCCTGGTAGTGGTTGCAATACTTTACTGACTTCTATATAACAATATATACAGATTTATTCTTTTATAAAGAAGTGAACATTTATTTTTATTTTTTTTGCAAAAGTTAGAATTGTCCTTTTAAGAATAAATATATTTTTAGCTAAATATATGTTTAACCTAAATATCCTATTATTTTCCTTGTGCCCTATAAACATGCCAAAGCATGACATGCATTGCTACTGGACCTCTTGAGTGTTTGTCTTATTTCTAAATTTAGGATCAGAGTATCCCATATTTAAATTTCTTTCAGCCAACTATATTATGATAATCTGCGTCTGGAGTCTGCCAAGCAGTCTGCATGCATTATTTTTATAACTTATATTTTATTTATTTTTCATTTTGTTGTTCACAGTCATATGAATTTTAAATTACAGACATAAAAAGTAGGGCTTCTACAGAACTTACACTGCTGACAGTAAAGTAAAAGGGGTGTGCATGTTAGAGTGGGAATCACCTTTAGCAATAAAGTAAAAGATAAGATATTTGGATAAGTGATTTGGCTTTTAATATTTTTGCAAAAATTCCACCCAGCACTACATTATTTGTATTATTGCTTATTTCAGCAATTGCTTTATTTAGAGAGAGTATTTAATTGGGTTGCATACAATTGCTATCTACTGAACTATCTTCAGGAATTAAAAGGCTTAAAGTAGAACTATGACCTCCCATTAAAAGAATATGTACTGCAGCACCTAAATATGAATTCATCCATACTGGCAGTTTTTTCTTAGTCCCCCTGCAAGTGACACAAATACTTGTTGATCCTGTCAGTGAAGTCCACCTAATGAAGCTACATGTGATGGTGTGGCAATGATGCTGCACTGCTCTGGGAATTTGGAGCAGAGGTGCCACTCTCATGTAGGCTGTGCCTTCTTGCACTATAATGGGATAAAATGTTGCAGGAAGAATGGCTATTATTATTATCACTGCTGAATTACAAGTCTGCAGCTTGTCAATCATCATCTGGCCACACCTAGTCCTGCCCTCTGCTTTCTGGACTGACAGCACTGTTTCGGTTGCCGAAACCCTCCCACTGTGCGTTGCAGTGTCTGGGAGGGGGGACATGTGAGACACAAATGTAAGAGGGCTTGTCCCAGTCAGGGACGGTAAAGAATGGTATCTGTTTACTTTAAGAGGCTTGTGCATCCTATAGTCAAAAAAAGTAGTATAGAATGGGATAGAGTGGCAAGGGATTAGAACACCTGTCAGGTTTTTATTGATGCTTGTGTCCCCATTAGGAAGAATCATTTTCTCTACACATCCTGGTGACTGTTATCACTGAAAGTAAAAGAAAATACCACATTTTTGGGTTGTCAGCAGAACAGGAAATAGATGAGAAATCTTTAGATGGGGACACTAATACTGGTGACTCTGCCGATCACCAAGGATTTCCTCTCACTTCCTGTTGTAACTATCAGGCTGTAAATTAATGGAAATCTACCCAATGGGACATGGATGGCAAAAAAGCTGACAGGAGTTATAACCCCTTCTTACTCTACCCAAGACTAAAAAACAGGTTTTGGCTTTAGTTCTGTTCTAAGTTAAAGAAGATATCCGGCCAAAATGTTTATTAACTCTTGAAATAGGGCTATGTCCATACTGCAAGGGTTAAGTGTTCATTTTGGTCTAGGTGCAAAAATAGCAAAGTTATACTCACCTGTTCCTCGGAGGTGGCCTGCAGTTACAGAGCTCCCTCCAGCCTTCTCCTCCTCCATTCCAGCAGAGTTCCTATACACAGTGTTTTGGACGTGATGACTCATGGGATCTTAGACCACAGCAGCTGAGGAGAAGAGAGGCTGAAGGGACCTTCTCAGAGGATTGGGTGAGTATAACTCTGTTATTTTTGCACCTAGACTAAAATGAGCATGTAACCCTTGCAGTGTGGGGGAGCCCAAGTGGAAGGGTTAATAACAATTTTTGCCTGGAGTTCTTTAAAGCTGAGCTATACTACATTACCTATAATTCTGAGTTTAGTTTCCTAAACACTGCTGTAGTGTGTACACAGAAGGGATTACTGCAGACCACCAGACTCTTCTGGCTCTATCATTTCTGCTTACCATGCCATCTTTACTGAAATTAAGCTGATTACTCCAGAGAGCAGCAGTGTGTAATTTGGCATATCAACATTGATGTTGCTCTTTTATAGCTTCCATGTTGAACTGTCAGTCTAGTTTTATGACATCACATGGCCAGAGGATGTTTTGAATGGATTTGGTGTTCACTACTGATTTTATTTGCCTTGTGTGAGTTGTCATTACTGTACATAGTAGAAAATCATGCCCTTCTGCTATGTGATTCATTTTGACTCCCTACTATCTAGTCATATTATCTACTGTTGTGGATGTTTTAAATATGCATGTTTTCTTCTGATCAAAGTCCTGGAAAGATATGTGCCCTTTGTTATTAGTATTTCAAGTGTAGTAATTAAAAATACACAGAATCACAGTACTGTGTGTAATTGGTATACAATAATGGCCAAGCATGACAAAATAGCATACAAAGTAGCAGAATTGTTGTGTCACAGATTGCAAGATTCAAAGCTTAGGAGTTCTAAGGCACGCAGATGATGCAGTGCAGGGAAATCTGAACAAAACTATAAAGTCTATTCCTGCTAGAAGCTGAAAATCGGAGCAGTAGAATATGACCCTTGATTGGTTGTTTTGGTTTGCTGTACATGACTCTTAGCAATATGCTATTAAATGGGATTTCCAGAAAGGAAAAATTAAACGCTTTATACCTCTGCCATTAAGGTCAAGCCAAGTAAAATCAGTGGCAGAGCAGTGGCTTAGTGGTTTGCACTTCTGCCTTACAGCACTGCCTTACAGCACTTTTGAATCCTGGTCACGACGCTATCTGCAGGAGTTTGCATGTTCTCCCTTTGCTTGCATTGAGGTACTCTGGTTTCCTTCCCCACCCCAAATACATGCTGGAGACTTAATTGGCTCCTCTCTAAATTGGCCTTTATGCATGTGAGATAGGGACCTTAGATTGTAAGCTCCTTGATGGCAGGGACAAATGTGAATGTGCAATATGTAACGTGCTGCGTGATCATTTGGGTGCTATTTAAATACCAATGATAATGATAAATAGCAACTTTAGATCCATGAGGTTTAAAGACTGTAAAATGGACCATGACTTCTCTACACCAAATCTGAAATCGGTCCTTCCAGATATAAGGGGTATCTATGGTCAACAACTAAAAATAAATACATATTTATATATTATATGTCCATAAGTTCTATCCCACTCTTAATAACTATATTAATCTAGAAGTTTGTAAACGTACGTATTGAAGATGCCCATAGGATGTGCTGTGACACAATTTTACCCAGCCCTGTGAATATGCAGTTGCTTGCGTTCACAACTCGCCATCTCACAACTATACCTTCTGAACTACAACTCAACATCTGAATAATATAATATCATCATTGCTTGCTGACAAAGACCTTACTGCAAAATCTGGATCCTTATTCTGACTTTCCCTAGATGGACCACATAGACCAATGACTGATCGTAGGTGTCAAATTAGGGTATGGGGAATCCTTCTCGGACCGCAGCACGTGCTGAAGGAAGCTGATGGTTGTATTTTAGAGTTACAGCATTACAATATTGTCTGGGACCAGATGTTTCTGGCTGCTGAGGGAATTCTAGAGTTCAGGTTAAAGGAAACCTGTCACAAGAGGAAAATAGAGACTGCAATAGCAAAGTTCTTCGTCTGTTGCTGGATAACTCCTAGATTCTCCTTCAATACTCTGAGAAGCTGACCTGGAGTTTGCAGATTAGGGCTTCTTACTTTGCTCAGATATTTCTAATGTACATGTTTGTTCTAGCCCATTGATTCAGAGAATAATGAAATTCATGGCTCAGTACAACAACCAAGTACCAGCAATTTCAGAAGGAGTTCAGCAATGGCAGCCACCATAATATTATTGTAGCAGACTTACTTAGGTAAACGAAATAGAGTTTCTAACTTCAGCACAGTGGTGGTGTTTCCTGGACAGCTTTAGCAGTTCACCAGTTGGTTTCACTTGTTGCCTGGAGTTGCTCTTCAAGCATATGCCTGGATTGCTTACATGATAAATGCAGCTGTGGAGTTACATTTTTCTTTCAGAAGATAATAATAAATCTCCTGGAGCTGATATGTAAACTACAAGGATGACTAACAGATGAATTGTGTTTTTCTGCCACGTTGCAAAGAAAGCTTAAATGAACAGTGCACAGCTTTGCTGTACTATTTGTTAACGTCTAATCAATGTGACAATTATATTGTTACAGCTATTGAATAACCAAGCAGCTAGTTTGTCCTTGGCATAGAACACAAACTGAAAGTAAATAATGCATGGCAGCAATCTTGGCTTTTGGATGGTTAATAAATTCTTTATCTGCTTTTATATGCTGTATTCTTAGGACATGATGCATTAAAGAAGAATGACTTTAACCTACAAGACCACGTTTATATAAATGGGTATATATGGGCCCTTCTCTGTGCACCTGTGACACGTTAATGACGGATCTGCGGATTGTCAGGAAGTTATAGTCAGCCTGGAAAAAAATCCATTCGGAAAATGCCATATGTGACAGAGGCTTCCATGTACACAAGGCCTAAGAGATTCTACGGTACTTAACCTTTAACAGTTGTCTGATATCATGGAATTAAAGACAAGATGAAGAGAGAACAATGGAATGCATTCACCACACTAAACACATTGTGAGCTTAGCATCAGGTTACATAGGAATCTCTTTGCCCTTGGCATACTTATATTGCAATGAAAGATTTCTTAGAAAATGTTGCAAGCAGCATCTACTGGAAAGGGTCAGCCCTTCTGTTATTTGTGAAGCACTAGATTTAAAACCATTGGGCTGATTTCCTAAAGGAGTTGAGAATTTAGAAAAATGGTGTGAATATTCACTTCAATGATCTAATCCTGTGAAAAGGAAATACCTGTTTACTTATTTCATCTGCACATGGTTGGGTATTGAAAATTAATGAATGAATGGGAATTCGCTTGCCACATGTTTGGATTATTTGTGGTTTAAAAAAATGAAATTTCACATTTATAGAAATGTCATTTGCTATTGTTTTCATCTTGGAGAATGAAAACAGTTGGTAAGATGAACCTTGTATGTGTATTCTTTCATCCCTTTGGGATTCTTTGATATCACCACTGGAGTCCCCTGTTTTTCCCAAGGGCTGTGACCATTACAAAGCCAAATGATCATATCACATACCCCATTCAAGTTCAATAACAAGAAATAAATAATTGCATTGAGAAAGTGACACCACTGTCAGGTACAGGAAGCAGGTGGTGATTCAGCCCACAGGTAGCCAGTCAAAAAGTCTTAATTGGCTTTTAAAAATATAGATATATAAACTGTCACAACTAAGTTGTTTTAAAAGGTCCATGCTCTGGAGATATCATACTTATCGCTGGTTTGGTACTGAGTAAGCTACTGTCCCCCAATAAAAATGCATTGAAATGTCAGGACAAAAGCAAAAGAATGACTGACTCATGCATACAGATTTAAAGTGACACTATACTCAAAAGTTAAATCTGGAAAATGCATTAAAGGATAACTATGAGGTGAGTGCTTTTCACTCACCCTCATAGTTCTGGCCGACCTGTGACAATGAAACTGTCACAGGTCGGCTCAGTAGATCGGGAAGTAAACGAACACATACCGGCGTTCGCTCACTTTTCTATCCTGTCACGGCAGAGAGCCGTGACAGTGGAGGGACTGGATTCCCCCCTCCCCGCTCCGATCCTCCAGCACTGACTGGCGGAACGGACGAGGGAGGAGGCGGGGACAGCTGGCTCTGCCTCTAGATAGGCAGAGCCAGCTGCCAGTCATGCAGCTGGGCGGATTCAGACATAATTGTCGGGATCCGTTTCAGTATACCCCAAGCTGTATACAAAGCTTAGGGTGACGGGAGGACGCTAGTTTGTGTCCTTCCGTTACCCTAAGGAGAACTATGGGGAAAAGCCCTAACCCCATAGTTCTCCTTTAAAGTACCCTAACTATTAACAGTACTGTACCTTATTGGTGTATCACTTGGCTGTAGATTCTCAAATCACCTTTGAATTCATGCTACCATAGTACCCGTGCATGTTGTAAAGTAGCCACCACTCCAAGCTCGCTCCTGTGATAGACTACAATCTCATGTTTAGTTTACTAATTTGTGATGTGATTGTAGTCCATCACGGGAGCGAGCTTGGAGTGGTGGCTACTTTGCAACACACACAGGGACCGTGAGCAACAAAAGTAACCACCCTCCAGAAGGAAGGACAGTGTCAGCACCAGTTCAGAGATGATATGAGGATCTACAGTTAAGTGATACACAAATAAGCAAAATTGTTGTTAATAGTTTGGGTACCTAAATGCATTTCTAAGATTTAACTCCTGAGTTTGCTGTCACTTTAAAAACAAGTCAGCAATGGGAGCTTCCATACTTTGATTCTGACAGGCCCCCTTTTATAACCCTGCGATGGGTGAAAGCTCCCACTAGAAACTTACTAGAGTTATACAACTATGTGACCTTCTGGCAAGGTCAGTTGGCTAATTTTAGCAGTAACGTTTTGCACTGAAAAAGTACAGCAATTATTTTGAATAGAGATTCATGTAAGCACACGTGTATTAGGCTAGCATGCCTGTGAGGAATGCTGTCCCATTAAAACAATCGTGATCTGATCTATATTTGTTCAATACTGAATTGATTCAGTAATATTATATTCAACTGACTGAAATAGTGTTTAAAACACCCATAGGTTCCTGCTCTTTTACTAACTGATTTAAAAGCCTTGTGACTGGTTTTATTTTATTTATGTTTTCAAAAAATGATATTCAAGTGTGGAACATTGCAGTTATATATTAAGTGTGCCGTATTCTTTTGCCTATCAGTCTTTGATTGAAACATATAAGCAATGTGCCCTAGTACAGTGATTACCAGAGCTATAAACAAAATTGATGTTGACTTGAGGGCACCAAAACCAATGCTAACAAGGCCTTTTTGATTATTACTCCACCTGTGCCCTGTAACAATACTTTGAGCTGAGCTCTGTACATTCTGTTCCCCCCTTTGTCAGACCTTCTCATCTGGCAGCAAAAAAAAATAATCGGTTAAAAGTCATGCCAAGACAATATGGAAGCTCCGTTCATGTTTATAATTACAGCTATTGAGAGACATTGCGTACTGTACAATTTGTCCATATGGTTAGTGAGCATTTCCAGAAATGAATAAAGAGAAAAGGATTCCCTACTTTTACCAATTAACACCTCTGATATGTGAGATGTATATACTGTATGAAACAGGAAATTCAGCAAGACACCTTTTAAGACAGTTTTGCATTTTGTGTTCAATGTAATGGTTCAATGTCATGTTAACTTCCACAGATACATATAGGCAAATGATCTGGCATAGTAACAAGTTGGGTCAATTAACTTTGATTCTTTCAAAAAGTGCCAATTATTCCAATGCATGTGCATTAGGAACATTCTAATAGAGTTGGCGTATGTTTAATTTCTCCTGCGGCTTCCATTCGTTAACTTATATGTTTTATGAATTGAACACTCAATATCTTTCTTTTTTAGCAGGGGACAATCTACAGTACATTTGGCTGATGGGCATATGTGACAGATAATGGTGCTCCAGAAAGGGCCAGCCCCCCATATTGTTTGGAGTACATTGGAACTGTGTACACAAGCTAATGTAGCCCTGAAATGGTTGAGTTTTGCATCCCCCCTGAACAATAACTAGTTGGACAATTATCAACAGGAGAATTGGGGTGATCTATGCACTGTCGATTATTACTAGAGCAGGCAAAACCTCAGTAAGCTGCACTGAGACTGGAAGAGGGAGGTTGAGCACTGTAAAACAGCCAGGGCAGTAATGCTTTTCAAAGTGCAGTTAGTCTAATACTGTGAACTTGCTTACAAGAGGGGAGAGTGCAAGGATTACCTGGTCAATGTTGTACTACTATGCTTCAATGTCAAGTCAGGTGGCTAGCACTGGAACCTTGACCAAAATGTGTTGCTTAATAGCACTTGAGGTGGAGGACTTGGCTGGGATGGATCACAAGACTGGCTGAACTGGCTGAAAAGAATTACAGTTATTTTGCTATTTTTGCCATTCTTGCTATGGTATATTTACAGAGTATTTCTCTTTTTTTCCTATGGTTTAGAGTTTAGAATATGATACATGTTTTTGGATATGCTTCAAATGCGAGAACATTAATTCAAAGTGTCATGTGCATTTTAAAACATAGAATGCTGCAATAGATTTGCGGCAATGCATTCATTAGACAATGACAAATTTGAGTTCACTTTATAAAAGTTCAATATCAAAGCCTCGCTCTTTAATGCCCTGTGCATTCATGCTGTGTACAATTTCAATCAATCCTATATTGATCAGCAAGATTGGCTTGAGTCTTAATTTATTCACTGAACAGCATAACACAGAAACAAACAAACTGTGTGACCTACAGGACAATGATTATTCTTTTGCTAGATAATCTTCCTTCATTACTATGTAATCCTCAGAGATGGGGACTAAGGGCGACTAATTATAACTATTCTTCAAATTATTTCATACAATCCTTTTAAATATGCAGTGTTTGTAGATTAAAGCAAGCTAATTGTCCTTATCTCTTCCATGTTCAGTCCCCCGTTGATTAATTGACAAGCACAAGATTTAAACTGATTATATCCTATCATCTAGGTGAAAAACTATGATTAATAAATACCAGATTTACATATTGGCCCCTCCCTGCTGAATGATGATCTTAAGTGGCGTTAATAGATTTTACACCTGTGACATATTGCTGAGCTACATCTATGAAAAAAAACATACTTGAATTAATAAAAAAGGCAATTTGTATTCTGTCTTGTAGCAGTTTGCTTTCAAATGTGGTGATGCGCTGATACAAGTATAGTGAGTGATTGGTGCTCATACCCAGTCCTCACCTCCAAACCCCCTGTGTAGAGAGTTGAGAGTGGGGAGAAAAACAACATTGTGCACTTCACACACTCAACCAGTTTAACACAAAATGTATATCCTACATTCACTTAACCTGTCTTTATGATAGGGAAAGATACGTTTATACCATGGAAGCATCTAACTAACAAATTAAGACTTTTTGTGTGTATGGACAGGTGATCTTCTAGAGACTCTACTTACTTCTGCATATTATATTTTAGTATGCAAATACACTATATTGCCAAAAGTATTGGGACACCCTTCAAATCATTGGATTCAGGTGTTCCGTAAAATTTCCTTGCTTCTAAATATTCCAGGGTCAACTGTTAGTGGTATTATAACAAAGTGGAAGCAACTGGGAACAACAGCAACACAGCCACGAAGTGATGAGCCACGTAAAATGACAGAGCTGGGTCAGCGCATGTTGAAGTGCACAGTGCGCAGAAGTCTCCAACTGTCTGCAGAGTCAATAGCTACAGACCTCCAAACTTCGTGTGGCCTTCAGATTGGCACAACAACAGTGCATAGAGAGCTTCATGCAATGTGTTTCCATGGCCGAGCAGCTGCATCCAAGCCTTACATCACCAAGTGCAATGCAAAGTGTCGGATGCAGTGGTGTAAAGCACGCCACCACTGGACTCTCAGCATACCAAGACATTTTGGACAATTTTAAGCTCCTAACTTTGTGGTAACAGTTTGGGGGTGACCCTTTCTTGTTCCAACATGACTGCGCACCGGTGCACAAAGCAAGGTCCATAAAGACATGGATGAGCGAGCTTGTGGTCAAGGAACTTGACTGGCCTGCACCTCAACCCGTTAGAACACCTTTGGGATGAATTATAGTGGAGACTGCGAGCCAGGCCTTCTCGTCCAACATCAGTACCTGACCTCACAAATGTGCTTCTGGAAGAATGGTCAAACATTCCCATAGACACACACCTAAACCTTGTGGACAGCCTTCCCAGAACAGTTGAAGCTGTAAAAGCGGCAAAGGGTGGCTCAATATTGAACCCTACGGACTAAGAGAGAGAGAGAGAGAGAGAGAGAGAGAAAGAGAGAGAGAGATGTGACACTATTCTCAGGAGTTAAATCTTAAAACAGATGTAGCTTATTTGTGTATCACTCAGCTGTAGATCCTCAAATCATCTTTGAATTAATGCTGACACTGTCCTTCCTTCTGGAGTGTGGCTACTTTTGTTCCCTGTGGTTCCTGTGTGTGTTGTAGAGTAGCCACCGCTCCAAGCTCAAATTTAGATTACTAATTTGTATGTAGGTTGTAGTCCCTTACAGGAGGGAGCTTGGAGTGGTGGCTACTTTACAACACACACAGTGACCATGGGGAACAAAAATAGCCATCCTCCAGAAGGAAGGACAGTATCAGCACCCATTCAGAGATGATTTGAGGATCTACAGCTGAGTGATACTTAAATAAGTTACATTTTTGTTAATAGTTAAGGTACTTGAAGGTATTTTTAAGATTTAGCTCTGGAGTTTAGTGTCACTTTAACTGTGTGAATCCCTGTCGTTTCTTCTTTTATCAACATGGCAGAGTGCAATCATATTGCTTAAAAATAGTATTAAACCCTCTAGTACCAAAATACTTTTTTTTATGTACAACCATTTGCTCTCCTTAAAAGTGTAATTCATTTTTATAAAAGCTGCTTGGTAAGGTGTTTTTTATGCATTTATTAATCGTCTCCCACCCTGATCAGGGTTAGTGTTCCCCATAACTTCCGGTTGGGGAGTGCAAACTCAAGCTGTCTATAAAGTGCTGGCAGTGGGACTACATGTTCTATAAGTACTTGTGGCTGCCTTAGAGGTGTGCATGCCCACAGGACTGCAGTGCTGATCAAGTAAGTGGGTGAGGAGGTGGGTGTATCAAGAGTCCTCTTCATCTCCAGCCTCTCTGCACTACCTGTGTATGTTGGCACAGAGAGTGGTGAGATGTAGCTGTGTTGTCATTTGGTTCAGGACAGGAAATGAGGGAAGAGAAACACAGACAGCAAAGAGAATTGGACTTGAGTTCTAACCCTTATCTATGCTGTTCACAGCATTCATAGATGTATCCCGAATTAAATAAAAAAATCTTCTGTTTAAGTGTTAACCATCACTGAGACCAGAGGTGGGGAAAATACGCCCCAATAGTGCCCCAGGGAAAATGGAAACTGACAAAAAAAGGTAGGGCAAAGTGCAATGGTTTTGTGGGTTCTTTGGCCCTTGGTAACAACTCAAATATCATATGATTTATTTAATTACAATAACTACAAAATATGAGCTTCCAAAAGGGAAAAGCATACTCTTTCCAATATCATGCTTTAACAGATATCCACAGTCACTCCTAGAAAAGCACCAATTGACAAACTACCAGTCATGTCTTTTAAAACAAGAAAGAGAACATCCCTCAGACTCATGAGTTCAGCAAGAATCAAAATGACACAATGACATAAAGACATAATGTATACATGTAGAAAGGACAAGAGTGGTGCTGCTGGGGTTGCTTATCTCATGGGCGAACAATAGTAAATTGGACATGGTTTCCTTTCATCCCCATCACTCATTCTCCCCTGAAATGGCTAAATGGTAGGACCCACACACATCAGATCATCCCGTCTCGAAGACTTTTCATTCAATATCAATGGGTAAGATACAAGTACTCTTAAATAAGTAGTATATATCATTTTGTACATGTATTAGTCTTCTTTTAAATAAACATTTTAGTATATTTAGTTTCTGCATTATATATAAACTTATATATAAAAAGTATTTGAAAGTTTTGTAACAGCTTGACCTTCTCTGTGATTCATAGCAAAAGCTGTTTTAGCGCTGCATTAGCATATAGGCACGCGGTTGCGGTAGACTTTGAGTGTTAACGTATAAAGCATACAATGTTACATCTGTTAGGCTGCAGAAGAGTGATGATCTGAAACTGGCACATGAGCTTTCTGCTAATCATTTGTGCATGATGGTAATGAGATTATGAAGAGAATGGCCCCTAGTGTAGAATTCTCTGCTTCTCACATCATGTGTTTCATTGCTATCTGATACCCCTGGTTTGATGAGAACATTAGATTAAGTGTAGTTTGTATTGCTTTAGGAGATGTGTGTTGCCATCTGGACCAGGACACAAGTCAGTGCCATTGTTACTTCACCTTTGTTCACCTTACAGTGATATATATTTCTTTGTGTCTGCTCATCTGTAACAGCAGACGCTTCCACCTGCTCCCGTAGAAAGAAATACAAGTTCAGACGCTGTACCATGCTCCTTCTGCATGCGGCTCTCTGTCTTGCTAGGAAGAAGACGAGTTGTTTGACCATAGGGAGCACTCAATGTGTGTTTTTAAGATGATCTGTCACGGGAGCAGATGGCAAAAGAGAAAGAATAGAGGAGGAGCGTCTCTCATCTCACACAGAGGTGATTCACTGACAGAAATATTTCACTTACATAGCACACTTCCATGTGTAATAAAAACATTCTAGTACCCAAACCCTCATAGCAAATAGCTCGTGTTTCTAAGGCTGCACATGATCCTTTGTTCCACATATTTAAATTCCCAAAAAAAGAATATAAATGGAAAATAAATTCCAGGAAACAGAAAACCATCCAAAGGATTCAGTAAACGTTTGCAACCTGAGCTTAAAGACTTGACTCTATAAAGTTTGGAATTCAAGAATGATCTATAATTGCTTACAGAAGTGTTATTCAGGTGTGAACCTCTGCTTTAGAAAATCAGGCATAAGCTGGCATGTTCTCCAAATACTTGAAGGATATTAAGTATTGTCATTAGTTGCCCCCATCAATAACTAAACTTTGCTGATGAATAGTAAAATCTGCTAATCACAGCAAGTTACAATACAAGGAAATCACATTCTGCACCAACGGCGGCACCAGGATGGGTGCCACCCAGTGCCGCTGCCGCGCATGTGTGATGATGTCCACATCTGACCTTGCACAGTTACATTTTTCTCACATTTAGCCCAGTGGGTGAATCTATTGATTCCTTTATCTATGCTAAAAAGCGTGGCTGGAGGAGTCTCCCCTGCCAGCTATTGAATTCAGACAGTGGGTGCCACAGAATTCAGAATACCAAAACAGTGAGTGAAGCTGATTGGCTGCAGTCACTATTTGGCCAAAAATTTTCCACACAGCTCCTTGCACAAAAGTCAGTTGAAACATTGATTTTTGTTGGGCCAGGTGGTGTCGACAGGGCCACCTTTGGATCAATTTTGGGCTCATTCAGCAGGAAATGGCCAAAATTCAGTCCATGTATGGCAAGCTGTTGTTTTACCTCTACTAGTGCAATTATATCATTGTTAGTGTTATTTTATCCCATATGATAATATCAATATAACAGTCAATTCTTAAAGATTACACACAGTTTATCACTGTGCAAAATAACACAGGGTTCAGGGTTGTGATAACTAGGAGCTTCAATAGCTGTCCAAGGACACTAGAAGGAAAAAGAGCCATTTGAGGTGGTGCTAAAATAACACTTCACGAGATAAAGTAATGATTTATGAGAAAACAGTGCTTTCCACAGATTAATGTACACTTCATGTGAAAAAATAAAGATTAGACATCCTGGTAGCATTTATGGTTGTGAATTAAACATTTTTAGGAGAAAAGTATCATGAGATAAAATAACTAGTGGTATTATAATAACTCATCCATCTTAGTGGATTGGGCCTATAATATTAGACAAACCATGTTGAAAATGTATAATTAATGGAGGAGTATAGTTTTCTTTTGGGCAGCCTGTATTGTGAAGTTTTTGTAATCAAATGAATAAAGTGATGTTTGAGTGGTTACCAAGGGCCAGAGAACTAATTATCATTGCACTTTGCACTAACGCTTAGTAAAGAGTCCAGCCAAAACATTTTTTTTTATTTTTGAATATAGTGTGCTAGGGTAAGATCTTCTGTCAGTTTCTATTGTTGCTTGGGCCCCATTGGTGAGTATTTTCCTCACTCCTGTGCCTAGTGACTGCAGGGCCTGACATCGAAATTGGAAGGTAGTCTGATCCGATTCATTGCGTTTTGATCTGTTGGTCAATTGATGCTAACGAAAGGGCACCAAAAAATTAATGAGTGTGAATAGGACTAGTTCACACAGCTGTGTTGCGTTACATTGCGCTGGAAAAAAAGTAGTGCATGTCCGGAACAGATCGATGTGAACTGGTCCCATTCACATCTATTCACATTTTGGGTTAGCCTCAGTTGGCATCCGTTGAAAAAAAACGGTTTGCAACGGATCTGGTGTGAATGGGGCCTTAAAGCTCTTTTACTTCTTGTAAGTGTTGTAAGTATTTGAGTATGCAAATAGTTTAATGTCCATAGTCTGGGCACATTAAATAATGCCTACCGTACACATGGATTTTAGAGTTTATCGTCACAGATTTTGGCAAATGGTCACACAAACTCTATACTATAAATATTATGGTTAGTTCTTTAGGGGACCATAACTAGATCTATGTCCAGATGTTGTAAATGAATGGGAATTGAAGGAAAAAAAATTGTGTTATATTATTACACACATAACACCCCTGAAAATTTTCTCATACACCTTACTCTTCTTTAGCATGGAAATCAGCCTAGCTCAGGTGCTTAAGAAGCATGTTTCATGTGTAGACTGGCCTTTCTTAAGATCATGCAGATAAGGTGGGTGTTATACCAAACAGTGCACAATAGCATAGGAATCTACACAATATCCATTTGTTTGCACGCTGCTTCATCAATTTCTTTTAGGCCTTGCCATTTCTTGTTATATAAAGACAAGATCAGCTTTACACTTGCAAGGAACAGATGGAGTATAGCATCATGCGGGGGAAAACAACATAAAGATGCTACAGTGTGAAGTAAATTTTCCTTTTCACTTGGTATTTTTGTAAGTGTCAACTGTAAGAAATCTAGATGATATAAAATTCTATTAAGGTTTTTTTTTTTTTTTT